>NC_056727.1:483184531-483289531 GCF_019279795.1 Protopterus annectens
CTGCTCACCGTGACCCTCTCCTTGTTCAGCCTGGTGAGCGGGACGTCAGTGTGCCTGACGATAGTCACCTATTACAAGTGTATCAGGTGTGTTTAGTTTTAAGGGCTGTGACTGTTCGGCACACTGGCTTTGTGAGATATGTGTTGCACGTGTTTTGTTTTGGGGTAGCGGTTGCTTGGGTGTCTGCTTTGGAGGTCTTTGCTTAGGCAGATCTTTATTTAGAGCCTCCGAGTATGTTTGTGTGATTGTGTTTGGTTTGCTGTCGTGGTAGGTCTATGTGAGACTGGAATTGTAGTGAATGTGGTTTCCTTCTCCCCCTGACTGGTTATGCTAGTACTGAGTTGAGAGAGCTTAGCCTCCAGTTTGGCTATATAGTTGCATCTCTCACATGTGTTGGAATTTGTTGGGAGGAGGAGAGGGTTGTCTGTGTACATGAGGCAGTTGTAACATTGCCTCAAGATTCCCGGATTCACCAGCTGGACCGGAGAGGAGATTGACAACTGACCTTTGGACATACTAGAATAATATTGGGAATTCCTTAATTGAAAACAAGGGCCAGTGGGGAGTGAGGGTGTAGTGCTTTTAATTTTTAGTGCTGACTTATATAATTGCTTTAGTGAGCAAGTGCCAGGTAACTTAAGTGCAATGTGTTACAGGTAACTTTAAATAGAAAAATGACAAACAGTAACTTTCTTTCAAGTGAAACAAGGAAATAAGTACAGTAAGCAATGCAGATATCACTAGTGATCCACAGAAGCGCTGAGAAGCCGCGTATTAGGTGGAATTAGCGTTCCAGGGAAATAAACAAGCATATAAACAAAGCTAGATTCAGCAGGCCTGGATCTAGTCTATGCTACAGCAAACAAGGTTTACCAATTTCAGTAAGATACACTTCAAATATTCAGGCACTATAAACCTTTAACCAGAAATTCCCAGCTCAGAAGGGCAGAGTCCAGCCTTTTCTCCCAGAAGAGTGCAGACCACGAACCTTCTTAATGTAAAATAACTGGCCTGAAGCCCAAGTGCTTAAACCAGAACTAATACACTTTAAGAATAACAGACACTGGGCTCTCAATCAGCAGTTCCCAACTTAGAAGGATGAAAGCTACCTGTCCTGCCACCACAGTGCATGCCACAAACCTTCCTAATGTAAAACAACTGGTCAGAAGCCCAAGTGCTTAATCTGTGTATGTATATGTATATATGTTTATGTATATGTGTATATGTATATATGTGTATATGTATATATGTGTATATGTATGTATATATGTGTGTGTATATGTATGTATGTGTGTGTGTATTTGTATGTATGTGTGTATTTGTATGTATATGTGTGTGTGTATATGTATGTATATGTGTATATACATATATATATATATATATGTATGTGTATGTATATATGTATATATGTGTGTATATATATATAGATATATATATATATATACATATATATATATATATATATATATATATATATATATATATGTGTGTGTATATATATATATATATATATATATATGTGTGTGTGTATATATATCTATATGTCTATATATCTATGTGTGTGTGTGTATATATATATATATATATATATATATATATATATATATATATATATATATAAATTTTGGCTACCCTTTTAGGGGGCACCTGACATCTGGGGCAAGAAAAACTAAAGAAAATGGCGTCTGCTGCATCTATTATACCCCTGACGCCCTGAGATCAGGGAAGGGGCGAAAGGGGCCGATGCAGGACACAGGACTTTGGAATTCAGGCCAACTGAGGCAAACTGCCAGCAGGATTACCCAAGTGTAATGACTGCAACATTAACACTCTAACATCTACATTTATGATAAGTGTACACAACTGTACTTTCTCTTAAAGTGAAACCACACTTAAGGTTATATTTATGCTGCAAATAAGATAAGAGAAACCAAGTTTGTTAAAGATGTGCTCAAAATAAAGCAAGTTCATGTAGTTATTCATAACTTATTTAACAAAGCAAATAGAGGTCTTAAATGCAACAGTTTCCCCCAGAGTGCATTTCCCTCCCTAGAGGATGATCCCCATACTTCACGTATTAAAAACATACTATTTGTCCATTTCTCGTACTCTGGCATTTTTTTTTTTGTATCTTGGTCTGCTTCCTCAGTGCACACCTTGCAATACTGAAGGCTTTTCTTAAGGAAGACCAACATGGATCCCTGCAGATGTATTTTTTTTTCCCACACCCGCTGAGGTCATAAAGCTTTTCAACCTCAAAATTCACAACACGCTGACCTTGTGCTGTCATATAAAGCTTTTTTGAGGACATTAACCCAATTAAGCCTTTTATAGTCTTAAATTTGATAAATCTGCTATCCACTGATACTGTCTTCAGTAATTATTTGAGCTTTGCAACCCTGTAAATGACACTACTGTCCATTTCAGGGTAGGAAGACTTGTGTACTTTTTGCTGGTACGGTCTGTTGAGCTTCAGCCCTCTCCTGGTTAATCAATCCATTTGTTGCACTTCACTAAGGCGGGAGTCAACTAGGGGAGGTATTCAGAAAGCCATTAGAGGTCGTTCAGGGATAGTCTTTGTGTTTCACTGTTGCAGTCATTACATTTGGGTTATCTGCCTGCAGGTATCCCTCAGCCGGCCTGAATATCAAAGTCTTGGATTCCTGCATCGGATCCTGTCTCTTACATGACGTCAGGTCGACAGGGGTATAAAACATGCAGCCGACGCCATTACATCAGTCTTTCTTGCAGCAAGGTGCCTGAAGCAGAAAAAGTTGCAAGTGCTGGTCTGCAGACTCCTGAAATTTTCGTTTTCGAGTTTCTGAACCAAAGTCTTCAAAAATGCTAAGTTCCCCATTGCGAATTCTTTTTCTTGCTCTTACCCGATGTCAGTAAAAGTTAACGATTGTATTACCTCTGGAAAGCAAATACCTCATAAAAATTTTCATTCATACTGCATTCCTTGCTTTGGCCTAGACCACGACATCCCTTGCTGTCGTTTTCCGAACTATTTGTCAGTCTATATTTGCAGCAAATTATTTTGGTACTCTGTATAACTATCCAGAAATTGCTTTGGTAAGCCATCTGACTACCGACATTCCGAAAAAACGTAAGGATAAAGACAGAGACCGCATAGGTCCAAAACTGCGGACGCTTCAGTTAAGCTAGTCGCCAGTTTGATGGTACTCAGTGAGGCGCTTTCGCAGCCCCTGATAACCGCTACTTCAGATTCGCAGGCCTCTACTGTGACCCATTCTGAGCCTGGTATGCCGCAAGATGCTTCTTCGACTATGGAACCTGCGTATGTCTCTACCTTGGATGGGTCTGGAGCCGCTGTGCAGGCACTGGCTTCTGAGGGTGTATTCAGGCCTACAGATTTGCATTTTAAACTGATGCCATTTTCATCATCAAGGCCTAAAACTTGACCCACGCCGAGAAAACCAACGTCCAAACCGCATGGTCAGGCCCATATGCCTAAAAAACAAATGCTTAGAATGGCTGAAGACCTTGTTACTTTAATTAGGGGAAGCCAGCCTTTCCCATCTGAGACCTAGAACTGATTTTCCTTCTGATTCTTCTGATCAGGATTCTGAAATTTGTTTCTTCTGATTACCAGGATTTCCCCTTATCTACCTTTGAGGATTCTGATGCCGAGAATTCCATTCCCTCTGCTTTCCCTCCATAAGAGTTTCTTTTGGTGAAACCTTGCACACTCTTAGGGAGCATTTCCGCTGGGAAAGCCAAGATTACTCTGACTCCAAAAAGAGGCTTAGGGAATTCTTACTCCTCCCTCAACACAGGCCTTTAGCTATCCGTCCTGTTCTGGACATTGTAGATGATGCCTTCTTGGAATCTATCCTGGCCCCAGATTCCTTACCTCCAGCTCCCAGAAAACCTGGTAGGTATTAGAGTACATGGCTGTCACAAGTTCCTCTTCAAGAATCCTACTGCGGATCCAGAGACCATTTCCCAAGGACCAAAGGGCATTAAGGCTACTACTGCCAAAAACCCTACCCCCTCTTATAAAGATTCCAGGGCCTTGGACAGATGGGTTAAGAAGGAGTATACACCTCTGCTACTTTGGCCATTAGGGCTTTAAATTGCCAGTTTCATGTTATAGTATCAGCAGCATATTATGAAACTACTTAAACAGAAAATTATGTTGATTCCTGACTGTGCTAAACATAAAGAATTACAGGATTTAATGCATTCTGCTGAACAAGTTGGTAAACATTCTTTGCAATGTGGTTTTGACTCTCTAGCAGCATCTTGCAGGGCTGCTGTCTGTGTCTGTACTTAGAAAGCATGCTTGGCTTAAGGAGCATAACTTGCCAGATCATGTTAAAGCTAAATTACTGGATGCTCCCTTAAACCATGACTGCCTGTTTGGCAACAAAGCAGAAGATGTCCTTTAAAAAGATGGAGGAAAAACTAAATCTATGCAAAGTGTTAAAGATTTCCTGCAAGTACAGCCTTTCAGATTTAGTAGGCATTAGCCTTCTAAGAATTGGTCCTTTCCAGTCTCTTCCAAGCCTTCTCAGCCCAAACCCAGGCACAGCAGGCTACAAACAGGCCAAAGCAGTGGTCGGGGGGGCTCCCACTTGCAAAGCTGGAAGTAGTAAGACATTCCTCTATGGAAAAATGTCACAATGACTTAACCTTAACCCTTCCAAGCCCTGCTCAACTGTCTGCTCCCTTCGGAGGAAAGCTCGCCCTGCATGCAAAAAACTGGGAACTCATTACCCAGGACAAATGGGTTTTAAATATAGTTTTCCAAGGATACAGATTCCACTTCCACACCTTATCAACCCCAAATGATTGGCTAGACCTAATCCCAAGTCATTGGGCAGAGGCTCAACAGCAGGTTCTCTCTTCTAAGTATCAGGGCTGTTCAGCCTGTCATGGCCGAAGAAAGGGGACAAGGTTTTTACTTGAAGACTTTTCCTGAAGCCCAGTAAAGACCGCTCCTGGCGTCCTATCTTGGACCTCACTATTCTAAACACCTTTTTGGTAATCTCAAAATTCAAAATGCTAACACTTCAACAGCTGCTTCCTATGCTAGGCAAAGATGCCTGGTTGGCAACCTTAGACTTAAAGGAAGCTTACCTGCACATTCCAATAAGGGAATCTTGCAGGAAATGCCTACGCTTCAGAGCAGGCTGCATGCACTAACAGTTCTCTGCACTTCCCTTTGGCTTATCTACTGCACCATGGGTATTCACAGTTTCTAGCTCCAGCCATTGCATTTTGCAGGCAGGGAAATATTCAAATATACCCATTCGTGGACGATTGTCTAATTCGGGCAGGAAGCCAGGACATGCCATTAAAACATCTGGCATTTGTAAAGAAACTTCTAACCTCACTGGGGTACACCATAAACAAAAAGAAATCTCATCTAGTACCCTGCCAACAAATTGTATTCCTGGGAGCAAGCTTGAACACAACTTCCCAGATGGCTTACCTCACGCCAGAGAAACAAGTTTGACAGCCTACTTCAAACTACTGGCTACAAAGACCCAGTTATCTGCAAGGAAAATTCTCCAAACCTTTGGGTTCATGGCCTCTTGCATTCTACTAATTCCATATGCAAGACTGCATATGAGGAAACTACAATGGTATCTAAAAAGCCTATGGTGGCAATATTCTCAGGACCTGGAATCAATGATTCCTATAATTCCTTTTATAAAGAGAGTTCCTTTGGTGGGCAGTGGCCTGCCACCTCAACAAGGTGCTCCCTTTCAATCTACCCCCTGCTGTCCAAACCCTGACTACCAATGCATCAGACTATGCATGGGGGGCTCACTTGGCAGGTCAGTGCATTCAGGGCAAATGGAACCTGAGTCAGATGCACCTGCATGTCAACCAAAAAGAAATGTTAGCTGTACAGAATTCCCTGACAGCTTTAAAGGACCACATCCTTCCAGGACAATTATTGGTAAAGACAAGACACCACAGTTATATGGTACATAAACAAGCAGGGAGGAACCCACTCATACCCTCTGTGCAGACTAGCCATGGCTCTGTGGAACACAGCCTTGCGCTACCAAGTGCACCTACAAGCTCAATTCCTCCCAGGCAAGCTAAATTCACTGGCAGACGACCTAAGCAGTAATCTTATGGACCCACATGAGTAGAAACTGGAAGCAAAAATATTCAACCTCTTGAACAAATGGCCGATTACAGAGATGGACCTGTTTGCCTCCCCCCAGAACTACTAATTGGGCAAGATCTGCACAAGGACTCCCACAGTCAAGCTTGGAAAGTGGATGCCCTGTCCTTTACCTGGGAAAGCCTCTCAGTTTATGCCTTTCCCCCTCTGCCTCTCCTCTCGAAGGTTCTGCTAAAGATCAAACAGGACAAGCCAAGGACAATTCTTGCACCAGACTGACCTTGCCATCACTGGTACCCCCTTATGCACAGCATGATACTGCTGTATCCATGGCACCTACCTCAGACACCTTCCCTGCTGTCCCAGCAGGCGGGCCAGATTCTGCACCCTCTGCTTCAAATCCTGAACCTTTTGCAGCTTTGGCTAATCCCTTGAGCTCTCCAACAGCATCCCTCAGTAAGCAGGTGCTAGAGATCATTCTGGAAGCAAGGAGACACATAGTGCTAGAAAATCCTATGCTGAAAAGTGGAAAAGATACTGTTCCTGGAGCCAAACCCAGGGTATGGGCACCACGGTGCCCAGTTTACCCCCTATTCTTCAGTACTTGACAGAAATGCTGCACAAACCTGTCCTTCTCATCAATTAAAATTCATGCCTCTGCAATTTCACCACATTACAGTACAGAAGCCGCCACTCTTCTCTCACCCCCTGTTAAAGCAATTCCTCAGAGGGGCTAAAAATGTAAGACCCCCCCCCCCAGGCGAACCTTTACTCCAGCCTGGGGCCTTAACTTTGTATTGGAAATGCTCACTCTCCCTCCATTTGAACCAGCTGCAACTGCAGAGTTGCAATTCCTTTCTTGGAAAACAGCTTTCCTTCTAGCCATCACTTCAGCAAGAAGAGTGTCTGCATCACAGGCTCTCATGGCAGTGGAGCCCTTCATTATCTTCCATGCAGACAGGGTTTCTCTCGGGACCAATCCGTCCTTTATGCCCAAGTGGTGTCTACTGTGGCCCTGAATCATTCCATTCATTTGCCTACCTTTTTCCTTTATCCACGAAACAATGGAGAATGAATTCTGCACTCTTTGGACGTGCACAGACAACTTTGATTTTATTTAGACAGGACTAAGCCTCTCAGAAAATCTGAACATCTGCTAGTTACTTTGCTGCAGGGGCAGAGGGTAAGGCCATTTCAAAGCAAACCATTTCTAAATGGATAGCCCATTGCATTCATTTCTGCTATAAGCACCATGGAAAACCTGCCCCACAAGGGGATAAGATCACATTCCACCAGGGCTGCATCTGCCTCTACAGCTTTTCTCAGAGGGGTCCCTACCAGGGAGATACTAGAAGCGGCTACCTGGAGCTCTGTTCATACCTTCACCAAGCACTACCACATGCCTATTTTTTCTAAATCCACAGCAGGTTTTGCCACTGAAGTATTGCTAGTGTTAATAGCTGGTTCTAATGCTTTCTAACTTACTCTTCCCTTCCTTAGCTTTGGGAATCTACCCAAATGTAATGACTGCAACAGTGAAACACGAAGAACATAGTACAGTTGTGTACACTTACCGTAAATGTAATGTTCAAGTGTATTCACTGTTGCAGTCCTGGTTACCCTCCCTCCAGCTCCCTGACTTCTCTTGGCTCTATGTTTGCGTCTTGTTTTAAGCTTTATGGTGTATTTGCTTTTTGATGGAGATGTAACACACAATTGCTTCCCATTGGGGGGACACCTGACATATGGGGCAAGAAAAACTGATGTAATGGCGTCTGCTGCATGTTTTATACCCCCTGACATGGAAGAAGAGACGGCATCCGACGCAGGAATCCAAGACTTTGATATTCAGGCCGGCTGAGGGCTACCTGCAGGCCGATGACCCAAATGTAATGACTGCAACAGTGAATACACTCTTATATCTACATTTATGGTAATTGTACACAACTGTACTTTTTCTCCTCAGCCCTATTTTCCCCATACATATGTAAAGCTAATTAGTAGATGAGACTTGAAATGGGCTGTCTGCACTGGTCATCCTCACTTCTGTAAGGGACATTGCTGGCAAGCAGACCCCCCTCCCATTCTTTTGGTTTGGAAGTGGTCACCCTAATCACCACGAGGGAGATCACACTTCCCTGTGTGCCTTCATAGACCTGATAAAACTCCCCTCCTGCCTGGCGAAGCGAGTGTGTCATGACCATTTACTTTACACCTTCCACGCTTGGCTTTTCAGTTCTGATATCACTAATCAAACCAGACTCACCTGTCCTAATGATAAGTTAAAGGAGTTTGGCTCAATCAGGGCTGTAGCCTCTGCAGCACAGGAACACAGAGCCAGGCTGTCACAAACAATTTTAGTGTAGATTTTCAAACTTGATAGTATTTCTTACTACTTTTTTTCTAAGTGAAGAAGACTGTGATTTGACAACACACAGGGCATTGTGATCTTAAGCTGTGCCATCACAGTGCCTTGCAGGCAATAAGTAACTTTCTAAGAAGGCAACATCATGTTTGACATCATGATGGTGTTCACCTTTGAGTCTAAACTGATCCTTAACCTTGGTACCTTCCTTAAATACTGAAACAGTCGACAGAGTGGGTAGAAATGTGTACCTGTCAGCATGGGTATCAGTTGCCAGAGCGTTATGACCCAGGGCCATTTTATTTTATTATACTCTGTTGTAGCAGTTACAGTGCTGATTAGTGTAGAATGTGTAGAGCTTCTTGGCAAGATAATATATATATATATGTATATGTATCAGATGTCAATTTTCATTCATTCCTCAAAATATGTGCACAAATCTGATCCAACTCAGCTGCTTTTTTTACAGCTCATATTTACTACAAGCTGTCGAGCTCCTCCCTTACCCATAATGCAGCAGTCCCCCCCTCATTCCTCAGATCTTGATTGCCACTATTGTGTACGGACAAGTTCACTGCAGCTCTCTGGCATTATTTTGAGAAGATAAGTTATTTTTCATATCTATATCTACTACTTTTTAACTAGTTATCTTTATTCTTCCTTTACCCAGTTGACAAATTATTTTCTTATTTATTTCTTGATTACAGTTGGTAATATTTCTCTTAGTGTTTGGGTAATTCTTTCATACCATTGTTGGTACCCCTTCTCTTTCTGTAAAATGTATATATTGCAGTTCTTTTTCTACTCTAATTTCCCTTTTCCTCTTAAAAGTGAGATTTTCCTCCATTTGTGGTGTTGTAAAATGGCAGATAAGCCATCTGGCTTTAAAAAGTGTAGCAAATACAGGCATAAAATTTCATTGTCAGATGTCCATGATGTCCGTGTTTACTGCTTAGGCCCAGACTATTTGCAGTCTTCTTGTTTGATATGCAAGGCATTTAACCGTAAAACATTAATAAACAGGAAGAATAAACTTATTCTCAAGGGCCTTCTTCCTTTGGCCTTTTGAGAATCATTTACTTGGAGCTCAATCCTCCAAGTCTGAGAGAAAAGAAGTCAGGAAAAGACCTGAGCAGCCTGGTTCTCTTAAGTCTTCAGATCTCACTTCTGAACCATGCAAGAAAATTCAATAAACTTTGGCTCTTAAAGGCAAGTCTTTGGTTTGACCTCTTTAGATACCAGATCCGTATCTTATGATCTGGCTGTGAACCAGAGCAGATATCTAGAACTATGTATGCATCTTCCTTGGATCCTGTACCCTCTTGACTCCCATCCTCATTCTTGGAAAGATGCCATCATTCAAGATCACCTTCCCTACTTCTCATTCATCTGGAAGTTTCACAGAAGCCAATGTAGACGGAATGATCAAGTTTCTATCGCTACAAATTCATATGGGAGTTCTCACAGTTCCTACCCCCACAGCTCTGGAGACCTTTACTAGTACATCTCCTCCAGTTTTGTCTCCTGCAATCCGTTCTTTGATTTTGGAGCTCTTGGATGTGAGACTTCTAGTCTGTTTTGGATCCAACGATGGTTTTCTCTTTAGATCTGAATCTTTCCTCTGAATGTTCTGTCTCCAAGTGCATCGAATCCAGACAGCTCTTGGACCCGAAGCTTTGTTGTCCGATCTGAGGGGGTTGGCGTTGACTCCGAAGTTGTTGGAGCCGTCTCTACTCCTCAAAACCTCAGCATTCAGTAGTTGTGCTCCCTACTTCTGCCTCTGGTGGTGTGCCTTCGGGTCAGAAGGTGTTGTCGGTCCAGGGGCATGTCTTCTCTGGTCTAATGATTTCCTTTTCCCCAGGGCATTCTGCCTTCAAGCTAGCAGAGAGAGTATTCTCTTCTACAGGTCAGATGGCTCCTCCCCTCTCGGGTCTTCCCTTTGGATCTCTGATGTCTCTGTCATGAGCCTCAACATTCTACTCTACAGGGACAGCCAGCCCAAAGTCTCCAGGCTACCCAGCAGGGTATAATTTTTTTTTCCGAAGAAGTCCCTAGGAAAAGGAAGTGCAAGAGGAGGGACTTGGACTCCCCTCAGGAGTCTGTCACAGAGGGATAGCAATTTTGAGGAAGGGGAGGTGTCCCCAAGATCACTACCTGACGTCTCATTTGGAGACATTTTAGAGATACTTAAAAGGGTGGTTGGTCCACTGATGACCCTTCTCGAGGAATCAGTATTCCTGTAGGTGTTTGGTACTAGACAATCTACGTCCTGGGTGACTCTGCCCCACTGATGAGCCTATTGATTTGATCTCTCCGTAGGTGAGGAATGAGTCTGTTTCTGTTGAGCCATTCCCCAAAAGACCAGATAGGTTTCTGGCACCAACAAAGGTAGGACAATTCTGGAACAAAGGAGTACCAATGGATGCTATGGTCGTAGTGGTAGCCACCAAGAAAGAAATCTCAGAACAGAGTTCCTCTGTTCATTCCCCTAACAGGGAGTCTGGGGTGCTAGACAGATTTGGGAAGCATGTGTATGCATTGGTGACCTTTGCACTCTGGTCTCTGAATTACTTGGCACACTTCACAAGATCACAGAGGGATTTGATCAAAGAACTTTCAGAATCTGTCTCTGGGACCAGTACTTCTGAAGTAAGTCCTCTTGCTTCACAGGTGGCAACCCTTCAATCTATTTCCACTTCATCCATGAGGCTCGTATCAAATTTAGCTGAAGGCACCTCAAGGGCAGCAGGTTCAGGCATTTCCCTCAGAAGGCATGCCTGGATGCACCTGTGTGATTTTGCAGAGCCCTTAGTCATTCTTCATGAGTGGTCCTTTTGACTGAAGTTAGTTATTCGGCCCTACGATGAAAAGACTTGCATTCCAGGTGCTAACAGGATGGTAAGACCCTGTCTGCACTAGGCATACATTTTTTTGACTCCTCAAAACACCTTTTCCAGGAATCAAGGTGGTCAGAAAATGTGGTTCAGGAAATTCCAGGGTCCATTCCATGACCCACATGGAGAGAGTTCTCCCAAGGGCAGAGGGAGGAACTAAAATGGGAGACGCCACTCTCACAGAAGAGGAGGCCTGCAGAACCAGGACTTTCTCAGCACTCCTGAAGAGAGGCCTGATTTCCCACCTCTGCAGGCATTCGGGGTTGCTTATCCCTGCACCAGAGTCTGGCTAGACTTCAGCATACCAAGTTCTGGATGGTCATGGTTCAATCCATCTTGCTTTTTCTGCCCAAGGATGACTGGATGGACTCCGTAGATCTTCAGGATGCATACTATCAGATTAAAAAAAAAAAAAATGAACAGACGATCAAGGAGATGTCTACACGTCTGACTTAAAGCAGGTCACTACCAATTCATAGTACTGCCCTTTGGTCTCACTGCAGCCCCCTGAGTGTTAAGCATATGCATGGCCCGTAGTAGCAGCTCATCTGAGACTGCAGGGATTCTGGGTGTTTATCTAGACAACTGGCTCATAACCACTTTGACCAAGCATTTTCTGATAGCAGCTCCAGACCATGTACTCCAGATTTCTTCCAATGTAGGAATTAGTCAAACCACGACAAATCTCAACTTTGACCGTCTCAGATGTTAGAATTCATACGGGCCTTCTTCAACACAATGTCAATGACCACTTCTGTCCCTTTGCCAAGGGTTCAAACTATTCATTTTCAAGTCAACCGAATACTTCAAAACTCATTCATGACAACCAGTCAGATTTTTACAGATGCTGGGATCAGTATCCACACCAGTAATTCTAGTTCTGCTAGCAAGATACCATATGAGAATTCTTTAGTGGACATTAGCAACTCAGTGGTCCATTCCACAGCAGCCTATGTCCACCAAGATCATTACAACTCTGGCCTGCAAAAAGTACTTTTGGTGCTGAATTCACTCAGATTAAAGTTTACAAGGTTTGTCCATTCATCCTCCCTCAGTCCAAGGCCATAGTGACCACAGATGCTTCACAGATCAGGTGGGGGGGTGGCATTTCTTGGGGCAACCTGTTCAAGGCATGTGGTCCCCCGAAGAGGCTAACATACATCAGTGCCCTGGAAATGAGGGTAGTACTCCTAGCATTGCAGGCATTCCAAAACACACTCCCTTTTGGAACTATTGCAGTTCAAATGGACAATGTAGTGTGGTACATCAACAAACAAGGAGGAACCAAATCTTACCCCTTGTGTTGAGAAGCTGAGTGTGTGGCAATAAGCAATCTCTTCAAATCGATTTCTGATGGCGACTCGCATACCAGGGGAATCCAACATGATAGCAGACAAATTGAGCGGGTCCATTTTATTGCGTCGTAAGTGGTGTCTCAACAAAAAAGTTACGGAAATGATTTTCCCCCAGTGGGGCCAACCATGCGACCTGTTTGCATCTCTCCTGAGCATGTACAGCAGGTTCTTTGCCCTAGTCCCCCCGCTGGGGGAGTCACCGAGAGACACTGTCCTTCATGATTGGCCCCCACTACATTGATCCCCAAATTCTTGCAGACAGCAATCCCAATTTGAAGAGCAAAATCATCCTCATTGCCCCTTACTGGCCTCGACAGATTTGGTTTCTCTTCCTTTGGCCTCAACTATTTTTACTTGCCTTGGATTCTGGGTCCAATTCCAGATCTGCTGTCTCACCGACAAACATTACTCACCTGGATATCCTTGGCCTAAAGTTGACCGCTCGGTTTCTCCAATTCCATTGATAACCAGCAGCCCAAGCTCTCTTCCCTGGTCTGCCATAGTCTTTTGTCATTCCGCAAACCTTCCAGTAGAAAAATTTACAAGAGCAAATGGCAGAGTTTCCCTTTGGGCACAGCAATGGGACAGCAACTCTTTTTCAGCATCAGTACAAACGATTCTTGAATTCCCAGCTTCTATTTTTAGTAACGAGGCTAGTCCCTCAACGGTTAAGTTTCAGTTAGCGGCCATCTTCAGTTTCCATACTGGAGTCAATAATTCTACTTTGGTTTCTTCACTTTTTTGTAAGGCATTTATAAAAGGAGCCTTTCTACTCAAACCACCCTTTAAGGACCCTGCTCCACTCTAGGATCTGAACTTAATGTTACAGGCCGTAACTCAGAAACTGAACCAGCTGCAAAATGTGAATTTAAATATTTGACTTGGAAAATTGTTTCTAATAGTCATAACATTGGCTAAGAGAGTTTGAGCTTCAAGCCTTATCCTCTAAGCCTCATTATTTATTTTTTTCATAAGGATAGGTTGTCCTTAAGAACTATTCCTTTCTTTCTTCCTAAGGTGATGTCAGGATCTAACATTAATCAACCTCCTGGTGGTATTTACAAATTTTTCAAACAAAGATGAATACATTTTCCATTTTTGAGATGTTCACAGAAAATTACTCTACACAAATCAGAGAAATATAGGAAATCAGGTCAGTTATTTGTATTCTTTTCAGAAATTAGATTGGGTCAACCATTTTCAAAAGTAAAAAAACTGAAGTGTTCAATAACCTTATCAAAATGGGTGACCAATTGCATTTCATTTGTTTATAATTAGTCTGGTCTGATCTTGCCAAAGCCTTTAAGAGCCCATTCAGTCATTTCCATGGCAACTCAGTCAGCTTTTTTATCCAGGTCTTCCTCTGGCAATATTTGTGCGGCCGCAACTTGCGTTAGCCCTCATACTTTTATTACTCATTACAAGTCTGATCTGGTGTCTAGGGGAAGAAGAACAGCCTTCGACTCAACAGTGCTCTGGGTATATCCTTCCTTAGAGTCCACCCAGGATTCAGGTAGCTTGGGATTCTTGTCATATATGTTGAGGAATTAATGGAAATTGACAAAATCAGATAAAGAAGTTATGTACTCACCATAACATGCCATCTGTGTTGTCCTTTTAAATTCTTCAAGTCCCTTCACTCCAGCCCCCTGCTCTGTTTTTATAAATGACTTCTGGAAAAATGGGAGAGTATTATTGGAACCAGAGTTCCTTCTGTTTGAGCTCCAGATAGTGACTTTCCATCTTAACGCTGTAAATTCATTGTCATACAATAAGAAGCTGCAAACAAAATCTGGGGAATGATGGGGGTTGTTGCATTGTGGGTAAGGGAGGAACTAGAGTGTGCAGTATCCACAAGTTACGCAACAGCAGCAGTCTGATCCGAGGATCTGATCCGAACCCATATGTTGAGTAAGAATGAAAATGGACAACACAGATGGAACTTTATGGTGAGTACGTAACTTCTTTTTTTGAGATTCTGCCCATAGTGGTCCTTTATATAACATCCACACCAAGTAATGCATAAGCCATTGTTCTTTTGGTGGAGCTTCCTGCCACTAAAGCTCACTTTTTTCTTGTTTGACATTCTCCTACAGAACAAAGGGAAATTTTTTAGGATTTTGCCATGGTTCCTTCTGTTGAGACCCTTCCAGCAGCTCAGAAATACTAAATCGCTTCTATTTCTTTTTTTAATCTTGATTGCGTCGACATCTGAACCACATCCTGAGATACATTAGAAGTCACAGGACCACCAAATAAATTTAACTGCAAGCTTTGCAGGGATCAGAAGCCAAAACTTCCATTTAGATTGTCAGCCTAGGCCGGTTGTCATCTTAAAGGCTTTTGTTTATACCCTTGTATTAAAATAATTATGGTAATTTTAAGTACTTTGCTTCCCCCCACCCACACACACTTTATTTGGCCTGATGCTTACATCACAAACACCTTATACTCTCCTTCAGAGTGAACCAGCATTGGTATGGGGATGCATGCTTAGAAAGATTGTGGTATATAGGAGCTTTGCACCTTTTCTTTTTGGATATCTTCCAAGGGCAAATCTGTCTTTTTTTTTTTACCAACTTAGGCGGCATATAGGCAAGGGATTATTGCTTCTAGAATACCCATAAATACTACATTTTTCCTATTTCCCCTGTCTTGAAGATAAGGAATTTGGCCTTTAGTTGAGCGAACCTTCCTTCTGCCTTGATCATGAGATGTCCAACTTCCTGGTGATGTGCATCTTGGATTGGACTGTATGGTAAGGACCAACTCCACCTCTTTTACCCTCCTCCTCACCTCTCTAGTCTGAAGAGGGGAGTTTATTTGGAGCAAATTCCCATTGCTGCAGTAACCTGATGGGCTGTATGGGTTGTGTTTTGCCCAAGAAACAACTGGACAGCTTCCAAAAGCTCTGGCTCCCTCCCACAC
The DNA here is from genome assembly GCF_019279795.1 of Protopterus annectens. Classification (NCBI taxonomy): domain Eukaryota; kingdom Metazoa; phylum Chordata; order Ceratodontiformes; family Protopteridae; genus Protopterus; species Protopterus annectens. The sequence goes on from NC_056727.1 coordinate 483,200,183, forward strand.
TTCACTGTGATTGGACATCTTGTTGGGGGGGTGCATCAACAGTCAGTAGGAAAATCATGTGTAATTTTGTAGCACATTGTAAATAAGCAGCTTAGAGGCTTAACAGCAGCACTTTTTTTCTCCTTTTCTGCCAGGTTAAGACCCCTGTGGGGAACCTTTACACACTTTTATTTTACTGTTATTTTAAAAGCATGTAAAATGAAAGTGTTTTCTATATTTTAGTTTAGCAGTTCTTGCACTTTATGAAACTCTGTCTGGGACAGCTTTTTTTTCCTTTTTGCTTTGGCTAATTTGGTGGATAATTTTCTGGGAAAAATGTACTGCTTATATGTTGGTGCTAAAGTTTTATAAGGGAAAGTGTTAAATTTGGGGCAAGGAATCAGTCAAGTTAAGTAGTGCTTGTGTTTATGCTGTGGAAACTTGCCTGCCATTTCTTTGTAAGATTAATTTTATTCTGAAGGGGTTTCTAACAGGGTTCTCATTTGCTGCTTGTGCATTACTGTGCTTTGGGGGCATTTAGTGTGTTTTAAGTGTGCGGTTTGTGTAAGCTATTTCACAACTTGTATTTCGGGCGATTTCTTCCACTGAAATTACTCTCATCTGAAGCATCCTGTTTGGCCATGACTTGGATACTTCCCCTGATACTGCTGCTTTGACTTCTGAAGTTCCTAGAAAGAAACTTACTAGACAACCCTTGCCAATTCAGTGGGCCAAGTCTTCTCAGCAGATAGTGAGTGACTGCAGTGGCCAAACTCATTACTCTGAACACTCACCTCTCTGGCTTCCTCTGGTGCAGTCTTTTCAACCACCATGAACTGAGGGTCAGCCCACCATCCTTTTTTCAGCTGTTTTAGTGTCTGGGACTGGCCTGGAAGAACAGTCTTTACTGGAACATGATGCTTCAGAGAATGCTGCTTGGATGTACCTGGTGGAACAGATCTTTGATGGGGCCAACATTACTTCTCCAGGGCAGTCGTTTAACGCACCTGTAAAGAAAAAAAAAGTTTGAACATTGTTCATCAGATGGTATGGTATCAGTAAGTGCAATTTTCTTACCTTAGCCAAACAATTGTTAGATGGTAGGTCCTGTTACCCAGAATGCAGTACCTGTTGTATCAGTCAAAATATTCCTGACAGACAGGGCTTCATCCCATACATAGTCATATGCCCAAAACTCGTGATAGAGGAAAATGAGTTGTCATAATCCTCTTTAGAGGAAATTTCCTTCTGTCAGATTATTGCTGGGATGCACAAGGTATTTTTGTGGGAACAACTTGATGTCTTTCCTTAGATCATTGCAGTATTCCTATGCATATGGGTTATCGTGAGGGTAAACGTATGGCCATCTGGAGTGCTAAAGCCAGAAAACCTTTGTGACATTTCATATGTCTGACATATAACCTCAACTCTTGGTTGTAGAGGTACATAAGCAGGTGTTATGGGTATAGGATCACCAGACTATCTTGGCTACAGGCTGAACACAGAAACTTCATTAATTTTGGTGTGAATATTGTGTTGTGCTACTACCACTGCCAAGGGTTAGACAAATAAGTGCCCCACTGGGGGAACCTTTTCTTTTTTTCATAAAGGTTTATTCATGTCAGCTAAGAGAGAGAAGTGCAATTGTAGAAGGCAGATTCCTTATAAAGACCTCCATATTGTGTTTTGCGTAGGAGCCTAGCATGATTACCTTAGCTGTGAAATTTGTAAATTGTTTCTAAAACTGTTGGGTATCTGGGGAAGTTAAACTGGTTATGTTTGGAAACCCAGCATCTCAGGAGGCTTCTGCTTAGCAAAATGGCAGAACCTACGACCTCTGACATCCCCCTTGCACCAAAGTAGTAGTACAAAAATTTGAAACCAGATATTTCAGCTGCCCACTATGACGTATACACTGAGATGCAACTGGAATCTGCAGTACTTTAAGTTCCTTCTGAAATATCAGCTACCACAACCCCACTAGAGGTCAGTATGTCGTCCCTTGCTCATAGGTCCAAGACTAAATGTTGTACCACTACAGGAGAGAAATGGGAACCCAGGGTGATTATTTCAGTGGGATCAGAGGGCATACCTCTGATCCTAGTCGGAGAAAAGGTACCTGGTTTCCTTATCAAGGTCCCCTTTGCCTGTCTGTCTTCCTTTGAAAAGGCAACATGAATCCTCTTTGGAGGAGTCTGATTCAGATAAGGACTCTCACTGACTTATTCCTCCCCAAATATATTTTCCAGGACAACTGGGCCTCAGATGATGATAATCTCCAGGATGAGTGGGTAACTAAATAGATCTCAGACATACAGAAATGATTCTCTGAATTATGGGAAGTAGGGGCCTCTAAGTATTTAATTGCCACCCTGAACTTGGAAGCCTTTTTAGATGCTTTTAGTTTCACATCTTCCATGGACAGATATGACTGAGAAAGTCTATACATGTTACCCTGACAATTAGGACCATAAACTACCAAACACAAATGACTAAATATTTGTTTTCAGAAACCTGAATAAGACATTGGCTGATTTTTGAGGATTCTGTATCCCAGACTGTCTTTACTCAATAATACCACCCAAGTAGCCAAACACTTCATTAAATGCAGCTATAATGCTGCAGAAGCTTTCTTCAGGACTGCAGTCACCAGGTTACCTGGCTTCACCTCCAGTCCCTTCCTGAAGATGTCAAGGCCAAGTTTTTAGAGGCTGCTGAACTATTTAAAACCCTGTAGGAAAAGATCGTCGAGCAGGATTTCAAGCTAACATTAATCCTTGGGTATGAAAGAAACTGTCCATCTCAACCACACCATTGTTCGTGGGGGGGGGGGGGGATCCTCAAAAGGGTAAAAATATACAAAGAAAATGTATCTAAAGAAACCACTGCAGAATTCAAAGCCTTGGAAAAGTCTCTTCAGAGAAACCTGCTACCAACTTCTGCCTCCTCCCTTCCTCCTTGGTCCACAGATCCCTCAGACCCAAAGGCTCACTCTATCCCTCCCAGTATGATGATGAATTTCTCCAGACAAATTGGTCTTGTCCATTATGTAGAACTGTTGCAGAATGTATTGGAAAGAGCTTCCCCTCCTGAAAAATCAGTCTCATCTCATTCCCATCCACCAACCCCCGTGTTTCAAGACTTGCTCTCCTAGGGCACTCTATAACGAGTTCTCACACAGGCCCAGGTAGTTTCTACTCAAGACTGTTCCTGGTTCCCAGGAAAAAGGGAATGTGGAGGCGCAATTTAAATTTGTCATACCAAAATACCTTTTTGGAAGTTCAGTCCTTCAAGATGCTGTCTCTGTTCAGAGCTACTTCCACTTATCCTTCCTGAGGCTTTTGTCATCACTGTAGACTTGAAGGATGTCTTACCTGCACATACCCATGTATTGTGCCTGCAAGAAATTTTTCAGGTTTTCAATCTCCATCATACTTTCAAATCTCTGCTTTACATTTTGGACAATCTACAACTCCCATAGTCTTCACAGAGTGCCTAGCTCTGGCTATTGCATTCTGCAGAACACAATGGATACAGATTTCCCCTGCCTGGATGACTTCATTATTATGGCTTTGTCCCAAGAAACTCTGCTCTTGAATTTAAAATTCACTGTCTTCTCTTGAAAGTCTGGGATTCTCTATCTACCTCGGGAAGTCCTCCCTGATGACCCCCCCCAAAAAAAAAAAAATTTCTTCCTAGGTTGCAGACTGAATAACCTATCAGCATTGGTCTTCCTCCCTTGGGAGAAAATTCTCTTACCAGTTGCATCCAGTCCTTGCTCCTTCTGTATATGGCATCTGTAAGAGATTTTAAGAGCCCTAGGGTACTTGGCAGCGTTGTTTCCAATTATGTCTTATGCCATATTACACCTAATGAGGATCCAGTGGTACTTGAAGTCCCTTTGGTCTCAACACTGTCACCCTGCAGACTTCCAAATTCCTCTCTTGCTTTTTCTAAATCAGTTGCTACAGTGGTGGATCTCTCAAGTGGAATTCAGTACATGTGTTCCCATCCTACCTACCATTCCCCACCTAGGACCTTTACAAATGTACATGCACACACATATTCTGGCCTGGGGTGCATAGACAAGGCTCCACAACAGTTCAGGGATAGTGGTCCCCTTGATAAGTCAAGGAACACATCATCGTGAAGGAGGTAAAAGCCATCCTTCAAATCCTATGGGTACTCTCACTTTTGGAGTCTACCCCCCTGTAGGTATTCAAACACCACCACTGTCCTGTGGTACATCAATAGGCAGGGGAGCACCTAGTCTTACTAGATGTGCATGCCATCTCTGATGGCATGAGACATGGCTATAGAATGAGTACAGATGCTTTACATACGTTTGGAGGACAGTGTCCTCAGACTTCCTTCAGATCCAGAGAAGACCCTCACAAATAGATGTTACACAGAGGTTTTTCTGGACATAGTTGACAAATGGAGTGCATCTCAAATAAATCTTTTTGCGTCAATCTTGAACAGATTGCTCAGACAGTTCTGCTCAATGACCCTGTGTGTTACCAGGCCTGGAGGACAGATGCCATCTCTTTCATAATGGAGGTGGACAGAAATTTCTCTTCACTTATCCCAAAGGTTCTCCTGAAGATTCAGAGGGACAGTTTCAAAATCTTGCTAGTGGCTCCCTTTTGGCTCAGGCAGAATTGGTTGGTCCCCCTTCTGCTTAATCAGGCAAGGGGCAGTTACTGTGTTACCCCACAAAGTGGACTTGTTCACAAAACAAAAACTCTGTGATTCACTCCAGTGTAGTCTCTCAACTTGAGACACTGGTTGATAGAATCTTAATTCTGTTCACACACCAATTTTCAGAGGATGTGCTTCAGGTACTCCGGGAAGGAAAAAAGAACCTATTAGAAAGTCTTGTATCTCCAAGTGGAAAAGATGGTGCCTAAAGAAGAATGAGGATGCTTGTCAGGTGGGTATACCTCCTATTCTGCGTATATTTAAGTGTTGCTCAGTGGTCTGCCCTTTTTTTCGTCGACCTATTTGTCTGCTTGCCTGTCTTTTATTTTACTGTTGCTGTCCAGAATTGAGATCGGATAGTTATTACAAGACATACTTCACAGAACCCCCCTAGAGCAGTCTCTACAGATCCAGTGGAGGTTCATCTGGACTTCCAAGGTGTTGGGAAGGATAATTTCCTGTGAGTGGATCCATAAGTTTTGTAGGGAATTCTTCCACCACATGCCCCACCTATAGTCTCTTCTTCTCATCAGACATAGTGGTCAGAGTCAAGCTGTTGGCTTCAAACCAGCTTCTCAAACAGTCCTTGGTCATGACACATTCCCTATTCTTCCAAGAGGATGTGTAAGTGGAAACGCCTAGACTTATTAATTGGCACCCCCCCCCCCACCTCTGATACGGACCGTCTCCTCAGGAAGATACCTCATTTGGCAAGTTTTAGAACCGATGCACCAGAGGAGAGGCTTGGGCTGTCTACCTCCAAGATGAGCAAGTATTGTTTGAAGCCAGTCTTGGGTGGTCCCACTTGTAGTCAAGTTAATTGGCTTATCAGCTAGGACGTCATGGCAGGAGCCCAACATCTACGAGGCAGTCGTGAAAACTTGGAAAGAACCTCAGCCCCTATGGATAGGCAGCTTTGGGCCAGATCATTTCTAGTAGGCTTTTTCACTGTGGTGGCAGCCACTAAAATAGAACTCTTCAAAGATTACTGACACTGCCTAATCCTCCCAGTAAGGAATCTAGAGTGATGGATAAGCTTGGGAAGCTTCACGCACCTTTGCAGTTTGAGTCCCACACGCATTATCTACTGTGAAGAACTCTTTGACACCGGAGTGTTGAAAAAAAAATTGAAACTAATCTGACTTCTGTGTCCAGTATTACGAATCTCTTTATGCGCTTCTTGCATAATGCAGTGGATGGAATGGCCAGGACAGCTGGATTTGGCATTGTAATGAGGCACCGTGCCTGGCTGAGCCTGTGATTTCACGGACAAGTCTTCCTTCACAAAAGCTCAGTTTGAAGGATCGTTCTTATTTGGCCCATCTGTGAAAGAATGCAGAAGAATGAGCAAAGACTGTAAGATTCTTGGTTTTAAAAGTCTGGGCATTAGTTTGACTCCTTCAGAATGGGGTAGCCACAGCAGAGGTGGCTGCTTCAAGAGAGGCAGGCTGAGGCGGTCCACATCATCATCATCATCTTCTTTTGGCTGTTCCCGTTAGGGGTCGCCACAGCAGATCACAGTTTCCATTTCTTCCTGTTCTCTGCATCTTGCTCTGTCACACCAACCACCTGCATGTCCTCTCACCACATCCATAAATCTTATCTTAGGCCTTCCTCTTTTTTTCCTGGTACCTGGTAGCTTCATCCTTAGCATCTTTTTCCCAATATACTCAGCATCCCTCCTCAGCACATGTCCAAACCAACGTAATCGTGCGCCTCTGGCTTTGTCTCCAAACCTTCCAACCTGGGCTGACCCTCTAATATACTTATTCCTAATCCTGTCCACCCTCATCACACCCAGTGCAAATCTTAACATCTTTAATTCTGCCACATCCAGCTCAAACTCCTGCCTTTTTGTCAATGCCACTGTCTCCAACCCATATAACATAGCTGGTCTCACTACCCTCTTATAGACCTTCCCTTTCACTCTTACAGGTACTCTGTCACAAATCACTCCTGACGCTCTTCTCCACCCACTCCATCCTGCTGCCTGTACTCCTTCACCTCTTCCACACTCACCGTTACTCTGAACTATTGACCCCAAGTATTTAAACTCATCCACCTTCGCCACCTCTACTACTTGCTTCCTCACCATTCCTCTATCATTCCTCTCATTCACACACACATATTCTGTCTTAGTCCTGCTGACCTTCATTCCTCTTCTCCCTAGAGCATATCTCCATCTCTCCAGGGTCTCCTCCAACCGTTCCCTACTCTCACTACAGATCACAATGTCATCTGCAAACATAGTCCACGGGGACTCCTGCCTGATCTTGTCTGTCAACCTGTCCATCACCATTGCAAATAAGAAAGGGCTCAGAGCGGATCCTTGATATAACCCCACCTCCACCTTAAACGCATCCATCACTCCCACCGCAGACCTCACCGCTGTCACACTACCCTCGTACATATCCTGTACCACTCTTTCTTACTTTTCTGCCACTCCTGACTTCCTCATACAATACCACAACTCCTCTCTAGGCACCCTGTCATATGCTTTCTCTAAGTCTACAAAAACACAATGCAACTCCTTCCGACATTCTCTGTACTTCTCCATCAACACACTCAGAACAAAGATCGTATCTGTAGTGCTCTTTCCTGGCATGAAACCATACTGCTGATCACTAATCATCACGTCCCTTCTTAACCTTGCTTCCAGTACTTTTTCCCATAACTTCATGCTGTGACTGATCAATTTAATCCCTCTGTAGTTACTACAGCTCTGCACATCACCCTTATTCTTAAAAATCGGTGCCAAAACTTTTTCTCCATTCCTCAGGCATCCTCTCACTTTCCAAGATTTCATTAAACAATCTGGTTAAAAACTCCACTGCCATTTCACCTAAACACCTCCATGTTTCCACAGGTATGTCATCTGGGCCAACAGCCTTACCATTCTTCATTCTCTTCATAGCTATCCTTCCTCCTTGCTAATCCATTGTACTTCATGATTCACTATCCCTACATCATCCAACCTTCTCTCCCTCTCATTCTCTTCATTCATCAACCCCTCAAAGTACTCTTTCCATCTCCTCAACACACTCTCTCTTCGCTTGTGAGTATGTTTCCCTCATTATCCTTTATCACCTTTACCTGCTGCACATCTTTCCTAGCTCGGTCCCTCTGTCTAGCCAATCGGTACAGGTCCTTTTCTTTCTCCTTAGTGTCCAACCTTTCATACAACTCTTCATATGCCTTATCCTTAGCCTTCGCCACCTCTCTCTGCCATGCACCTCATCTCCTTATACTCCTGTCTACTTTCTTCATCTCTCTGACAATCCCACTTCTTTGCCAACCTCTTTCTCTGTATACTCTCCTGTACTTCCTCATTCCACCACCATGTCTCCTTGTCGTCCTTCCTCTGTCCAGATGTGATACCAAGCACCTTTCTAGCCATCTCCCTTACTAGCTCTGCTGTAGTTACCCAGCTCCACATAATCAGGGAAATAGTGGGCACTTCTCCAACAGGAGACCCCAGAATCCCTGAAGGTCTGCTCAGCTGTTCCACTCTAGTGGCAGTTGGAGGTCATGTCTCAGTCTTCCTCAGCCATGTGGTAGGACATCGTGAGACAAATGGGTAAGAGGGTTAATATCCAGAGGCTGTTTAACTACTATTTTTGGAAGCACCTCCTCAGTTCCATTATCTGTTGCCGGACATCCCACCCAATCAGGCAAATACCACATTGAGAGAAAGTCTCTCCTCACCAAAAGAGGCACCCAGGAGGTCCTAACAGACCAGACAGAGTCAGGACTTTTTCAAGACTTTTGGTTCCTAGGAAAACTAAAGACCACAGACCCATATTGGACCTCAGTTTACTTGACACATGTGAAAAGGCCCAGTTCAGAGTGGTTGCTGTGCAGTCAATTCTGCTTTGCCTCAGAAGGAATGGATGTGCTCTGGACCTTTAGGATGCTTATCTTCACATTAAATATAGTATCTAGGAGATTCATTCTCTTCCAAACAGGAAGTACAAGAGCTGTCATTTCGCCTCACCACAGGGTGTTTTCCAAATGAGTGACTATCATAGCAGCATCTACAACTTCAAAAATACAAAATTTTCCCACATCTAGGCAGCTGGCTTTTGGCTGCCCCCCTGATAGTCTCCTCAGCAAGCCAGGGATGATCATTTTCACCTTTGCAAATTCGGGGCATATCTGTAAAACTGAAGTCCAAGCGGAATCCCACTCTCTCTCTTCTTGGGGGTGTCATTTGGATGCCACTCTTTCCATTGTCTGCCTCCCGTCAGGACAGAATTTAGACCTTACAATCTGCAGTCAGTCGTCTCTTGGTCATCAACCCTCCTATGCAAAATTTAATTTGCAGTCTTAGGCCGTATGGCCTCTTCAGTTCTGATGATAGAATTTGCCCACTTCCATGTGAGAATATTGCAATGACTCCGTTAAGCTCAGTAGTCCAAGAGCTTTTATCCTCTTTCCAAGACTATAGTCATTAATGATTCTTGCAAAAGGCATCTTCAGTGGAAGTTAGTCCCAGTGGTTCATGCAGGAATGCCAGTTCAGATGTCACTCCCAGTAGTCAAAGTGAGCACATGTATCATGTATCCTCCCTTGGGTGGGAGGCATTGCAGTGAGCAAATGGCTTCATTGTGCATCTAAAGACCTTGAACCAGTCTTCACATGGTATCTTATGGACAGGCTCACCAAGGACCTCCTAATGTCTTATAAGTGATCCCTCAGTTCCAATGACAGCCAAGACTATATTCAGTCTCTGGGGCACTCCCTTCTGCAATCTTTGTCATCCCACTCGATCCCCAATGCAGCAGCTATGTTGCCATGATTCACCTTCTGATACAGCCAGCCATTTTCACAATGACCCTCAGGTTTCTTTATGCATATTAACCCCGTCCCTTGATGTCTAGATTTCTACAGAAAGCCTTTAGGTGCAAGGCAGTAGTTATTCACATAACACCCTTTTGTGGCACAGACAGATTTGGTTCCCTCTTCTACGGCTTCATTTAGAGGAGCTTCCCTGGCTCCTGGAACCAATCCCAGGTCTGATCTCTCACCCTTCTGGTAAGCAGTACCCAGACCTCCACAGTGCTAACTGCTTGGTTTCTCCAGTTCCATTGATGGCTAGGTATGGTACTCTTCCCTAAAGAACTTGTCAGAATTCTGCCTGTCAAAAAACTTCTAAGGAAAGATCTATTGCAACAAGTGGAAAAGATTTGTGAATTTGGCTTTGCCACAAACCACTGATCCTTTCTCAGCAACGATACCAGACATCCTGTGATTTCTTACATCTCTACTCATTTCATGCTCTAGCTTCTTCTCTGTCAGGGGACAGCTGCTATTTCAAGCATTCACGTTTGGTTTCAGGAACATTTTCTAGCCTCTCTCAAGCTGTGGAAGTCCTTTTAAAATTTACCTTTCTGTTAAGACCTTTTAGAGATCCAGCTTCACCTTGGGATCTGTGTTTGCTCTAGAGGCCCCCCAAAGCACACTTCAAACTAGCATTCTCGGCAGAACTTTAAATACATTTCTTGGACGACTTTCTCATAGGTATCATAGCAAGTGAGAGGGGTAATATGCAGAGGATAAGAAATCCTCGAAGGATTTCTGAGCATCACACTAGCCTTCTCTCTTCCTTATTTGATTTTCTATAAGGACAGGGTAACTGGAAGGACAAATCCTTTATTTCCAATATAGAATTGTGTTTCTGCCTTTTGCAGGATAGATTCATTTAGAAAGAACTAGCAGCTTTTCTTTTCACTTGCTCAAAACAAATTGGTAAGTGTCCAGGGTATCATTTTCAAGATGATTCAGACTGCATCACATTCATCTTTACACTCAACAAACCACTTTTTGGTAAATTGAGAGCTCATATTACTAGAGCCATTGTTTCTGCAGCCTTTTTCAGAGCTCATTTACTAGATGGATACCTACGAGGCTGCCACTTGGTTATCCATGCATCCCTTTCTTAAGCATAAACTGTACTGCACCTCAAGGGCTAGAGCATCATTTGGTGCTACTATCCTGAAGTATCTCTGGTCATGATGACACCCAGAGTATCCATAACTTGGAATTCTTATCCACATGTCAGAACAGACATATTGAATAGGATACAAAAGTTGTGTACTTAAATAGTAGACCCTTTTATTCCATTCAGTCCAATGTGACAACCCTCCCACACTTCCCTTTTGTTTGTAAAGCCTTAAGAGTTCATTGGGTCCAGGGTAGAACAGATTAGTAGTGTCAACATATTAAGGCTTCAAGCTAGATCTGAAATAACTGAGGGAAGAGGTGCATTATGGGCTAGAGGCTCGAGCATTAATTCTGCCAAGTCAGATCAGACATCTGTGACCCACATGTCATATTGGACTGAGTGGAATGTAGGGTTGTATCATTGTGGTAGGTACCTAACTTTTTTTTTTTACCTTAAGTCAGACCTTGCCATTCTATCTGGATCTAAACCTGCAGGGAGCACACTCCTGATTTAATTTAACCCTTTACCAGTTGACAAGGAAGGAAAGATTTTTGAGAGATTTCTTGAATTTTTTTTCTTGTACTACCTTACAGATCTGATGTCAGTTTTCATTCTATTCTCAACTGCCGGTTTCAGATCTGCTCCGACTCGGTTGTTACTGAAGCTTGTGGTAACTAAAAAGCTCCCGAGCTTCTCCCTTGCTCATAATGCACCAAACCCTAATGTACCACAGATCTCGTTTGCCACTTTTCACGAAAGACGTGGTTGCCACAGCTTTTGAACTTAATTGTTGAATTCTTCATACAAGTTCAACTTTTTACCCTTGTATTGTTAGTATTTCTATTACCATTGTTGGTATATTTTTCCCCCCACTTTTCTTCTACCCGATGGTGTTCCTTTCATTACCATTGTTGGTAATTGCGATCTCTCTTCTCTTTCTTGCCTAAACAAAAAAAGCTTCATCCGTTTTCTTTTGTCATAGGAATGCTGATAAGGGCACTTCTGGTTTTAAAAAGAGTTTAAAGTGTGGGCACAAATTAGCTATTTCAGATGCCCACAGTCTGTCTATTGCTTAGGTCCACAACACCTTCAAGTAGACTGTACCATCTGCTGTAATTTTAATTCACTTTCATTAATCTTGAAAGGTATGTTGCCTTCTACTTTTGGAGAGGCTATTGCAGGGGCTCAATCCCCCAAGCTGAAGTCCAAGGAGCCAAAATCTCCTGCTGCTCCTACTTCCTCGGCTTCATCTTCCGAGCCTTCCAGGGCGAGGACTAAGTAGATCTCACACCTCTTTCCCCTTGGACCCAAAGAGAAAGAGTTTGTTGGAATTTACGTTCTCTGATCTGACTGAAGTAACTGTCTGATCCAACTGCTCAGGATCCTATACCTTTGGCTTGGACCAGATATTCCCCATCAGTTGATCCTGTACCTTCTAGGCTGTCTTTTCGTTTTATAGACTGGCACCATGCAAAGTCTTCTCCCCTGACATTGTCTTATTCACCTGGGAGTTTGACCAAAGATGTGGATCAGATGTATTTCTCAGCACAGATCCAGATTGGTGTGTTATAGGCTCTTATTGGTTCGGGTCTGGAAGCCCATCCATCGACCTCTCCACCATCTCTCACTCGTCCTCCGATTCCCTTGGTTGCTTCAGAGTCCCTGGATTGTGGTCTTCTGGGACCATCAGGCTCAGATCCAAGGATGGCTTTATCGTGGATGTTAGCAACACAGTGGTCGATCGTTTACCAACTCTTGTCAGAACAAATAAGAATCTCTCAGGCATGCAAGAAAGATCTCAAGTGGTGGATTCAGTCAGATCAGGTTTTACAAGGCTGTCCATTTATTCTCCCATAGCTCAAGGCCATAGTGACCACAGATGCTTCCCAGTTGGGGTTGCAGAACGCTTTCTGGGAAAAAGTCCAAGGTAGTTGGTCCCCCAAAGAGGCCAGCTTGCATATAAATGTCTTGGAGTGGAGAGCAGTGCTGTTAGCATTGCAGGCTTTCCAGAATGCTGTCCCTTCAGAGATGATTGCTGTTAAGACTGTCACTAGTTTTGTACATCAGCAAACAAGGAAGGACCAAATCATACCCCTTGTATCAAGAAAAACTTAGTGTGCCAATGGATGATCTCATCCAACTGCTTTCTCATAGCAACGCACATTCCAGGGAAGTCCAGTGTGATAGATTGAGAAGGTGCATTCTTCTACCTCACAAGTGGTCTGTCAACAAGAAAATGACACAAATGATCTTTTGTCAGTGAGGCCAGCCTTGCTGTTTTCTTTTTGTTTCTCCTCTGAACAAGTAATGCACCAGCTACTTTGTCCTAATTCCCCCATAGGGGAAATCACCGAGGGGATGCTGTGCTTTGCGATTGGCCTCCCAGTCTGTTTTATGCCTACCTACCAGTTCCTTTAATTCTAAAATTTCTGCAAAAAGCTGCCAGGTTGAAGAGTAAAAGTCATCCTCATTGCACCTTACTGGCTTTGACAGGTTTGGTTCCCCTTCCTGTGGCCTCCTCTACCTGACTTTGAATTCTGGATCCAATTCCAGAGCTCCTGACTCACCCGACAGACATGATTCACCTAGACACCTCAAGCTTATGGCCTGGTTTCTCCATTTCCATTAATAGCCAGACAACCAGTGCTCTCTTCCCCTGTCCACCATATCCTTTTTTCTTCCCATAAACCCTAAACACGAAAACTCTGTTCAAGTAAATGGAAAAGATTTGTTTACTGTCAACAAAATCATATTAATCCTTTTTCAGCTTCAGTGCGCAACATACTTGAATTTATAGCTTAACTCTTTAAAGAAGAGGCTAGCTCATCTACCATTAAGGTTCAGTTAGCAGCAATGTCTAATTTTCATATTGGATTTCAAGGTTCTTTAGCAGTCTCTGCTAAACTGTGCAAGGCATTCTTGAGAGGCACTCTTCTTTTGAGATCATAGATTAAAGACCCTACACCATCACAGGATCTGAACTTGGTACTGCAGACATTAATACATTCCCCTTTGAACCAGCAGCTAAATGTGAATTTAAGATCTGAAGTAGTTAACTTCATTTGGTCTGCAACCTGTGGGATACAGATCCGATCTCTGATCCGAGCCGGCAACTTTACAAAGCTAAGATCTGAGCTCCTAGCTCCTCCCCTTACCCATAATCCCCTGCCAACCCTGACTGACCTCAGATCTAGTCTGCCGCGCTTCTGAACAGCAGCTAGATTGCGAGCTCCTGGGTTTTTTTTGGCCAGGTAAGTCTCTCTTTAAATTTACTTGTTAAATTTGAGTGAGTATTAGTGTGTGTTAGGTTCCCTTTTGATTATACTAGTCCAGTTAAATTTTGGTTAAAATTAGTCTAGTTTCTTCCTCCCCTTGCTGGTCGTAGTTAGTGTGTGTGTTTAGTGTGTTGGGGCCTACCGAGTGAGTTTTTACTTTAATATGTCTGGAGGCCCCAAAGCCAATATTCTCCAAGTGCACCGAGTGTGGCCATAAGCTCTCCCTGGCGGATGGCCACACTCGGTGCGTCCGGTGCCTTGGTGTTGAACACCTTTCCTCTTGATGTGCTATCTGTGCGGCGTTCAACCCCAGGGCACTGAAGGACCGGAGGTCTAAGCTGATCCTGGTGGGACTTTTGCCCCCGGATTCGGCTTCGGCCTCCGGTGCTTCTGTAGCCTCCTCCCAGGCTTCGGTGGCGGCCACTCCTGCCTCTCCCCCCCTGCCGGGACTCAATCTCCCACTTCTGCGCCGGAGGAGAAGGGAGGCCAGGAAAGAAAAACGGAGGGAGAAGCACCACAAGCGGCGGGCCGAGGCCTCCGCTTCGGGCCCCCGGCTAAGCGGGCTTCTCCCTCCACGGCTTCCAGGTTTCCTCCTTCTCGGCTCCAGTCTCCATGCTTCTCACCGGGACCCGAGGAGGAGGAGACCCGATCTCTGTCGAGGTCATCGAGGCGGCACTCCTGGCCAGCCTCGGTGGCCTTGTCGAGATCAACTCGTAGCCTTTCTGAAGCTGATTTGGACCAGGTGATGCGAAGGTTCATCCAGGCCCAAATGCAGATGGGAGTGCTCCTGCCTCTTCCCCCCCCCCTTCCGGGTGGGAGCTCAACACCCTTCTTTGCCCCGATAGCTCCTTCTCCGACCCGCTTCCCGGGTTCGGAGCGCTCTGAGCTGGGCAGCGTTGGAGCCGGGGGTGGGTCGGCGCCGACAGTATCTGGTACTTCGGCTCCGACTCTTCCTTCGAGTTTACCGAATCCGTCCTTGTCGGATCTGAGCTCTCGGAGCCGTGCTCTGAGCTTCGGATCCGAGGGGTTTAGTGTGCCTTCGGCTCCATCCAGGTCAGAGCACACTGGCCCTTCGGATCCGATGGTCTCAGCGCCGGCTCCGATCCATCCATCGGATCCGAGTGAGGGTCGGCTCTCGGATCCCGGAGAGAGTGGCTCTCCCTCGGCCTTCGATGTGGTGGAGAGGGCTCTGTTGAGTGCATCCAGGCCCCTGCTCCCTGCTACGGATCCATCCCACACTCCCTCTCGTTTGGGTAAGGCTTCCGTCGCCCGGCCACAGGGACAGCCTGCTTTGACTTCTCAGGTCGTTCCCCTGGAACAAGACGTTGCTGGTGAGTCGTCCTCGGACAGTCCCCCCGAGGATGTTTCTCACAAGCGGAAGTGTAAGAGGAGGCACGTGGACTCCCCCGAGTCCTTGACAGAAGACACTGATCTGGATGAGGGGGAAGGCTCCCCAAGGTCACCCCCCCGAGGATGTCTCCTTTGGAGACATCATGGAAATGCTTAGGATAAGAGGGGGGTGGTCTGCCCCCAAGGCTTCCTCAGACGAATCCGTGTTCCTGGAGGTGTTCGAAGCAGGCCTATCTACCTCTTGGGTGTCCCCTCTGGCCGACCCCTTAGTGGAACTTATCACCACTAGGGCGTGGAATGAGCTGGACACTGTGGAGCCAGTCTCCAAACGTCCTGACAAGATCCTGAGCCCCCCAGCAGAGAAATCCCATTGGACCAAGGGACCCCCCGTAGATGCCATGTTGGTGGCTGCAGCCACCAAGAGGGAGTTAGCCCAAGAGAGTCCCTCGGTCCATCCCCCGAGCAAGGAGTCTCGCTCGATGGACCGTCTCGGGAAGCGGGTCTTTAGTTCAACGACCTTCACTGTAAGGTCCCTGAACTACATGGCACGTGATTCGACTGCAGCGAGACCTTATCAAAGAGTACGCTGCATCGCCCCTGGAGTCCATGTCGGGGGAGGACAAACAGTTGTACTCCACTCACATGGCAACTCTTAGGTCTATATCCAACACCTCTATGCGGCTTTTATCCCATGCTACAGAGGGAGCCGCTAGAGACAGCGGAGCAGGCCTAGTTATGGGGCGCCAGGCCTGGCTCCAACATTGTGATTTTGCGGAACCCTTCAAGGCGTCCTTTGCGAATGCCCCCTTCGATGGTACTGCCCTATTTGGCAAGACAGTTTGCGAGACTTTGGTCCAGAGCAAAAAGGACGGGAAGACGTTGTCTGCCATCAGAGTCCACTTCTCTGCTCCCCAGAGGTCCTTCTCCAAGAACCAAAAGGGACAGAAGAAGATGTGGTTCCGAAAGTCTCAACAATCCCAGTCCGCTCCGAACTCCCAGTCCTTCCGCGGCAGAGGAGGACAGGGTGGACGCCGCCATAGAGGCAGAGGGGGCCCGAAGAACTTTGGGTCCAGAGAAGCCTTCTCTGATAGGCCCACGCAGCAACCCTGAGGGGTTGCCCGACTGTTCCACTCTGGAGGCAGTCTGGGGGCATTTCTCGAAGCACCTGGCAGCTTGGGGAGTCAATTACAACAGACCGCTGGGTGCCTCGTATCATATCCAGAGGATACAGAATTCCCTTTTCCTACTTTCCCGACACCCCCGGACACCTCCCCAGTGTTCCACCCAATCAGAGGGAGGCAGCAGCTGCAGAAATTCGGCTGCTTTTAGAAAAAGGAGCCATCCAGCACGTCCCCCCAGGCCAGTCCGGATCGGGTTACTACTCCAGGTTCTTTTTGGCCCCAAAAAAGACGGGGGACCTAAGGCCCATCCTCTCTTTCCCTACTAAATCTGTCAGTAACCAAAGAAAAGTTCCGGATGGTCACTCTTCAATCTATTCTCCCCCTCTTGCGGGAGAACGACTGAATGTGCTCCATAGACCTCAAGGACGCGTACTACCACATATTGATGGACGAACGGTCCAGGAGGTTTCTCCGCTTCCGGCTGGGAGCCAGTCATTATCAATTCAGGGTCCTCCCCTTTGGTCTCACCTCAGCCCCCAGGGTGTTCACCAAGGTATTAGCAGTGATAGCGGCTCACCTGAGACTTCAGGGAATGCAGGTCTTCCCGTACCTGGACGACTGGCTCCTCACCGCCCCGACAAGGCATCTACTTTGCTTAGCCAGGGACTACTTTCTCAACCTTGCTCTGCAACTAGGGATCACTATAAACTCAGACAAGTCCTCTCTCACCCCGACTCAGGTGATAGATTTTATCGGGGCCAGACTGGAGACCAACAGGCAACTAGTCTTAACTCCCGACCGGTTGCACACTTTGAGGGCACATGTGCGGGCCATCTTTCAATCTTCAAAACCTCCGGCGGGATTGGTTGAGGGCCCTGGGGTCCATGGCAGCTGCTATAAACCTTCTTCCCATGGCGCGTCTGAACATGAGGATTTTACAGTGGACTCTCCAAGTCCAATGGTCCCTTCATCAATACCCCTTGTCACCCCATTTCTCTCAGCAGGGCCTGCAAGAGGGCTCTCATTTGGTGGCTTCAATCGCCGGACCTCCAGGCGGGACGCCCCTTTGCCACGGCCCCCCCCTCTCGCCACGGTGACCACGGATGCCTCTCGTCTGGGGGGGGGGGCATTATTCGAGCAGGACGGTCCAAGGCACGTGGAACGATTCTGAGACCTTATTGCACATAAATGTTCTAGAGATGAGGGCAGTGCTGTTGTCTTGTCGTTGCAAGCACTTCAGAGCCTTCTGCCTGTAGGAACAATTGCAATCCAGACAGTATGTCTGTGGGTATAGTACTTCAACAAACAAGGGGGAACCAGGTCTTACCCACTCTGTCGGGAAGCCATGAGAGTGTGGGAGTGGGCGATCTCCACCAACCGCTTTCTCATTGCAACGCACATTCCGGGATGGACCAACATCCTGGCGGACAGACTGAGTCACACCATCCTTTCACCTTACAAGTGGTCCCTTAATCCTTTAGTAGCGAGTCAAATTTTTGCCGTTTGGGGGCAGCCCTGTTGCGATCTTTTCGCATCTCCCTCAAACACGAAATGCAACAATTACTTCGCTCTCATTCCCCCTGCCGGGGAAGCCCCGAGGGACGCCTTGGTGCATGCTTGGCCACCCGGTCTTCTCTATGCCTACCCTCCTCTTCCCCTCATGCTGAAACTTCTTCAGAAAGCCAGTCGGTTGGAGAGCAGGATGATCCTCATTGCCCCATTCTGGCCTCGCCAAGCTTGGTTCCCTTACCTTTGGTCTCATCGAGTGAATCCGCCCTGGATTCTAGATCCCCTTCCGGATCTAATTTCCCACCCCCAGGGGCTCCCACTTCCCGACCTGGCCAGCCTCAAGCTTATGGCTTGGCTGCTCCAGTTCCACTTGTAGCTAGTACTCCAGATATCTCTTCTCCAGTTAAAACTATCCTAGTAGCAGTGCACAAGCC
The DNA here is from genome assembly GCF_019279795.1 of Protopterus annectens. Lineage (NCBI taxonomy): Eukaryota > Metazoa > Chordata > Ceratodontiformes > Protopteridae > Protopterus > Protopterus annectens. Next base: position 483,218,496 of record NC_056727.1, read on the forward strand.
CTCTACTAGGCAGGTCTATGGTAGTAAATGGAAGCGTTTCTCTATCTGGGCAGAACGCCATAATTTGGACCCTTTTACAGCCACCTTGCCTGCGGTGCTGGACTGACTTTTTCAGGTCTTTTTAATGGCGGAGCTAGCTGTTCTACGGTGAAGGTTCAGTTAGCAGCTATCTCTCATTACCACGTAGGTACTGAAATGGGTCCTTTGATTACTGCAAAATTGTGCAAAACGTTCCTAAAGGGCACCTTTCTTCTTAGACCTCCAATAAAGGAAGCGGTACCTCCATGGAATTTGACCTTGGTATTACAAGCCCTGACAGCCCCTCCCTTCGAACCGGCGTCTTCAGTAGACCTCAAATATTTGTCTTGGAAAACCGCCTTTCTTGTGGCTATTACTTCAGCCAGGAGAGTATTTGAATTGCAAGCTCTTTCTGTGAAACCCCCATACTTAGCCTTTCACAAGGATAGGGTTTACCTCGGGACCAATCCCTCCTTCCTCCCGAAGGTAGTTTCTAAATCTAATATTAACCAATCTATCAATTTGACGGTCTTCTTTCCTAACTACCAGAACAAAGGGGAGTACAGACTACATTCTTTGGACGTGCACAGAGAACTTAGATTTTACATTCATAGGACATCTGGTCATAGACAATCCAACCAGTTGTTCATCTCCTTTGCCAAATTTAATCTAGGTAAACCGGTCTCGAAAGTTTCCTTATCGAGATGGATTTCACTGTGTATCATTACAGCATATCAAAATTCCGGCAGGCTCGCACCTCAAGGAGTTCATGCCCATTCAACTAGGGCTATAGCTACATCTGCCGCCTTTAAATCCAGGGTTTCCTTGGATGATATCTGTTCAGCAGCCACTTGGGCCTCATCTCATACCTTCATCAATCATTATAAATTGGACATTACCTCCAGAGGGAGAACTTCTTTTGGCTCCGCAGTGCTCTGGAATATCCTTCCATGAAGGCCGCCCAAGGTTTAGGTAGCTGGGGACTCTGTCCCACAGGTTGCAGACCAAATGAAGTTAACTACTTCAGATTAAGAAGTTAGGTACTCACCATACCGTTCCATCTGAGTAGGTAAACATTTGTCTGCAACCATTCCCTCCCTCCTTCCCACTGACCTTCAGATGTGTTTCATGTCATATAGTGATGTACCATTTCTGATAATGTAGTTAGTTATCCACTATAGTGCTTGCGGGCAAACTTGATCTGAGGTCAGTCAGGGTTGGCAGGGGATTATGGGTAAGGGGAGGAGCTAGGAGCTCTGATCTAAGCTTTGTAAAGTTGCCGGCTCGGATCCGAGATCGGATCCGTATCCCACAGGTTGCAGACAAATGAAGTTTACCTACTCAGATGGGACGTTATGGTGAGTACGTAACTTATTTCTTACTTGGAACACTGTCTTTCTAGTAGATTTTACCTCGGCTAGAAGAATTTCAGAAATTCAAGCCTGGTCTTCAAAACCTCCATACATGATCTTTCATTAAGGTAGGGCTATGCCTGCAAACTAATGCTTCTTTCCTTCCCAAGGTGGTATCAGAGTCCAATGTCAATCTTTGTCTTTTCGGCTTTTCCCGGTTAGGGGTCGTGAGCGCTACTCCGGTCCGCTAATGATTGGCAGTCTGTTTTTATGGTGCCGAGTTGCCAGCCTAACCTTCTGCGAAGGCACGCCCATTCATGCATGTCTTTCGGAGCTCACTCTGCCGCGGGGAGGACATGCAAACTCCACACAGAAGGCACTCCATCCAAGAATCGAACAGGAGCCTGAGTCCACTGTCAATCAATCCATTAATTTGCCAGTATTTCCTAAATTTGTAAACAAAGGTGATTGCATGTTGCATTTATTGGATGTTAGCAGACTGTTACATTTTTACTTCCATAGGATGAAAGAAATCAGAAAGACGGGCCAATTGTTTCCTTTGCATATTTGAAATTGGGTCAACCAGTTGCAAATAAGTTTAGCCAGATGGCTAATTGATTGATTGTATTTCTTTTATCTATCGCAAATCGGGTTGTGTCTTAAACCTATAAAAGCCCATTCAACTAGATCAATGATGACAAACTTGACACGTGTCAAAGGTGACATGCCATGACATTTTGGGTGAGATACCAGTGTTCACCAGCACCCGAGTTACCAAAGAAACTGCATTTGTTGCTTGTGTGAAGTGCATTGAATTATTTTGTGCCAGGAGCCAGTTCAGCAACACTGCTGCAGAGGTAAGGAAGTTACTAGCCTCAGACTGTTTTGGTATACTTTTTTGATGGTCTGCAATGAGCAGTGCTGACATTTGTTTTCTCTTCGTGGTTTCGCTTCTGCAAAGGGCAAGTAGTCAACATTTCTAGGAGTTTGCTGTTTTGCATTCCTCTCAACTGTCCCTCTTAACTTCTTAAGTCTGGCAACTTTTTAAACAATGACTATATTTAGACTTGTAGACTAATTTTACTTCAGAAAATGTATACAAAAAACTCTCAGTTAACTGGAATAAAGGCAACTGGCACACTCAAGCAACTGGCGAAAAAAATCAAAGAAATACAGTACCATTTTCATGTGTTGCACTTTGTTTTCCCCCTGCAGAAACTTACATTACATTTTTTAGAGTTTTAAAAAGGAAGATGGGAATAAATTCTCTCCCCAACCTGAGAAGTCAAACCAAACATATAGTATAGGGTGCAGTGTTAGTCGGGCCAATTTTTAATAGAAACTAAGTTTCAACCAGAAACTACAGATGTGAAGTTGTTCATTCTTACACATGGGTTTTAAGCTGGTCCCTCTGCTCCGAGTCGGCCGCTTTCACAAGCTCGAGTTTGTAGAGTAGCTCGAGGCCAAGTCCCTATCCCATGATGCGCTCTGCCTCACCTCAGATCTAGTTTGCCACTGCAACAGATCGGAGGTCGAGAGTGGAGCTTGGGCCAGTATTACTATTTTCAAATTACTATTATAGTTGGCTTAGATTCTTTTCAAATATGTGTTTCTTGGCTAGTTAGCCTTAGCTTTTGTTTAGGCATTGTCCTTACTCTCTCTGATTTTTTCGTCTCTAGAGCGGCTGCTCTTAGGCCTTTCTTTGGCCGTGTTTGAGTTTTCTTCCCTATCCTGTTTGAAAAGTTTTTGAAGTTTGAGTTTAACTGGATAGTTATAGCTGTTATAGCCTTTTGCTTTAGCGTTTTTTTCTGTGTGTGTGGGTTTGATAGTTTATTCAACTATTTAGATTGGTTTCTATTTGTCTAGAGTGGTGTATCTAGACAGTTTATGTATGTATGTATATATATATATATATATATATATATATATATATATATATATTGTGGTGTCTTTCGGCTTTTCCCGGTTAAGGGTCGCCACAGCAGAACTCCGGTCTGCTAATGATTGGCAGTAGATTTTTATGTGCTGGCTTGCCGGGCCTAACGCACAACCTTCAACGAAGGAACGCCCATTCACGCATGTCATCACACACAAGATGCTCTGAGAATTGAACGGGCAAAGCCTAACTGTGAGGCGACAACGCTACTGCAGCACCACCACTGCAGTGTGTGTGTATATATATATATATATATATATATATATATATATATATATATATATATATATATATATACACACACACACACACACATATATAATTTGGGTGTATACTATTTGTTTCATTGAATTATGGCGGATCTTAAAAAGAGAAACAAAAGTCTGGATTCAAGAAATGCCCTAAGTGTGGGCAGAAAATGTCAATTACAGATCTGCATGTCCATTGTGTGTACTGTTTGGGGGCAGGCCATCTCCAGGAGGACTGCTCCATTTGTCATTCTTTTAGCAGCAGGGTCTTGTTGGAACGCAGGAGAAAACTGGTAGACAGGGGTTTGCTAAAACCAGATTTCCAGGAATCGCTGGACAAGGCTGACCAGACTTCAAAATTTTCAAAGGGATTGAAATCTTCAAAAGCTTTTCGGCTCAGACACTTGCTGAGAAGGTGCGGTCGTCTGCTCCAGAGTCCTTAGAACCAAGCTTGTTTTTCGGAGCTGGTCCACAGTATTGGAGCCAGTCTCAGAAACTTTGAAATCACCTATTTTACAGTCTGTGGCTTCGTCGATTCCTTCGACTCGTTCTTCGAGGAGCCTCTTCAATGTGGAAGTGGACCGAGTGGTGCAGAGGCTCCTCGAGAATCCGGCACTAGTCAGATTGTCAGCTCCAGCCCAACCGGTTTTGGAGCCAAAGACAGTCTTACATACTCTCCACTCCTCAGCCGAGCTGGGCCTTCGGAGCTGGGGGAGGTGGAACTGATTGTGGAACCTTCTGAGCAGAGGCCTGTTCCAGTGCCATTGGCTCCGTCGACTCAGACTACTTTGGTGCCATTGAAGGAGTCTGGGAGGCGACACTCTCCGGTCGGCTCCGGGGGGGGGGGGGTCGAACCGTTGGGTTGGTTCCGACCTTTTCGCTCGAAGCTTTGGCACGAATGAGCTTGGCTCCTTCCTCTGGGTCAGAGCCCACTGTCGGCACCGGGGAGGATGCCATTTTCTTCTCAACTGGCTACTTCCTTGCTTCGGAGCAGTGGAGCCTTCAATGCCGTGAGGAGAGTTATGTCTTCCAAGACACCCACTTCCTCGGGGCCTTCCTCCTCATCCCCGAAAGTGCCGCTTTCTACCTCTGCATCACAGGTCCCTGTAAAGCATAGAGACCCAGACCCTCATGTAGCCCCATTGGGTGACTCGTGTTCTACTGAGACCTCACCAGAAGCTCCCACTGATGAGATTCCCAGGAAGAAGCTTTGCAAGAGGAGGCATTTAGACTCCCCACAGGAGTCTGTCACATCAGACACTGACTTAAAGGAGTCAGAAGGGTCCCCATGCCCCCCCCCCCCCGGAGGATATCTCCTTTGCTGATATCCTTGAAGTCCTGAAACAGAGGGGTGACTGGCAGTCTCTTAGCCCTACTGATGCGTCTGTGCTTTTGAAGGCTTTTAGGTCTTAACCCTCCACCTCCTGGGTGACTCCACCCTTCGATGAACTAATGGAGTTGGTTGCTCTAAGGGCGTGGGACTTTGCTGATACTGTGTAACCTGTCCCTCGGAGGCCCAACAAGTGTATTAAATTGCCACAGGACAAAATGTTCCTTACCAAGGGAGTGCCAGTTGATGCCATGGTGGTGGTGGCGGCCACCAATAAAGACATGTCTGAAACCTCTTCTGCTGTCCATCCTTCTAATAGAGATTCCAGGATTGTGGAAAGGTATGGGAAACACTTTTTTAGTTCAGCGACTTTTGCTATGCGATCTCTCAACTATTTGACACATTTTACCTGTCTTCAAAGAGATCTCCTTAAAGAGCTTGGAGATGCTCTACAGAGTATTACAGCTGAAAGCGTTCCTGATAACATGACATCCCAGCTAAATACCCTTAATTCCATAGTTAACTCATCCATGCGGCTTATTTCTTATGCAGCCGATGGTTCAAGTCTGGCAGTGGGTTCAGCAGTAGCTCTTTGGAGACATTCCTGGATGCGCTTATGCTCCTTTGCGGAAGCCTTCAAGTCTTCCTTCGTTAATACCCCATTTGATGGCCCTTCCCTTTTAGGGCATAAAGTCAAGGAGACCCTCGCTAGGTGTGAACAAGATGAAAAAAATCTTTCTGCCGTAGGAGTCTGTTTTTTCACCCCTACTAGACCTTACCCCAAAGGGCTAAAGGGAGGAAAAATGTGGTTCCTGAAGTCCCAAGGTGCTTTTCAGAACACACGTAGTGAACCCCCCTCCAGGGGCAGAGGAGGAGATAATGGAAGACGCCACCCAGGTGGCAGAGTGGGTCCGCAAAACTAGGGCAACAGGGATCAGTTCTTTGGCAAGCCCTACCAGCGCTCCTAAAAGGCCAGACTGTCCTACTATGGAGGCAGTCAGGGGTCACTTGTCTTTGTATCCAGACGCCTGGCTAGAAATTGCAAAGGATTCTTGGGTACAAAGCACGGTTACCAGAGGTTGTCATTCCGTTCTCAGAAACCTTCCCCTGTACAAAGGAAAATCCCAGACGTTCCACCCAGTCTCAGGGATCAAGCAGCCATAGAAATTCAAAGGCTGCAGGAAAAGTCATCCAGCCAGTCCCAGCAGACCAAATAGGATCTGGAACCTACTCCAGATTCTTTTTAGCTCCAAAGAAAACAGGGGGACTGGAGGCCCATCTTGGGACCTCAGCAGACTCATCACCTTTGTAAAGTAGTAGATGTGAGAGAGTTCAATCTCGCCTTTGTTCTTACACATGGGTTCGGAGCCGATCCTCGGCTCCGTGCCGGCCGACTGCAAGCTCTGCATCGAGAAGAAGCTCGAGGACATCTAATACCCACAATCCCCCTCTGCCTTTACCCCAGATCTAGTTTGCCGCTGCTGCATACGCATCGCTGGAGGCTAGCTCGAGGCTTTTACAGATAAGAAATTATCTATTCTGTTTAAATTTTTCAAAAAAACTACTTTAAATCTAGTCATTTAAGTTAAGAGTAAGGTGTGTGAGTGGGTTTAGAATTCTCGGTTCCTTAGATTAGTTACTTAGTTTAACTAAAGGGTACAGAGTTTTTCGGGGCCTACCACCCCTACTTGGATTACTTTGACTAAGATATTGTTGTAGTCTGCTTTCTAAGAAATTGACTTCTATTACCGGATTTGACTCTTTTTCACTGGAATTGACTTTTACTGGACTGGACTGTCTCTTTTCTCTTGGTATTATGTCAGAGAAATTAAAATCTGGCTTCAAACGTTGTCAGTGTGGCCAAAAGATGTCGGTCACAGACCACCACAGTTCCTGTGTCTACTGTCTTGGCCCTCTCCACTTACAAGAGGACTGCTCTATTTGTCACTCTTTTAGTGGGAGGGTCATGACAGATAGGCGCAGGAAACTGATGGACAGGGATTGCTGAAACCCTCTTTCCAGGAGGCTCTGGATGCTTCAGACCAGGCATCCAAGTCTTGAAGGTCGAAGGCGCCGGAGCCAAAGTCATCGGCTCCGAGCTCTTCGGTCTAGTTAGATCACCGGTTCCACAGACTTCGGGCCGAGTGTTCAGCTGTTGGCAGTTTCGAGCCTCGAGTCTTGGAACCGGTGACGGAGCTCCCTCCACCGACTCTGCTGAGGTCGGCTCCGTCTTCGATCCCTTCGACTCGTTCTTCTAGGCCCCTTTCCGACACCGATGTGGACCGTGTGGTGCAGAAACTGATGGAGCATACGGCCCTATCCAAGCTTATCTCGGTCTCCTCTCAGTTGATGTCGAGACTTGAAGGCCTGCCACTATCTCCACCTGTTCCTCCTCCGAGACCTGTCCAGTCTTCGGAGCCGGAAGAAGCTGACCTGATGATTGTGGAGCCCTCGGTGCCAGAACCGTCTTTTTCTCGGTCAGCACCGTTCACCTCGACTCCATCCGATCCGGTACCGGAGTCTCGGGGCCGAAGATCCGTCCTTGGTTCCGGGACCGAGAGTCGGACCGATGTTTCGGTTCCGACGCTCCCTCTCGGGGCCTCGGCACGGATCGATTCGGTTCCGTCCTCGGGGTCGGTGCCTTCTGCTCCTGTTTCGGGGATTCTTCCCATTTATTCGGAACCGGGAGATACCTCGACTCGGGACCGGGGAGCCTTCGACCTCATGAGGAAGGTGTTGTCTACCCAGACAACCACATCAGCAGGTACAGCTTCTCCTCCCCACAAAGGACCGTTATCTTCCTCTGCACCCACGGCCACGTCCAAGCGTCGGGCACCAGTGTCTCAGCCACCCCTGGAGGGTGCCCCCTCTTCCTCGGAGGCTTCTTCGGATGCTCCCCACGAAGAAGTTCCTAGGAAAAGACTGTGTAAGAGGAGACGCTTGGATTCTCCACAAGAATCCTTGACATCTGATACTGACTTAGATGAGTCAGAAGGGTCCCCTAAGTCACCTTCAGAGGATGTCTCTTTCTGACATCTTGGAGATCCTAAAACAGAGAGGTGACTGGCAAGCCCTCCCCCCTTCTGAGGATGAGTCAGTTTTGCTGAAGGCATTTGGTGCCCGTCCTTCCTCCTCCTGGGTCACTCCGCCCTTTGATGAGTTAATGGAATTAATTGCTCGAAGGGCGTGGGAGACTCCTGACACGGTGGAACCAGTCCCTAGGAAGCCAAATAAGTACATCACGGCACCACAGGACAAAGCTTACCTCACCAAAGGAGTTCCAGTAGACGCCATGGTGGTGGCAGCGCCATGAAAAGGAGATGTCGGAGTCTTCCTCATCTGTCCATCCGCCTAACAAAGATTCTAGGACCATGGACAGATACGGGAAGCGCATTTTCAGTTCAGCGGCCTTCTCTATGCGTTCCCTGAACTATCTGACTCATTTTACACGTTTACAGAGGGATCTAGTCAAAGAGTTGGGAGATACCCTCCAGGGTGCTACAGATGCCGCTGTCTCAGAGAAAGTTACAGCGCATCTCAACACCCTTACGTCCATTGTGAACTCGTCCATGAGGCTGATATCCTATGCAGCCGAAGGATCGAGTAGGGCAGCGGCTTCAGCGATTGCTCTTCGTAGGCAATCCTGGATGCGCTTATGTTCATTTGCGGAAGCCTTCAAGTCTTCCTTTACTAACGCCCCATTTGACGGAGCCACACTTTTTGGCCCTAAAGTAAAGGAGACCCTTACCCGGTGTGAACAGGAGGGAAAGACTCTGTCTGCTGTCAGAGTCCGTTTTCCACCCTTCCAGACCGTACCCCAAAGGGCAACGTGGTGGGAAAATGTGGTTTCGAAAACCCCAAGGATCTTTCCCAAACACACAGGGTGATGCCCCCTCTAGAGGCAGAGGGGGGGGCAGAGGTGGAAGACGCCGCTCTGGCGGCAGAGGGGGTCCGCAAAACCAAGGTGACAGGGATAACCTCCCTGGCAAACCTTTTAAGCACTCCTGAGAGGAGGCCCGACTGTCCTGCTCTGGAGGCAGTCGGGGTCGCTAGCTTTATACCCTCAGGCCTGGCAAAACCTTTCCTCAGACAATTGGGTAAAAAGCGTTGTTACCAGAGGTTACAAAATCCCATTTCTATCCACTCCCATTCCAAAAAGAAAGCTCCCAGATGTACCACCCCATCTGCGAGAGCCAGCAGCTACAGAGATTTCAAAGCTGCTAGAAAAAAGAGTCATCCAACCAGTCCCAGCGGACCAAATAGGATTCGGAACTTACTCAAGGTTCTTTTTAGTTCCAAAGAAAACAGGGGACTGGAGGCCAATTCTGGACCTAAGCCATCTCAACACCTTTGTCAAGAAGGAAAAGTTCCGAATGGTCACGCTTCAATCGATCCTTCCATTCTTACAGAAGGACGACTGGATGTGCTCAATAGATCTGAAGGACGCATACTACCACATCAAAATGGCCAGGGCGTCCAGGGATCATTTGCGCTTCCGGCTGGGAGCCAGTCACTATCAGTTTCGAGCCCTGCCCTTTGGCCTGACCACAGCCCCCAGGGTCTTCACCAAATGCATGGCAGTGGTAGCGTCTCATCTGAGACGCCTAGGATTCCAGGTGTTTCCGTATCTGGACGACTGGCTCCTGTCTGCCACCACCAGGCGTCAACTGATACAAGCCAGGGATTACACCCTACAACTTTGTACACACCTTGGCATTTCAGTAAATTTCGAAAAATCGTTGCTACAGCCATCACAGCATATCTTATTCATAGGAGCGGAATTAGATACGCGTCAGTTAGTTCTAAAACTTCCTACAGAAAGAATAGTAGCACTTCAATTCAACATTTCCCTTCTTCTGTCGTCCAGAAAGTCCCCAGCAAAATTGTTCTGAAAGTTTTGGGTCTCATGGCAGCTTCTCTCATTGCGATACCATTGGGAAGACTGCACATGAGAGTGCTACAATGGCTTCTATTTGCACAATGGTCATTCCAACAACTTCCACTGACTCACGAAATATTGATAACGAAAACATGCAAATCACACCTAATGTGGTGGTTACAGACTTGCAACCTATCCGGGGCAAGACCATTTGTGCTACCCACACAGTCAGCGACGATAACCACGGACGCTTCCCTGATAGGGTGGGGGGGCATCTTTCAGGGACAGACAGTCCAAGGCGAATGGACCAATCTGGAGTACAATCTGCACATCAATGTTCTGGAGTTGAGGGCAGTGTTTTTGGCGTTGCAACACTTTGCTCCCCTTCTTCCTCCAGGGACCATTGCAGTTCAGACAGACAACATGTCCGTAGTCTGGTACATAAACAAGCAAGGGGGAACCAGGTCTTACCAACTATGCAGAGAGGCCATGAGAATTTGGCAATGGGCAGAGTCCACCGGTCGCTTTCTGATCGCAACGCACATCCCGGGTCATCCAACGTCATAGCCGACAGGCTGAGCAGGGCAATACTATTGCCTCACGAGTGGTCCCTCAAACAGTCAGTTGCGGGAAGGATTTTTCGCAAATGGGGCCAGCCTACCTGCGATCTGTTTGCGTCTCCAATGAACGCCAAATGCAGGAGCTACTTTGCCCTATTACCCCTCCAGGGAAGTCCCCAGGGACGCTGGTACACGATTGGCCCCGGGTCTCCTATATGCTTTTCCTCCATTTCCCTGATTGCAAAGTTTCTACAGAAAGCAAACAACCTTCAGAGGACTATAATTCTCATTGCCCGTTCTGGCCTCGTCAAATTTGGTTCCCTTTCTATTGCATCACCGCATTCGGGGACCTTGGATGCTGGACCCAGAGCCAGATCTACTGACTCACTCGTCAGGAGTTCCTCACCCATCCCTAGAATCTCTCCATCTAGCAGCTTTGCTGCTCCTTCCTTTCTAGCCAGGTCCATTCCCTTACATCGGCGGTTCAAGATATTTTGGTAGCTTCTCATAAAGTTTCCACTACAAAGACTTACACCAGTAAGTGGAAACGTTTGTCTTCTGGAGTCACAACAGTTGGACCCTGTTACAGCTCCGTTGAATAAGGTTTTAGAATTTTGACTGAATTATTTCAGGAAGGAGCTTCCCGCTACTTTAAGAGTACAGTTAGCTGCCATTTCTAACTATCATGTAGAAGAAAGTGGTGCACCTATTATGGCTCACAGACTTTGTAAAGCCTTTTAAAAGGTTCCTTTCATATCAGACCACCAGTCAGAAGTCCGACATCACCGTGGAATTTAAACTTATTGCTCTCTAAATTGATGTTACCACCCTTTGAACCAGCTTCAAGTTGCACTTTGAAATTTTTGTCATGGAAAACATTATTTCTAGTGGCTATTACATCTGCTAGACGGGTGTCTGAGCTGCAGGCCCTTTCGTCAAACATCCTTATTTAATTTTTCATTCTGACAGAGTATCCCTACGCACTAATCCATCCTTTCTTCCCAAAGTTTGTTCTACTAGTAATATTAATCAGTCCATCGAATTACCCACCTTCTTTAAAAACCACTCTAATAAATTGGAGTATATGTTGCACAAACTAGACGTCCATAGACAACTCAGATTTTATTTGGATAGAACAAAAGATCACAGGAAATCTGATCAACTATTTGTAGCTTTTGCTGACAGCAGAAAGGGTCTTGCAGTTACTTAAACGAACTCTTTCAAGTGGCTAACTGACTGTATCATTTATGTTTATGAAGCTTCTGATCAAACATTATCAGCAAAACCCAGAGGACATTCTACCAGATCAATTTCTACATCTTTGGCTCACGCAGCTCGTTTACCTTTAGACACTATTTGTGCGGCTGCTACTTGGGCTAAACCACATACATTTATATCTCATTACAAAGTGGACAGGGTTTCTAGGGATAGGGCAACCTTTGGTTCCACTGTGCTCAAGAACGTTCTCCCTTGAGTTCCTCAGGATCATGGAGCTAGGGACGCTACCCATGTGTAAGAACAAAGGCGAGATTGAACACTCTCACATAAAGAAGTTATGTCCTTACCATAACGTTTCCGTTCCGAGCTCTGCCGTTTGGTCTCACAACAGTTCCCAGTGTGTTTATCAAACGCATGGCAGTGGTTATGGCTCACCTGAGGCATCTAGGATTCCGTGTTTTTCCGTATCTGGACGACTGGCTCCTCACCGCCACCTCCAGGCATCAACTACTTTAATACAGGGATCACACACACTCAATCTGTACTCTGTTAGGACTAACTAAATTTCGACAAGTCTGTGTTGTCACCATCGCAGCGTATTTCCTTTATCGGAGCAGACTTAGACACCACCGCCATGGTAAAATTGCCACTGGACAGAACAGTCACCCTTTGACAACAGGTATCAGACATTCTGACGAGTTAAAAAAAGAAGTACCAGCTTCTCAAGTGTTGAAACTACTAGGTACTATGGCAGCAATGCTCATAGCAGTTCTCTGGGGCGTATGCATATGAGAATACTTAAATCGTTACTCTTCACCCAGTGGTCTTACCAACAACTTCCGATGTCATTCTTAATGATTACAGATTCATGTAGAAAGGATCTTCAGTGGTAGTTAACCAGCCATCTTGTAACAGTAGGTCACCCATTTGTTCTTCCTCTGCCATCAGCCACAGTGACCACGTATGCGTCTCTGATAGGGTGGGGGTGGGGGGGATTTTTCAGGGAAGAACAGCCCAAGGCACTTGGTCAGAGACGGTCACAGTTGCACATCAATGTTCTGGAGATGAGCAGTACTTTTGGCGCTGCAGTACTTCCAAGACTCTTCCTCTGGGAACAATTGCGATTCGGACCGACAACATGTCAGTGGTCTGGTATATCAACAAGCAAGGGGGAACCAAGTCTTACCCCTTATGTCGAGAGGCCCTGAAAGTCTGGCAGTGGGCTGTATCCACCGGGCGCTTTCTGATAGTGATGCACATACCTGGGAAATCCAACATGATAGCAGGCAAACTGAGCAGAGCCATTCTGATGCCGCACAAGTGGTCCCTCAAAGACATAGCGGATGATTTTCCGCAGATGGGGCCAGCCTTGCTGCGACCTGTTTGCATCCTCTATGAATGCCAAATGCAGAAGCTACTTTGCCCTGAATCCCCCACCAGGGGAGAACCCAAGGGATTCTCTGATGCATGCTTGGCCCCTGGGACTCCTGTATGCTTTTCCACCAATTCCCCTGATTCCGAAATTCTTGCAGAAAGCCAAATCCCTGGTGAGGACTGCAATTCTAATAGCCCGGTATTGTCCTCGACAGATTTGGTTCCCCTTCCTTCGCCTCTACCAATTAGAGGAACCTTGGATTCTGGACCCAGTTCCAGATCTGCTGACACATTCGTCAGGGACTCTTCATCCTTCTCTTCATTCCCTCAGATTGACAGCTTGGCTGCTCTGATTTCCAACATAGGTCACACAATTTTTCCTCTGAGGTACAGCATATCCTTATATCCTCTCATAAAGCTTCCACCAGAAAGTTGTACGCCAGCAAATGGAATCAATTTGCTTTCTGGGCTTCGCAAAATAATATTGTCCCGTACGTCACCCCAGTTGCTAACATTTTGGAGTTCTTGACTAAGCTTTTTAATGAAGGTGCTGCAGCTGCCACCATACGAGTTCAGTTGGCTGCAATTTCAAATATTCCCTTCGGATTGGAAGGTTCTGATCTAGTCTCAGATTATGTAAGCCTTCTTAAAAGGTACCATACATCTTAGACCACCAGTTAGACAACCCATTACTCCTTGGAATCTGAATTTTGCTCCATCGAGGATTATTCTTCCTCCATTTGAGCCTGCATCATCCTACCAACTTAAATTTCTGTCCTGGAAAACCATCTTCTTGGTGGCCATTACATCAGCACATAGTGTCCGAACTTCAGGCCTTATCTATCAAACCTCCATATTTGATTTTTCACCCTGACGGTCGCTGAGGACTTAACCCTTCCTTCCTTCCAAAGGTATGTTCAGAGGCTAATCTGAGCCAAACTATTGTACTCACAACTTTCTTCATTAACCATTCCAACAAGTTGGAGTATAGGTTGCATAAACTTGATGTTCACAGACAACTCAGAATCTATTTGGATAGAACAAAAGAATTTAGAAAATCAGAACAACTTTGTGTCTCATGCTGACACCAAGAAAGGGCTACCAGTATCAAAAGTTACTCTCTCCAAGTGGTTGACTTGATTGCATAAAATTCACATATTCCTCCGTGAATCAGCCATTAGAACGTAGCGTGAAAGCGCATTCCACTAGGGCTGTTTCTTCTACTTCAGCTTGTACAGCTAGGCTGCCTTTGGACACATATGCAGCTGCCAGTTGGTCTAAGCCTCATACCTTCATTACACATTACAAAGTTGATTGGGCCTCCAGGGACAGGGCTTCCTTTGGTTCCACTGTCCTCAGGAATGTACTCCCGTGAGCCACCCAAGATGAATGGTGCTTGAGATGCTACCCATGTGTAAGAATGAATGGCGAGATTGAACAACTTCACATAAAGTTATGTACTTACGATAATGTTCCATGTGAGGAGTTCATCTCCCCTTCATTCTTACATTCCCACCTGCCTTCCACCTCCAGGCTTCACGAGTAAGCATTTTTGTGGTCTGGTGGGTCTCGTTATAGGATTTCTTACTCCAGCTGGAGTAATGTTCATGTGTTTATTATGTTATACATGTTGGGATCAGCAAACTAGATCTGAGGTGATGCAGAGCATCATGGGATAGGGACTTGGCCTCAAGGCTACTCTAAAACCTCGAGCTTGTGAAAGCGGCCGACTGTGAGCCCAGGTACCAGCTCCGAACCCATGTGCAAGAATGAAGGCGAGATGAGCAACTCGCATGGAACGTTATGGTAAGTGCATAACTTCTTTTTATCTGGCATCTACTAATTAACTGAGAGTTTACTGCATTAATTCACATAACATTTTTTCTGCCAGTCTCTCAAATTAATAGTACGAGTAGTTTTAAACTGCCCATGTCTCTTATTTCTAGATTTGTGCCTGATTCTGTTAAGTTTTGTCCCTGATATATTGAGAGCAATGCAGTTTTATTTATTTTTTATTTTTTAGTTTTTTTTTTGTTTGTGGGGGTGACATGCAAGCAGCATCAAGTTAGGCATTTTCTGAATTTTTGCCATGCAGAATCTGAAAGGTTCACAATCACTGAACTAGATCCATGGATACTTCAGTATTTCTATCCAGATTTTCCACGGACTACATTTGTGCAGCAGCAGCTTGGGCGAGTCTGCTGCATACCTTCATTACAAATTAGATCTGACCTCAAGGGGTAGAGCATCATTTGGTTCAACTGTGCTCAGGAATATCCTTATCCACCCTGGATTTTAGGTAGCTGGAGACTCAACAGTTGGATAGAATGAAAATTGACAACATCAGGTAATGAAGTTATGTACTCGCCATAATGTTCCATCTTTGTTGTCCATTTTCATTCTTCCTTAACTTCCCATCCTTTGTCTACAGACTTCTAGGTATATGAGATGTTATAAGGACACCACTGTCCTTTTGATTGACCTCCTAATATAGTTTGTTCTGCATGACACGTACAGTTTTGTGTATCCTTTTGATCTGAAGTAGTTTACTTCATTTGGTCTTCAGCCTGTGGGTTACGGATCCATATCTGATCTGAGCCTGCAACTTTTACTAGTATCTACTCCGAGCTCCAAACTCCTCCCCTTACCCATAATACAACTCAACTGCCTTCCATCCCCAGATCTAGCTTTGCATCATGATCTCTTGAGCTCCAACTTTTCAAGTGGGTAAAAAAACGTTTAAACTATTTTTTATTTAAAAATTGTTAGGTAGTGGTAAAATGTTCCCCTTTCTCCTCCCCTTGCTTGGTGCGTCAAGTTGTAGTATTTTAAGATAGTTAACTTAGTTTCTATAGTTGTGTGGATTTTTTGCACCCCCCCCCCCTGTTTTTTTGTGTGTGGAGTGGGTGTTGTCAGAGAGAAGAAAGTAACCTTTTTCTTTAAATATTTTCTCTTTTCTGATAGAATGGCTAACAAGCCTGTTTTCAAGAGATGCACTGAGTGTGGCCATAAATTATCCCGTGCGGATGGCCACACCCTGTGCGTGGCCCATGTAAGTGTGGACTGCAGTATATGTGCGGGCTTCAACCCCCTAGTCATTAAGGATAGGAAGGCCAAGTTGGCCCTCAAAGGCCTTTTTCCCCCTTCATAGATGGTTTCCTCGTCTCTGGCTTTGGTCACAGCAGCTGGTGTGGCCGCCTCTCCTTCCTCTCTTCCCCTGGCTTCTCCTCCCTCCCAGGCTGGGACTCTGCCTCCTGTTCAGAAGCCTGTGGAAGCAGAGTGGAAAAGGGGCAGAGAGGAGGAGAGAGAATAGAAAGCGAGGGAAAATTTAGAGGTCTCCGGACCTCCCTTGACCTGTTAAAATGTTACAGATCCGTGACATTCCTTGGCTCCCATCTCAGAGGTTCTCCCAGGAGCTGGAGGAAACGCACTCAGCTTCTCTGGCCTCGGTGCCCTGACCCACCAGGTCGGAGTCGGTGGACTCATCGATGTTCACCCAGTCATTGTCTGACATTGATCTAGATAAAATGATGAGGTTTATCCGTACTCTGATCCAGATGAGGGTTTTGCCGGCGCCCCCCCTCCCCCTCAGGATGGGGGAGCTCGCTTCCTTTTTTCCCCAGCCTATATCGCCTTCTTCAATCTGACCATCGGGTTTGGAGTAGTATTCAGATCCAAGGTTGGCTTTGGTCAGGGGATCGGCGCCAACGGTACCTGCTTCCTTGACACCGACAGCTGCCTGGAGCGTGTCGGATCCTACCAGCTCGAATCTGAGCTGCTCTCCGAGCCGGAGCTTTGGTGTCTAATCCAAGGGAGTGACATTTTTTTTTCTTCTGCTCCGTCTGTCGGGCCAGGTTCCCTCCCTCGGAGCTATGTCAACCTCGGGCCCAGCTCCGATTCTCTCATCTGAACCGGGGAGACCTGTCTTCTTGGTGTCTCAGGAGGTTTGCTCTCCTTCGGCATTCGATGTGGTAGAGAGGATTCTTTCTGCTGGATCGTGACCCCTGACTGCCCCCTTTGACTCAACCCAGACTCCCTCGGCTCTGTCTACGGTCCCCATCATTTTACCAGAGGGACAGCCCATGCTCGAGGAGCCCCAGACGGTTCCCTCTGAGTAACAAGTGGCTTGCTAGCTCCCCCTGGAGAGCCCCACCGGAGAGGTACCTTGCAAGCATACGTGCAAGAGGAGGCACTTGGACTCCGAATCCCTCACAGAGGACACTGGCTTGGATGATTGAGAAGGTTCCCCTAGATCACCTCCCAAGGATGTCTTTGGAGAAATCATGGAAATCCTGCGCCAACGGGAAGGTTGGTCTGCCTCCAAACCTCCTTCCGACGAGTCTGTTCCTGGAGGTTTTCGGCACAGGCCCATCTACTTTCTGGGTGTCCCCTCCCACGGATCCTTTGGTGGATCTGGTCACCTCGTGGCATGGAAGGAACCGGACACCATGGAACCTATCCCAAAAAGACATAAGATTTTAAGCCCCCCCATAGACAGACCAGCATGGAACAAGGGCTCCCCCGTAGATGCTATGGTGGTAGCAGCAGCCACTAAGAAGGAACTTGCTCAGGAGAGTTCCTCTGTCCATTCTCCTGACAGTCGCAGCTGATGGACTGCCTAGGGAAGCAGGTTTATGCTTCAGCTACCTTTTCAATTAGGACGTTGAACTACCTGGCCCATGTCACTAGACTCCAATGCGACCTGGTAAAGGAGCTGGAGAAGTCTCCCTCCAAGTCCATGTCGCAGGAGAATAAGGCTTTGTTCTCCATGAGGATGGCCACTTTAAAAGCAGTCTCTAACATGTCCATACGACTCCTTTCACATGCTATGGATGGAGCGGCTAGGGCGACTGGGTCCGGAGTGTCCATGAGCCGCAATTCCTGGCTCAGGTTATGTCACTTTTCGGAACCCTTCAAAGCGTCCTTTGCCAATGCCCCTTATGACGGCTCTACACTCTTTGGTAAGACCATCAAAGAGACATTAGTCAAGAGTGAGAAGGACGGAAAGACACTGTCTGCCGTTGTGATCTGCTTCTCGAACCCTCAAATGTCTTTTTCCCGGAACCAGAGGGCAAAAGATGTGGTTTTGGAAGTTGTAGTATTCCTGGGACATTCAGGGCTCTTTCATCCCCCAGAGGCAGAGGGGGACAGAATGTACACCTGTCCAGAGACAGAGGGGGTCCAAGGAATTTTGGGTCTCTAGAACCTTTTTCAGACTGACCCAGCCAGCAACCCTGAGGGTTTGCCTGACTGCTCTATTCTGGAGGCAGTCGGGGGACAATTGCCTTGCACCTAGCGGCATGGGAGTCCATAACGGACCGCTGGGTGTGTCGGATCATATCCAGAGGATACTCTCTCCCCTTCATGGGTTCCCCCAAATCTCCCAGACGTACCACCCACATAAAGGGAGGCAGCAGTGCAGGATATTTCCAAGCTGCTAGGAAAAACGAGCCATCGAAATCGTCCCCCAAGACCAGTCCAGATCAGGCTTCTGCTCCAGGTTCTTTTTGGTGCCAAAGAAAATGGGGGACTTGAGGCCCATTCTGGACCTCTCTACCCTGAACCTGTCAGTTGCCAAAGAGAAGTTCCGGATGGTCACATTACAGTCCATCATGCCGTACCTACATGAGAGCGACTGAATGTGCTCTTTAGACCTCCAGGATGCTTACTATCACATAAAAATGCACAGAAGATCCAGGAGGTTCCTCCGCTTCCGGCTAAGAGTCAGTCAAGCATTGCCAATTTTGAGCCCTACCCTTTGGTCTCACCACAGCCCTCAGGGTGTTTAACCAAGTGCTGGCGGGTTGTAGTGGCTCACCTGAGGCTTCAGAGGATTCGGGTCTATCTGTACCTAGACGATTGGCTCCTCACTGCTTCCACCAGGCGTCTACTCTCCCAGACCAGGGATTATTTCCTGACTCTTGCCCTGCGTTTGGGGATCACAATCAACACATCCGAATCTCCCCTAGCTCCTGTACAGGTGATGGACTACATTGGTGCCAGGATAGATAACTAGTCAGCGCAAAACCTTCCTGACCTCTGAGAGAGTTCAAAACTTGAGGATGCATGTCTCCCTCGTCTACCATTCTCATTTCCCAGCAGCGGAATCTGTGTTGAGGCCGTAGGCTTGATAGCGGCGACTATAACTCTTCTCCCGTGTGCCCGATTAAACATCAGAATTCTACAGTGGACTCTAGCTGTTCAATGGTCCCTGTTGGAACTGCCATTGACATACCCAATTCAACTTAGTCAAGTCTGTTGGTCGTCCTTATACGGTGGATGTGCTCAGGAGCGGCCTTAGGCCAGCTAGTGCCCTAGGCAAAAGGGCTCCAGGGCACCTCCACCACACCACCCAGTGCCCCCGTCCCCATTTACCTACACCACACCACCCAGTGCCCCCATCCCCATCTACCTACACAAAACAAATACTGGAAAAGTGCCCCTGCTAGAGCAGTGCCCTAGGCAGCTGCCTAGGCGGCCTATGCCTAAGGCCGGCTATGGATGTGCTCTCCAGATATTTTGGAGGGACGACCCTTTGTTCCAGCCCCGGCCCAAGCCACAGTGACCACGGATGCCTCCAAACAGGTGGGAGGAGGGCATTGTTTGTACAGGACAGTCCAAGGCCTGTGGTCCCCCATAGAGAGTAGCTTGCACATAAATGTCCTAGAGATGAGGGCAGTCTTTAGTGTTGCAGGCCCTTCTTGCCTTTCTTCCTCTGGGAACGATTACAATTCAGTCAGACAACATGTCGGTGGTCTGGTATATCAACAAACTGGGAGGGAACAGATCTTAACCCCCTTTGTCGCAAGGCCATGAGAGTGTGGGAATGGGTGGTCTCCACCGATCTTTCTCATAGCAACCCACATTCCAGGACAGTCCAACATACTAGCAGACAGGCTAAGTCGGACCATTCTGATTCCTTACGTGTGGTCTCTGAATCTGTCATTATTGAACAGATCGTCAGTGAATGAGGTCAACCTTGCTGCATCTCTTCACATCTCCTTCCATCGTGAAGTGCAGTGAGTTTTTTGCTATGAACCCCCTGCCGGGGGAATCCCCCGAGATGCTCTAGTTTATGCTTGGCCTTGCGGTCTTCTGTATGCTTACCTGCCAGTACCTCTTATTCCGAGCTTTTTACAGAAAGCTCATCGACTGGGGAGCAAAGTGATCCTCATTGCCCTGTTTTGGCCTCGCCAAGTATGGTTTCCCTTCCTTTGGTCTCACCTTCTGGCTCTGCCTTTGATCCTAGGTCCCATTCAGGATTTAATTTCACACCCTTTGGGGATGCCTCATCCGAATCTGGGCAGCTTGAAGCTCACAGCTTGGCTGCTCCAGTTCCCGTAATTGCTAGCACTCCAGGACTTATCCTCCTCCGTTAGATCTATTTTGGTGGCTGCTCATAAGTCTTTGACCAGGAAGGTTTATCGTAGCAAGTAAAATCGTTTTTCCTTTTGGGCCTCTCAAATGAGTTTAGACCCTTTCACGGCTCCTATTTCCACCATTCTGGATTTTCTAGCTGATATTTTTTAACACGGAGCTAGTTTTTCCTACTGTGAAGGTTAATTTGGCTGCCATCTCTTTTTCATGTGGGCGAGAATTCTGCGCCTCTAGCCTCTCCCAGACTGTGTAAAGCCTTTATTAAAGGCACCTTTTTGCTACACCCCCCCCTGGTCAAAGATCCTGTTCCCCCCATGGGATCTTAATATGGTTCTTCAAGCTTTGGTCGTTCTGCCTTTCGAGCCTGCCGCAACTGCAGATCTGAAATTATCTTGGAAAACAGCTTTTCTGGTGGCTGTTACCTCTGCCAAAAGGGTTTCAGGATTGCAGGCCTTGTCCTTCAATGTTCCTTACATGATTTGTCACAAAGATAGGGTTTCCCTTCGAACCAATCCATCCTTTTTTCCTAAGGTGGCATCACCAGTCAATATCAATCAGACCATCAATTTACCTGTGCTTTTTCCTAATTTTTACTAACAAAATGGAATACAAACTCCACCTGTTGGATATTCATAGACAGTTATGATTCTATTTACACAGGACAAAAAATTTCCGTAAAACTGATCAATTGTTTGTATCCTTTTATAATCCCAGAAACCTACCTAGATGGATTTCTTCTTGCATCCTGCAGGTCTATAAAAGACAGAGGCATGTCACTTCAAGTCAGGTGAAAGCTCTTTCCACTAGGTCCATGGCTACGTCTGCAGCCTTTTGGTCTAGAGTGTCTTTGGATGATTTGTTCTGCAGCTACTTGGTCCTCATATCATACATTTATTTCTCATTCCAAATTGGATTTGACTTCCAGAAGGAGTGCATACTTTGGTTCCCCGGTGCTCCGGAATATCCTTCCATTAGGGCCTCCCAGGAGTTTAGTAGCTGGGGACTCTGTCCCACAGGTCGAACACCAAATGAAGTAAACTACTTCAGATAAAGAAGTTGTGTACTCACCATAACATTCCATCTGAGTAGTTGTACTTCATTTGTCTTCTTCCCCCGGACCTTGGTGTATGATCAGCCTACGGGCTGCAGTATAGATCACAAGTAAATTTTTCAGGTCGTGTTATCAGTATAAGGTTCAGCAAACTCTATCTGGGATGGAAGGCAGTGGAGGTGTTTTATGGGTAAGGGGAGGAGTTTGGAGATCGGAGCAGATGCTAGTAAGTTGCCGGCTCAGATCCGATACAGCTCCATATCCCACAGGTTGAAGACAAATGAAGTACAGCTACTCGGAACGTTATGGTGAGTACATAACTTTTTTTGTGCATGTTAATAAATACTACTACTTGTAAAATCAAGCAAGATCTGATGTATGTTAGGGGTTGGTGCATTATGGGTAAAGAAGCTCCAGAGCTTTTAGGTTCTTCCAGATCCTCTCAATTCTGAGAAACAGAATAAGCAATCTGTACCTTCTCGGTTTAAACAGGGAAACAAAAAGCGATGGCAGGAATTTAGTAAGAAACCGGAATGTTTACCAGAAAGAAAAAAAGAACGGTCTGCTACTCAGAATAACTATTCTGGTGTTCTTCCCGTCATACTGTACACTGTCAACAATGGCTCTGTACATTCTCCTTTGTCAACAGATTTTGACAGACTTGTGGGTTAGAGGTGAAATCTGATGCATTTTTTGGCTGTCTCAACCTGTGGTTATTGGAGCAGACCCAGATCCAAGCCCAGCACCTCAGATTCTTCAGCCCAGAAGCTCTGCTTCCACTATCTATAATGCACTACTTTCACTTGATCCTTGTCAGATCTTTAGGCACTTTTACATCCAGACATGATTACTGAGGCTCCATCAGTCACGATAAATGATGTTTTTCCCCATATCCTTCGTTTTTTTTCTCTGCTGTAATTTTTGTATCTGGTTAGTAGTTGTATAGATCTTGTACTTTGGGAGATGCTCTCCCTTTGTTTATCCATATTCTCTTTTGCTGTTTTGTGCTGCTTTTTCCTCACCTTTTTTTGTATTGTATAGAAAAAAATGTAAAGTAGATAATTGATACTTTACTTAGCGATAGCTTTTTAGTTGCTCATCATTGTCCGTGTGTGCCTGTATGTTTTTGCTTTGACTTTTGGGCTCAGTTATGGAGAAGCAGGCTATAGGCTACAGAAAGTGTTAGGTGCGGGCATAGGATCCCTCCCCCAAGATGCACACAGTAAGTTTGTATACTGCTTAGGTGTTGCACACCCAGATGTTTAGTGCCAGGTGTTTCTCCTTTGGGCCAAGAGCCTTCATTATCCGGAGGGCTAAATTAGTCTTAAAGGGACTCTGCTGCCCACATCTGCTTCTTCTGTGTCTTGCCCTTCTCCCACCAAAAAGCTGGGAAAGGAGGAGCACAAGAATAAGAAGAGGTGTAGAGGTAACATAGCAAAAGTTGAGAGTAAAGCTAAAAATGGAAAGGAACACAATGGCTTCTCTTCCTCAGTAGCACAACTGCTGGATCTGAATATCCATAGGTCTTCAGCACCCCTGGTTCCTACTCAGTGTGCCATGGCTCCATGCTTGGAGTCTTCAAACTCTCATACCATGAGTATTTCCTTTTCCTGTCGGCAATACATTTTTTTGGCTAGGCAGCGCTCTCCCTTTTTTGTCCATAACTTCATATGTGTTTTCACCAGAGATGTCCCCAACTCTAGTTTAGGCCTTCTCTTCCGACTTGAAGACTTGGATCCATCATTGGCTAAGTTCTCAAAGACTTCCTTGACTGCTGCTTCTATATTTGCTGGATCAGCCAGGAAAGTTAGAAGTTCAGATGTGGAGTAGATGAGGTATACTTTCTTACAGGCCAAGATGGACGTAGGGATTATCCCCTCTGCCTTTGGCGTAGCAGGTCTTATTGTTCCTTTCCCCTCTGGAGGAGCTGACAGCTTGGCTGTCCCTGCCATCTGCTTCTTCCTTGATGTTCTCTACTCTGGCTCCCTTGGACAAGAAGTCTGATTCAGTGCCATAGGTTCAGGATAGACATTCATGATTTTGGAGAAGTCCTTTCCTTTGGGTGCCATGTCCTTTGATAGCTCTGGTCCAATCTCCACATAAGACTGGACTTGGTTGGCATTGGGCATCTGTCTCTTGCTTTGATCAGAGTATCCAAGGGGAGGGGAGCGGTGCCCAGCCATGTGGCCTCTGTTTTCATTGCAGATGGGATCCTTGGGTTTCTGTTGCTGAGTTAGACCTGTTTATATCCTTTCATCCATTTGGTTCCTCCAGCTCCACAAGTTAGCTTCAGGACACCCTGTGCCATTGGACCTCAAGCTTTCCCATGTTATGGGACCCCCCCTGCTGCTTCAGTGTCCCCTCTGCATGTCTCCCTTGGGAGGCAGAAGTGAGAAGTGAAGTGAAGAGCAAATGCAAGAGGAAGCTTTTAGTCTCCCCTTAACATTCACTGAGGATTGCGATCACAAGAAAGAGGAGGGATCTTCAAAATCACCTTGTAAAGTCATCTTTTTTTGGTGACGACTTAAAATGATGAGGCAACATGGACCACCAAAGCCTTTGACCCCCTGAAGTTGGTATTTCTTGAGGCTATTGGAATAGACACATCCACATCTGGGTGGTGTCCCCTCCCCCCAGATGCTTTCATTTAAATTGTTCTGGAGGGTATAGAGATCCCAGTGTGGTAGAGACGCTTCCCCAAAAGCCTGATAGTTTGTGCCCCTCCTCAAAGATGGACCTTTCTAGGATCAAGGGTCCAGCAGAGAATGATGTGCTTTGCTACAGCCACCAAGAAAGAGATGTCTGAAGGGAGCTCTGTGTTTCACCCCCTTCTCTTCTCAATAAGTAGTGTCTGGCTCCATCATTGCATTGTGTGTGCTGAACTACTTGGCTCGTCAGACTAGGCTCCAGAGAGATTTGATTTTGGTGATGTTGGACCGTGTCAGCACATCTACCAGAATCTGAAAAGTCTTTGGAAGCCCAGCTG
This sequence comes from Protopterus annectens, assembly GCF_019279795.1. NCBI lineage: Eukaryota > Metazoa > Chordata > Ceratodontiformes > Protopteridae > Protopterus > Protopterus annectens. The sequence continues at coordinate 483,242,825 of NC_056727.1, forward strand.
TCCTCTGTACAGTCCTTTACTAACGTTTCCATGATATGACTTTAGAGTACTACAGGATGGTATGACTTGTGCAATAAGCACCAGTATGACTATGCACCACCGTAACTGGATGTACTTGTGGAACTTTGCCGATTGCTTCAAAGTGTCCTTACTAAATGCCCCATTTGATGTCTCCATTCCATTTGGTCCCAAAGTCAGATATGTTGACCAGAAGTGAGCAAGAAGGGAAGAGAGACTACTGTTGAGGTTCATTTCTGCAACCCTCCGCGATCCTTTTCCAGGAGCCAGAAACCGAGGAAACCACTTTTTTCTGTAAGTTGCAGCAACTTTTCCAAGAGGCTTCAGTGCCCCTCAGGGCAGGGAGGTGCTTCAGTGAGTGCTGCCCCAGCAGCAGGAGTGGTCCGCAAAAACAAGAGTACTGGAGTCCCTTCTTTGGTAAGCTTTTTCATTACCCCTGAATTGTCGCCCAGCTGCTTTCTTGAGGCAGTCGAAGGATGTCTGCCTCTTGACAACAGAGGTTGATAGGCCATTACTTCAGATGCTTGAGTGCTGAGAGTCATATCCAGAGGTTATTCCATTCCCTTTCTCTGTGCTTCAAAGGAGCATCTAAGATCCTTTCTGGACTTTCCACCTCATCAGTGAAGGGAGACAGTAGGTTGAAGTAAAATTGCTGCTAATCTGAGTGATTCAAGAAGTTCCAAGATTCAAAGGTAATCTGTGGTCTATGCAAGATTGTTTTTAGTACTCCAGAAGAACAAGGACCTCAAGCCTGTTGTGGACCTCAGCAAGCTGAATTGCTGTGGTGAAATGGACCAGGTTCCAGATAGTAACGGTGCAGTCAATTCTCCTCCTCCTGGGGAAGGATGACTGGATTTGCTCAGTAGACCTCAGGACTCATTCTGTCGCATAATGGCACTCCTACACTTCCAGCTGGGAGTCAGCCATTCACTGTTCCGGGCACTGCCTTTTGGGCCTACAATGGCTGCCTGGGTGGTCATCAAGACCAGGGCAGTAGTTGCAGCCTGGCTCAGGCTGCAGGGGTTCCAGTTGTTTCCTTACCTGGGCTACTGGCTCCTTCCAGAAACTACAAAGGCATCTCTAATCCAAGGCAGGGACTATTTGCTTCAGCTGTCTAACTTTGAGCATCACTGTAAACTACAAGAAGTACAATCTGGAACCAGTACAAGACCTGGAATTCATTGGATGCCATCTGGATATCATCCAACCATGGCCAAATTGCCCCCTTCCAGATTATTCTGCCTGCAGATTCAAGCCTCACAAGTTCTAAATTCTCAGAGGCCACTAGTTTTCTTACTTCACTAGATCCTTGGCCTGATGGTGTTGTCTTTGCCTTGTGCTGATGGCAAGTTTCTACATGAGTTCTTCAGTGGACTGTCATTTCAGTGGTCCATTTCATCTCATCCTGTGGACTTTCCCATCCATTTTGCTGACTTTTCACCAGAGACCAATTGCTAGGTGGCTAGGATTTCACCATGTTCCAGCAGGCCATCCTTTTTTCCCCTTGATCCATGTGACTGTTACCATTAATGCTTTCCTCTTTGGTGAGAGCATTTTGAAGGGAAGATGTCCCAAAGTACATAGTCCCAGTTAGGGGCCATTCTTCTCATCAGTGTCTTAGAGATGAGAGCAGTCCTAGATTTGCAGGCCTTTCAGGATGTTCACCCCAGGGGTGTGATAGCCATCTCAATCCAACACCACAGCAGTGCTGTAGTGCATAAACTGCAGGGAATCTGTTTATCTCCTTTATCAAGAAGTCATGAGTGTGTGGCAGTGGGCAATGGCCTCATCAGTCTTTGATAGCAATGTGCTTCCCAGGGAAATCTAATGTTGCTAGCAGACAGTTTGAGTAAGATCGTCCTCGTGTGTTATGAGTGTTCCCTCAGTCCAAAGGTAGTGGAACGAGTGTTCCGTCATTAGGTACATCCCTGCTGCAGTCTCTCTGCATCCCCTTCAAAAACCAAGTGCTGTAGAATGTTTTCCTCATCTCCCCCAAGAGGGACGGTCACCAAGGACATCGTTATTCATGCTTGCTGTCCAGGTCACCTTTGTCTATCCCCTGACCCCCTTGATGGTTCCCTTCCTGTGGCCTCTTCTGTCACACCAACCTTGGAATGTTCTTTGTGTTTCACTGTTGCAGTACTAACTTGTGGGATTTCCTGCCGTGGAAGCCCTTAGCTGGTCCAGACTGCAAGAGAATAGTTTCCCTTCCTCCTGGAGCCACCAGACTCCCTAGCCAGTGCCACTATGCTTGGGTGTAGGAGGAGTCAGCTGGTGCCATGACCTGAGTTCTTTTTTTGCCACTGGAGCCTGAAGCAGAGTTGCCAGTCAGTGTGTCGGTTAGTCAACAGCAGAGAGAGAGACTCCAAAAAGCTAAGTACCCCATTGGGGAACCTTTTGTGTTTCACTAATGTCAGAGAAAATTAATAATTGTCTCTGGTGTGGCAAACATAAATCACACCAGGACTTCCACTGTTCTTGTGTAACTTGCTTGGGGCCAGAATGACATCCCCAACTGTCATTTTTGTGCTTGCTTTAACTGGAGAAGCTTTAGGCATAGGGCCAAGATTTTAACAAGGTCTCAGTGAGTTGTCAGGCTGCTCGCGTCCTGTGGTGGCTGCTAGTTGGGCTGAGGTAGGCATCCCTAAGTGAAAAAGAGGTGAGGAAAAATGTTTCAGGATTAGGGCCTCAGACGACACCTGCTCAGTTTTGGCCAGTTCTCCTAGGCTTATTGCTGAAGAAGATGAGGTGCTTTTGACATTACCAGCGACTGAGGTAGTGGGAGCAGGGTTCTACTGAGATCTGTTTAGAATCCGATATGCCTTCTCATCTATCAACATCTTTTCAAGCCTAATGACTTGGTTCTTTTTTTGGTTTAAGGACCAATATGCAAGCTGCACCTTCTGATGGCTTCACTAAGATCAACAGTTCATGCCATCAGGATGTTGCAACAGCCTTTTGCCCATTGGAGTCTGTTGTCTGTTCTGAGCCAGAGGTCAGCCACAGACTAAAAATCTATGGCCATTCGCAAGAAAGCAGCTCCTGCCCAGTGTTATGGTAGTCATCCTAACTCTCATTCCCGGGCATATCAACAGCATCTTGTGAGGTTGGCTGAAGATCTAATCTGTCTGGTTAGATCCATATCCCCTCCCCCGAGATCTCTCCAGTTAAGAGATACTCCTTCAGAAGATTTCTCCGATTTCTTTGGCTCGGATGATGACTTTGACCAGGGGGGATTCTTCCTTTGAAGAGAGTGATTTGAAGTAGTTGACTTCATTCGGTCTTCAACCTTGTGGGTCTATGGATCCAAATCTGATCCAATACGGCCGCATCACTAGCATCTGATCCAAGCTCCAAGTCCTCCCCTTACCCGTAATGCCCCCTGTCTCCTTCCTTCCCTCAGATCTTGTTTGCCACTGAAAAGCTATGCATCGTGGTCACGGAGCTCTTAGCATTTTTCGGGTGAGTGGGCTGTTTTCTTGTATAGTTGGTGCAGATTTTTCCCCTTTTCTCTTTACAGCCTCCCCTACCTTGCATTGTCAGTCGGTTGTTAAAAAAAAAAAAAGTTGGTTTTTCCCTTGGCCTTACCGCTCCCTCTTTTTTTATGAGCTAGTGTGAGTTTGTTTGCTCCTAGAATGGTTGAGACCCCCAAGCCAGTATTTAGGAAGTACACAGTGTGGCCACAAGCTCTCCCCAGCCGATGGCCACACACTCTGCATAGTGTTTGGGTGTGGCCCATTTGCTCACCTCCTGTCCTATATGCACGGGCTTCAACCCGCAGGCACTTAAGGACAGTAGGGCTAAGCTGGTCATGAAAGGTTTATTTCCCTCATCGGGGATGGCTGTTCCCGCAACCTTGGCTTCGACCACCTCCTCTATTGCCGCTTCTACTTCTCTTTTCCAGGCCTCTGGGACTCAAACTCCCACCAAGAAGTCTGGGGAAGGAGACTAACTTAGAAAAGACAAGGCCAGGAAGCAGTTTCTAGACTGCTTGGCTCTGGCCACACCTCCTAAATCAAAGACCCCCCCCCCCCAGGCGTAGCACTCCCTGGCTCTGAATGCCCAGGTTCTCCCATGAGCCAAAGGTATCTAGGCCACCTTCTAGAGCTTCCCCTCATCGGCACTCCCGGCCGGTGTTGGTGGTTTCCTCTTCCTAATCTACCTGCAGCCTTAGCGAGGCAGAGATGGACAGAATGATGCGCAAGTTCATTCGCATCCAGATCCAGATGGGAATCTTGCCTAGCCCTCTCTCTCTCCAGAATGGGGAGCTTGCAGCCTTTCTTCACCCCTGTAACTTTCTCTGATCCGACCGTTGGTTTTGTAGTCTTTGGGTCCGAGAACTCTCGGGGGCAGGGGGCCAGCACTGACTGTACCTGATACCTCAACGCCAGCCATTACCTTGAGTGTGTCAGATCTGACCAGTTCGGATCCGAGCTGTAAGAGCCATAGCCTCGGCATTAGATCTGAAGGGGTGCTGTCTGCTCAGAGTTTGTCGGAGCACAGTCTCCTCCTTGGCATCTCTGCTCCTGAAGTCTCTGCTCAGACTCCCCCGTCGGATCCAAGGGTGGTGGCACCTTTGCTTGTTTCTCAGGACATACACTCTCCTTCGGCATTTGGTGTGGTGGAGAGGGTGTTCTCAAGTGTGTCTAGACCCCCTGACCATCTCATCATCGGACTTCTCCCCGACTCCCTCTGCTCTGGGTACGGCCCCATCCTTCCTGTCCTATCAGGGACAGCCTGTGCTCTCTTTGCCTCAGGGAGCTCCCACTCGAGAGCAACAAGAAGTTTGTGAACCCCCCCCCCCCCCAAGAGAGTCCCACTGAGGAGGCTCCTCGCAAACGGACGTGCAAAAGGAGGCACCTGGACTCCTACCCAGAGTACCTCATGGATGACACTGATTTGGAGGAAGGGGAAGGTTCCCCCAGGTCACCCTCCTCGATGTCTCCTTTGGAGACATTATGGAACTCCTTCGTCAAGGGGGAGGGTGGTCCACCCAAAAAACAACTCTGGACAAGTCAGTGTTCCTAGAGGCGTTCGGCATGGGCCTATCTACCTCCTGGGTGTCCCCTCCCGCAGACCCTCTTGTGGACCTTCTAAACATCATGGGCATAGAAGGAACCGGACACTGTGGAGCCTATTATGGAACTAATTAAACAAAAAATGTTGCTTCCAGAAGTCAGTAAACATACTTTGCAGTGTGGTTTTGATGCCTTAGAAGTATCTTGCAGGGCTGCTGTCACTGGGTCTGTACTGAGAAGGCATGCCTGGCTGAAGGAACAAATCTTGCCAGACCATGTCAAAGCAAAATTAGTAGATGCTCCATTAAACCAGGAACGTTTGTTTGGCAAAAAAGTAGAAGAGGTTCTTAAAAAGATGGGGGGAAAAGCTAAATCTATGCAAACCCTTAAAGATTTCTTAGAAGTACAGCCACCTAGATTCATTAGCCATTGGCCTTCAAAAAAAACTGGTCCGTTCCAGTCCCTACCAGGTCTTCTCAGCCCAAACCCAGGGGCAACACACCAAGTCTACAGTCTCTGGGCACACAGAGATCTAAACAATGAAGTACTTCCCGCTCAAAAACAGGGAGTGGTAAGCCACCCCCTTATGGAAAAAAAATAGTGACTTGTCTATCATCCTTCCCAGCCATAACCAAGTACTACCATCCCTAGGAGGAAAAGTCGCTCTGCACGAATAAAAAATGGATGTCCATTACCCAGGAACGATGGGTCCTAAACATTTTATCCCAGGGATACAGATTCTACTTCCACTCACTGCCAACCCCAAGCGGGTTGCGAGACCACCTTCCAAACCAGTGGGCAGAGGCTCAAAAGCAAGTACTTTCTCTTCAGTATCAGGGCTATTCAACCTGTTCCAATAGAGCAGAGAGGACAGGGTTTCTACTCTAGACTGTTCCTGGTGCACAGAAAAGAGGGCTCTTGGCACCCTATCTTCTCTGTCCATTCTCAGCACCTTTCTGGTGGTCCCAAAATTCAAAATGCTTACATTACAACAGCTGCTTCCTATGCTAGCCAAGGACAACTGGCTAAGTCACCCTAGACCTAAAAAAAGCTTATCTGCACATCCCCATAAGGGAATCTTGTAGGACAAATCTACATTTTAGGGCAGGTTCTATGCACTGTCAGTTCTCTGCATTTCACTTTGGCTCATCTACTGTGCCCAGGGTGTTCACAAAGTGCCTGGCTCCAGCCATGGCATACTGCAGGCAGAGAAATATTCAAATTAATTCATACTTGGACGATTGCCTGATTCAGGCGGACAGTCAGGAATTGCTACTTCAGCCCCTGGCATTTGTAAAGAGAATTCTAACTTCTGTGGGGTACACCAACGAAAAGAAATCACATCTGGTGCCCAGCCAAAAAGTTGTATTCCTGGGAGCAAGCTTGAACACAACTTCCCAGATTGGCATTCCTTACTTCAGAAAAGCAGATTTATTTGACAAACTACTTCAAACTAATGGCCACCAGAACCCAGCTGTCTGCAAGAAAATTACTGCAAGCCCTAGGGTTCATGGCCTCATGCATTCTTCTAATTCCATATGCAAGACTGCACATGAGCAAACTTCAGTGGTACTTAAAAAGTGTCTGGTGCCAACATTCTCAGGACGTGGAAACAATTATTCCTATCATTCCTTGTCTAAGGGCAGAGTTCTTTTAGTGGGCAGAGGCTTGCAAGCACAAGGGACTCCCTTTCACTCAACTCCTCGCCACCAAAGCCCTGACAACAGACGCATCAGAGTATGCATGGAGGGCTCACATGGCTTGCAAATGCATTCAAGGCAAATGGAGCCCAGGACAAATTCACCTACATATCAATCAATAAGAAATGTTAGCTGTACAGAATGCTGTGACAGCCTTCAGAAACCTCATCCTTCCAGGACAACTCTTGATAAAGACAGACACAGTTGTGGTACATAAACAGGAGGGAACTCATTCCTACCCACTCTGCAGGTTAGCCATGGCCCTGTGGAACACAGCCTTGAGCAACCAAGTGCACCTGCAAGCTCAGTTCTTGCCAGGCAAACAAAATTCCCTGGCAGACTACTTGAGCAGAAATCTACTGGACCCACACGAGTGGAAACTGGAACTCAATTCATTCAAACTTCTATCCCACAGGTGGGGGGCACCAGAGGTGGACCTCTTTGCCTCCCCCAAAAACCATCAGTTGAGCACATTTTGCACCAGAAATCCCCACAGCCAAGCATGGAAAGTGGATGCCTTATCCTTTACATGGGAAAATCTCTCAATTTATGCCTTTCCCCCTCTGCCCCTCCTATCAAAAGTACTACTCAAGATCAAATAGGACAAACCAAGGACGATCCTTATTGCCCTGGACTGGCCCCGCCAGCACTGGTACCCACTCCTACGCAGTCTGGCAGCAGTGTCACCCTGGCATCTACATCAGACCCCTTCCCTGTTGTCCCAGCAGGAGGGACAGATTTTGCATCCTCAGCTGCAAACCCTGAACCTAGCAAGCCTGGCTTATTCCCTGAATACTCCACCAGCAACCTTCAGCAAACAGGTGCTGGACGTCATCATTGAAGCTAGACGGCCTAGTACTAGGAAAGCCTATTCAGAAAAATGGAAAATATAATGTTCTTGGAGATGGTGTCAAGGAAAGGACACAGCCATGTCCACCTTACCTCAAACCCTAGATTACCTAGCAGAGCTGCTCCAAAAAGGCATATCCTTTTCTTCTGTTAAGATTCATGCTTCTGCCATCTTAGCTCATTATAATGCTGAGTCACCTCTCTTTTTTCTCACCCTCTGGTCAAACAGTTCCTGAGAGTAGCTAACAATTTAAGACCCCCGAGGAGAGCGCCCACCCCTGCCTGGGACCTTAACTTTGTACTAGAGAAACTCACGCTTTCCCATTTTGAGCCTGCTGCTTCAGCACAGTTAAAATTCCTCTCTTGGAAAACAGCCTTACTTCTAGCCGTCACTTCAGCAAGAAGTGTCTGAGTTACAGGCACTACTGGCTGGGGGAACCCTTTATTATTTTCCATGCTGACAGGGTTTCCTTCAGGACTAACCCATCTTTTATGCCCAAGGTGGTATACAGTGTGGCTCTAAACCAGTCCATCCATTTACCAACCATTTTCCTTAATCCTCAGAATAAAGGGGAAAGGATCCTGCACTCCTTGGATGTGCACAGACAACTCGGGTTCTACCTTGATAGGACTAAGCCTTTCAGAAAATCTGACCAACTGCTAGTCGGCTTTGCTACATGAGCAGAGGGCAAGGCCGTTTCAAAGCAAACAATTTCCAAGTGGATAGCACACTGCGTCCATTTATGCTACACGCACCAATGAAAACCTACCCCACTGGGGATCAGAACTCATTCCAGTAGGGCTTCCTCAACGTCTACAGCATTTCTTAGGGGAGTCCCTACCCAGGGACATCCTGGAAGCTGCAACCTGGAGTAATGTACACACCTTCAAGCATTACCACTTACCTGTCTTTTTTCTAAATCCAGATCTGGGTTTGTCACAGCAGTCTTACAAGGCCTGCTGGCCAGCCCTATTATTTCTTGACTGCCTCCACCCTTCCTCAGCTTTGGGAATCAACCCAGGTGTGATGACTGCAACAGTGAAACAAGTACAGTTGTGTACACTTACCATAAATGTAGATGTTCGTGTATTCACTGTTGCAGTCCTGGTTACCCTCCCTCCAGCCCCCCGACTCTTCTAGGCTTTCTACCTATCCTCCTTTTGGCCATATCTTATGGCTGTGGTATTTACTTTTTACTGGAGGTGTTCCACACCATGTAATTGCTTCCTATTTTGGGGGCACCTGACATCTGGGGCAAGAAAAACTGATGTAATGGCATCGGCTGCACGTTTTATACCTCTGACTACTTGACATCATGGAAGAAGCGACAGCATCCGATGCATGAAATCCCAAGACTCTGGTATTCGGACCGACTGAGGGCTTACCTGCAGGCAGATAACTCAAGTGTGATGACTGCAACAGTGAATACACTCCAACATCTATATTTGTAGTAAGTGTTACAGAACTGTACTGCCTGCTGGTATGATTCCATCTTTACTTATATATAGGCCTTGGCTGCTATCTCATGGCAAGGTTTGAAGCATACTTTCTGTTCCTCTTTGATGAATAAATTCTGCTGTGGAACACCAGTCCAGTTGCATATTTGTGCTTTCATAAAATTAATGTAGTCAGTTCCTTCAAGTTTTTCAGGTACAGTAGAAAATCTCAGGTTTTCTCTGCGCACACTCTTCTTTCTTGAGAAACCTTTTCAGCCAGCTTTTTCTTAGTCACCCTCTAATTTTTGTGGTTTTGTTAACTCATCTGAATAGCCAGTTACAGCTGCTTCTATTTTTTCCAGCCTTTTTGTTACTTGAATTGATGTATTCCTTCAGTGTTTTATTTTAACTATCTTTGAGTACATTTGATTTATTTTTTTCTCCAGGTGTTACTGGTAGTAATCTACTGAACCAAAGTTGAACCTTGAATTTTTTTTTGCTGAACAGCTGCAGAATCCTTCTCAGACAGTATTTTCTCCATCTTTTCTGGTTGATTTTTTTCATGTTTTCCCAAATTTCTTTGCTGGCATCCAGGCAGTGCATTTACTAGCCAATAACTGAATTTTACCAAAAAAAAAAATTTCAATTGCACTCCTTTATTTCAGTTTGTTTTCACACTGGGAGAGCTGAAGTTATACTGTTGATCAGAGTGCAGCCGTCTTGCAAGTCTAAACATGTATGATTGTATAGTTTATTTTTCTGTTTTGTGCCATATAGAATTTGTTCATTCTTGCCATAACAATAAAGTTTGATGTAATAAGTTCTATTTTGAGTTTAGTATTAATTTTTGGGTTGTATGAATTTTCATCACTTTGCAAGAATTCATTTTGAGTATGCCATATTCAGCCTGTGTTTATATTAATGCATTGTTTCACTTTTTCAGTCATTCAGTGCGGCTAGACAGATCACTTCTGGGAAGTGGCATTTACAGCAGTGCTCCTCCACCTTCTGATTCATATAACAGAGGAGGAGAATCACGCAGGGGATCTGCAAGAGCACCTCAGTCAGTTCCTATGCCTTTATGTAAGTATTCAGAATTATTGAATAGAACTGAAAATTCAAACATTTTTATCTTGTATTAAAAGAGGTGCTAAGTCTAATATTCTTGTCATTAAAATACCTTGGATCATAACTTATGATACCAGGAATGATTTGATGAAATGAGTTGGAGCTCCGCTATAGGGAGAGTCCTACGTTCAGACTGCTTCAGAACCCATCCCCTCTTTCCCAAACCAGAATGATCTGATGAAATCAGATGTCTTTCTATTCATCTGTTGCAGTATTTTTTACATGGGGGAGTTGCCTGCCCAGGCGACCCGACATCTGCCAGTATACCAAAATCTTTTACTATGGTGTGGTGCACTGTACGTCTGACGTAGGCTGCTGTCGGATGTATTCCATAAAAGTGATGTATGCACGCACTGCCCTCTGAACTTTTGCCGCCAGCCAGATCACCAGTCCCGGATGTCTGTCTGGCTGCTGCTAAAATCTCTTTATGAACTAAATATAAGTGCCCCATTGGGGAACCTGTTTGTGTCTCTTGCTACTGTTTGTCCTTCTTTTGAGAGTTAGTCATCCAAGAAAGGGAAGTGTGATTGTGGAATGTAGATGACGCACAAGGTTAGTCACTCCCAGTGCCTTTTTCGTCTCTGGCCCCACCGCAGCCGTAAAAACTGTAATTTGTCAGTCATTTGTGCCCAAAACCCTTCGTAGCCGACTTTTGTCCCTTGCAGTTTGTGTAGAGAACCAGCACCTGAAAATTTTAGCTAATAGTGAGATGGAAGGTTCCTCAGGCCCAACGACCAAGGCTACCAAGTGGAAGGCCAAAAGACCTAAGCCCGAGCCGAAGCTGTGCCTCTCCCAGCAGATGTCTCTCCCGAGGCGCATGATAGCCTGGAGATGCGCTCCGTTCCAGAGCCGGATCCTCAGGCCAAACCAGTTTTACAGTCCACATTAGAACCAGACGCCACCACATCCAGAGAGGCTTCTCAGACATCCAGTCCCGATGTCCAGGGGGGGGGAACCAAGGCTCATCATGTCGAAAGAACCCCCCCCCCCAGCGCAATCACCCAGATTGTAGAGAGGAAAGATGTCTGCTCGAATTTGCTAGAATGTAGGCCTATGTCCAGTCCCTCCTGTCCATCGGATGGATACTTCTGCTAAGAAAAATCAGACAAGTAAACATGTCTCCCCATCCAGACCTTCAGAAAGAGTGGCAAAATTTTACCCATGGTTGCATTTGACATGGCAGACTCTAGAATAAAGCCTTGGCATCTTCCGTTATTGCTACATCCTCCCAGGTGGACTGACTTAAGTGTAGTTATGATTCAGTTGAGGCTGTCTCCAGACCCGCCGCTTCATCCTCAACATTAAGGGTTAGCCTGGTGGAGGCTTCAAACCCCTTCCTGAGGACATCAAGGCAAAGCTCATGGATGCTCCCCTGGACAACTCCGCATTTTTTGGTAAGCCATCAGCTGAGCTCTTCAAATCCCTACAAGAAAAGAGCAAGGAATTAAGATCTCAAACATATTCTGATCTCTGAAGTTCCTAAATTTCACAGGAACTGTCCTGGGAAACTGGTCTTCATCCGAAGGCAGTCCTGGACCCCCCAACCCAAGCCCTCCAAGGGGAGCAAGAAACTGCATCACTTCTCTGCATCCTCAGCTGCTTCTCATGTGGCTAAGCAGTCCTTTCCTGATAGAACAGGCTGTTCTTCCTGACATCTTAGGACTACCCTGCAATACCCTTTCTTTCGACGCCTATCCTTGTCACTTCCTGCCTGGGAATCTATAATTCAAGATGCCTGGGTCCTGCACATTGTGAAAAACTGATACTTGGTTTGGCATGCTGTGCCTCCTTTCAGGGGTATCCCCCAACCTCCAGCAGATCAGATTCCTCTTTTCCCCTAGGTATTGGAAAACCTGTTGGAACAGGGTACAATACAACCAGTGCCCACTCACCAAAAAGAAACAGGCTTCTATTCTCACATGTTTCTGGTTCCCAGAAAGAAAGGGCCATGGAGACTCATCCTAAACCTGTCTTTTCTCAACACCTTTCTAAAGATACCATCTTTCAAAATGCTAACTCTGCAGACCCTCTCTCCCCAATCCTCCCACACACCTTCCTGATATTTATAGTTGTTAAGGATGCCTAGCTACGTATTCCCATTCACCCTTCATAGCCATCTGGGTGCCCTCAACTTATATTTAGAGAACCAACGACTCGAAAAACTTGCACTCAGGATGGATCCTGAATCGGCAGCTCTGACTGAACCACCATGAAAAAAGACCAAAGTTTCCACTACCTCCGTTGACTCTGCCATCGCTTCACATGTTCTGCAGACTATGTTAACCTAATGAAATGGTTTTACCACTTATTTTTAATATCTTTATTTTTATTATTCCTGTTAATTTATACTTCCTCTATATATTCACTCCAAAGGCAGCAACAAGCAAATAACTCAAGAGCAGAATAAAACAACTATTGGCTTGGATTATGTTACTGTCTTGGATTAAATTTGAACTTGAAATTCTTCTTGCTGACACAGCATTTTGTTTTTTATTATTTTCCTCTGTATATTGCCATCTATTAGCAAAAGCTTCCTGGTGAACAAGGGGGGAAAAACCCCATATTAAGCAAAGTTTCCTCATTGCTTCATACGAGGAACAAAAGCCTAACAAAAAGGTTCTCATCCTGGTTTTCTGCATATAATTTTTTGGTTCAACAGAAAATATAAAATATCCAAGATATTGGCAGAAAAAAATGAATTTTTTTCTTATTCACCAGGAAGCTTTTGCTAATAGATGGCAATGTCTAGAGGAAGTATAGATGAACAGGAATAATAAAAAGTGGTAATACCACTTCATTAGGTTAACATTGTCCGCTTTTTACAGCAGTTTAATAATGGAAAAGTTCTTATGAGCAATGAAGAAATGGCAGTGTTTACAAGATTGGCTGAAGGCTTGGTAACAGCACTCTAATAGGCTGCACCAGTGATTGGAAGGAAACATTACTTATAGAATTTGATTGGTACTTGTACACTATAGGGTGTTAACCTTCTCTGAGTGCAGAGATGCAAAGAACAGTGTGTGTACGTACCTGATTGAGGACGCTACAGTAGCAGCAAAGGATTTTGACTGGAAGCTAGATCCTGTGCAGAGTGTTTCTGACCAAGGACTAAGAGCTGAGGTGCACTGCTGATAGGATAAAAAATATTTTTAAGCCACTGGATTGGCTGCAACACAATATATATGTTTTTACCCAGCACTTATGATCTGAAGAAGGCTTAAGAAGCCGAAAGCGCTTCTCAGCTGGGAATTCCGTGTGTTTTTATCGCTTTATTGTTTTTCTTCGAATAACGAGTGATCTGAAGTAGGAATGTTCATTTGTCAGCAACCTGTGGGTTACGGATCCGATATTGGATCCGAGCCGGCAACTTGTTTCAAGCTAATGGATCCGAGCTCGTAGCCCCTCCCTTCACCCATAATCCCCTGCTAACCCTCAATGACCCCAGATCTAGTTTGCCGCGCTTGTGATGGCTGGATCCTCTTCAGAGCTCTGCAGATAAGTGAAAAAAAGTTACCTTTTTTTCTACATTTTTCGTCAGAATTTAAATTTTTATTTTACATTAATACTTTTAAAGTGTGTATGAGTTAGGTTCCCTATATTTTTAATTAATACCCTCCCTTCGCTGGTCGCTAGTGTGTGAGTGTGTGTTCAGTGTCTTTTGGGGCCTGTGTGTGTAGTTTTATTCCTTTTAGTTAAAAAAAAAAAAAAAGGGAATGGCTGAGGCCCCAAAAGCCATATTTTCTAAAAGTACCGAGTGTGGCCATAAGCTCTCCCCGGCTGATGGCCACACTCGGTGCCTTGGGGTTGAACACCTCACCTCGGGCTGTACTATCTGTGCAGCGTTCAACCCCAGGGCACTGAAAGAACGGAGGTCGAAGCTGGTCCTGGCGGGACTTCTACCCCCGGATTCAGCTTCGGCCTCCACTACCTCTGCTACTCCGGTGGCTCCATCACAGCCTGTGATTGCCACTCCTGCCCCCCTGCCTCCGACTGGGACTCAAACTCCCGCTAAAGTGTCGGAGGACGGGGAGGCCAGGAGGGAAAGCGGAGGAGAAGCACCACGGCGGGCGAGACCTCCGTTTCGGCCCCGCCAGCTAAGCGGGCTTCTCCCTCCATTGCTTCTAGGTCTCCTCCTCCTCGGCTCCGATCCCCTTCTTTCTCCCCGGGGCCCGAGGAGGAGACCACCCGATCTCCGTCGAGGTCATCGAGGCGGCATTCCAGGCCTGCCTCGGTGGCCTCTTCGAGATCCACATTCAGTTTATCTGATGCAGACTTGGACCGGATGATGCGAAGGTTCATTCAGGCCCAGCTGCAGATGGGAGTGCTCTTGCCCCCCCCCCCTCAGGGGGGGAGCTCGACACCTTTTTTCCACCCAATTGCTCCTTCTCTGACCCGCTACCCGGGTTCAGAGCACTCTGAGCCGAGCAGCCTTGGAGCCGGGGGTGGGTCTGCACCGACGGTACTTGGTACTTCGGATCCGACCCTACCCTCGAGTCTGTCGGATCCGACCTCTCGGAGCCGTGGTCTGAGCTTCGGATCCATGGGGATTCAGTGTGCCTTCGGCTCCTTCCAGGTCTGAGGACACTGGTCCCTCTGATCCGACTGTCTCGGCGCCGGCTCCGATCCCTTCATTGGATCCGAGTGGGAGCCGACTTTCGGATCCATTGGAGAGTGGCTCTCCCTCGGCATTCGATGTTGTGGAGAGGGCTCTGTTGAGAGCATCCTGACCCCCGGTCCTTGCATCGACTCCTCCCTGCACTCCCTCTCTGCTGGGCCAGGCTTCCATCACCCGGCCAAAGGGACAGCCTGCTTCGATGTCACAGATAGTTCCATTGGAACAAGATGTTGCTGGCGAGGCCTCCTCGGACAGTCCCCCCGCGGAAGCTCCCCGCAAGCATAAGTGCAAAAGGAGGCACGTGGACTCCCCTGAGTCCTTAACCGAGGACACTGACTTGGAGGAAGGGGATGGCTCCCCAAGATCACCCCCTGAGGATGTCTCCTTTGGAGACATCATGGAGATGCTGAGAATCAGAGGTGGGTGGTCTGCCCCCAAGTCTTCCTCTGACGAGTCTGTTTCTGGAGGCATTCGAGGCAGGCCCGTTTACCTCCTGGGTGTCCCCTCCAGCCGATCCCCTGGTGGACCTTATTACCACCAGGGCATGGAAGGATCTGGACACCGTGGAGCCAATACCCAAGCGACCGGATAGGATTCTTAGCCCCCCCTCAGACCGGTCACATTGGAGTAAGGGCCCCCCTGTAGATGCCATGTTGACGGCGGCAGCCACAAAGAGGGAATTGGCTCAGGAGAGTCCCTCAGTCCATCCACCGAGCAAAGAGTCCCGTTAATGGATCGCTTAGGGAAGCGAGTCTTTAGTTCAGCGACCTTCTCAGTAAGGTCTCTGAACTATATGGCACATGTCATCAGGATGCAGCGGGATCTTATCAAAGAATATGCTGCATCCCCCCCTGAGTCCATGTCGGAGGAGGATAAACAATTGTACTCCACCCGAATGGCCACTCTGAGATCTATTTCAAACACCTCTATGCGGCTATTGTCCCATGCCACAGAGGGAGCCGGTAGGGCCAGCGGAGCAGGCCTAGTCATGAGACGTCAGGCCTGGCTCCGTCATTGCGACTTTACAGAGCCCTTTAAAACGTCCTTCGCGAACGCCCCCTTTGGTTCTGCCCTTTTTGGCAAAACAGTTGGCGAGACGCTTGTCCAGAGCGAGAAGGACGGGAAGATGTTGTCTGCCGTCGGAGTCTGCTTCTGCTCTCCCCAGCGGTCCTTTTCAAGGAGCCAAAAGGGTCAGAAGAAGGTATGGTTCCGAAAATCACAACATTCCCAACCAGCTCCAGACAACCAGTCCTACCGTGGCAGAGGTCGACAGGGAGGATGTCGCCCTAGGGGCAGAGGGGCTCTGAGAAATTTCGGGTCCAGAGAACCTTTCTCTGAACGGCCCGCGCAGCAGCCCTGAGGGGTTGCCTGGCTGTTCCACTCTGGAGGCAGTCGGGGGGCGTTTTTCGAAGCATCTAGCGGCATGGGAGTCCATCACAACAGACCGCTGGGTGCTTTGCATCATATCCAGAGGGTACAAAATACCAATTCTCCATGTCCCCCAATCCAAGAACCTCCCCGATGTACCCACCCGATCACAGGGAGGCCGCAGCCGCAGAAATACAGCAGCTGCTAAGAAAGAGCCATCCAGCCCGTCCCCCAAGACCAGCTCGGATTAGGGTTCTACTCCAGGTTCTTTTTGGTGCCAAAAAAGAGTGGGGATCTGAGACCCATCCTAGACCTTTCCCGCTTGAACCTGTCAGTAACCAAGGAAAAATTCCGAATGGTCACTCTTCAATCTATCCTCCCCCTTCTGAGGGAGAACGATTGGATGTGCTCTATAGACCTCAAGGATGCGTATTACCACATCTTAATGGACAAACGATCCAGGAGGTTCCTTCGCTTCCGGCTGGGAGCCAGTCACTAACCAGTTCAGGGTCCTTCCCTTTGGCCTCACCACAGCCCCCCGGGTGTTCACCAAAGTGTTAGCAGTGATTGCGGCCCACCTGAGACTCCAGGGAATTCAGGTTTTCCCGTACCTGGACGACTGGCTCCTGACCGCACCAACAAGGCATCTACTTTGCTCAGCCAGAGACTTCTTTCTCCATCTAGCCCCACAACTAGGCATTACTATCAATGTCGGCAAAACCCTACTGGCTCCAACACAGATCATAGAATTTATAGGTGCCAGAATAAACACCAGAGATTTGCGAGCCTTCCTAACTGCCGAGAGAATCAGAAATCTTCAACTTCATGTGCGGGCTATCCTTCATTCAGAGGCTTCACCAGCGGAATTGATCCTGAGGGCACTAGGCTCCATGGCAGCAGCGATTACACTCCTTCCATGCGCCCGTTTGAACATGCGAGTCCTGCAATGGACTCTTAGTGCAATGGTCCTTCCTATCCCTTCCTCTCCACCATCCCATTGCTATCAGCAAGGCTTGCAGAAGGGCTCTACTATGGTGGCTCCAAGCATCAAACTTTCATACGGGCCGTCCCTTCTGCACCTCTCCCCCTATCGCCACGGTGACCACGGACGCTTCCCGCCCCGGGTGGGGGGGGGGCATTACTCAGGCAGGACAGTCCAAGGCACGTGGAACGATACAGAGACCTCCCTGCATATCAACGTTCTGGAGATGAGAGCGGTGCTGTTGGCATTGCAAGCACTTCCGAGCTTCCTCCCCGCAGGAACGATTGCAATTCCCTCGGACAACATGTCAGTGGTCTGGTATATCAACAAACAGGGGGGAACCAGATCTTATCCTCTTTGCCGCAAAGCCATGAGAGTGTGGGAATGGGCGATCTCCACCAACCGCTTTCTGATTGCAACGCACATTCCGGGGAGGACCAACATCCTAGTGGACAAGCTCAGCCGCACCCTTCTTACCCCTTACGAGTGGTCTCTCAATCCTCTAGTAGAGAAGCAGATATTCGCAACATGGGGGCAACCCTGCTGCGATCTTTTTGCATCTCCATCAAATGCCAAATGCGACAATTTCTTCGCTCTAATCCCCCCACCAGGGGAATCTCCAAGAGACGCTCTGGTGCATGCTTGGCCACCCGGTCTACTCTATGCCTATCCTCCTCTTCCAATGATGATACAACTCTTACAGAAAGCCTCGCGGTTGGGGAGCAAGATGATTCTCATTGCCCCATTCTGGCCTCGACAAATTTGGTTCCCTTACCTGTGGTCTCACCTTGTGAATCACCCTTGGATTCTAGATCCCATTCCGGATCTCATCTCCCATCCATTGGACTTGCCAACTCCAAACCTGGACAATCTGAAACTGACAGCTTGGTTGCTCCAGTTCCACTCCTAGTTAGGACTCCCGGTATCTCTTCACCAGTCAAAGCCATCCTCGTGGCAGCACATAAGCCCTCCACCAGGAAGGTATATCACAGCAAATGGAAACGTTTTTCCATCTGGGTGGAGCGCCGCGATCTAGATCCCTTTACGGCTCCTCTTCCATCCGTTTTAGACTTCCTAACTGAACTCTTTCAAGAAGGTGCTAGTTGTTCAACTGTCAAAGTGCAATTGGCAGCCATTTCTCATTATCATGTGGGACATGATACAGGACCCTTGATGTCAGCCAAATTGTGTAAGACCTTTCTCAAGGGTACCTTTTTACTTGGACCTCCTGTAAAAGAAGCCGTACCCCCATGGGATCTTACTTTAGTTCTTCAAGCCTTGACTGCTCCACCCTTTGAACCCGCTGCTTCAGTGGATCTCAGATTCTTGTCATGGAAAACAGCATTCCTTGTCGCCATTACTTCAGCGAAAAGAGTGTCGGAACTTCAGGCTCTTTCTGTAAAGCCTCCATACCTGATTTTTCACCCTGATAGAGTGTACCTCAGGATCAATCCCTCCTTTCTTCCCAAGATAGCATCAGAAATTTATTCAGATATTTATAGTTGTTAAGGATGCCTAGCTACATATTCCCATTCACCCTTCATAGCCATCTGGGTGCCCTCAACTTATATTTAGAGAACCAACGACTCGAAAAACTTGCGCTCAGGATGGATCCTGAATCGGCAGCCCTGACTGAACCACCATGAAAAAAGACCAAAGTTTCCACTGTCTCCGTTGACTCTGCCATCGCTTCACATGTTCTGCAGACTGTTAACCTAATGAAATGGTTTTACCACTTATTTTTAATATCTTTATTTTTATTAGTCCTGTTAATTTATACTTCCTCTATATATTCACTCCAAAGGCAGCAACAAGCAAATAACTGAAGAACAGAATAAAAAACAACTATTGGCTTGGATTGTGTTACTGGCTTGGATTAAATTTGAACTTGAAATTCTTCTTGCTGACACAGCATTTTGTTTTTTATTATTTTCCTTTATATATTGCCATCTATTAGCAAAAGCTTCCTGGTGAACAAGGGGGAAAAAACCCACATTAAGCAAAGTTTCCTCATTGCTTCATACGAGGAACAAAAGCCTAACAAAAAGGTTCTCATCCTGGTTTTCTGCATATAATCTTTTGTTTCAACAGAAAATATAAAATATCCAAGATATTGGCAGAAAAAAATGAATTTTTTTCTTATTCACCAGCAAGCTTTTGCTAATAGATGGCAATGTCTAGAGGAAGTATAGATGAACAGGAATAATAAAAAGTGGTAATACCACTTCATTAGGTTAACATTGTCCGCTTTTTACAGCAGTTTAATAATGGAAAAGTTCTTATGAGCAATGAAGAAATGGCAGTGTTTACAAGATTGGCTGAAAGCTTGGTAACAGCACTCTAATAGGCTGCACCAGTGATTGGAAGGAAACATTACTTATAGAATTTGATTGGTACTTTTACACTATAGGGTGTTGACCTTCTCTGAGTGCAGAGATGCAAAGAACAGTGTGTGTACGTACCTGATTGAGGACGCTACAGTAGCAGCAAAGGATTTTGACTGGAAGCTAGATCCTGTGCAGAGTTTGTTTCTGACCAAGGACTAAGAGCTGAGGTGCACTGCTGATGGGATAAAAAATATTTTTAAGCCACTGGATTGGCTGCAACACAATATGTATGATGTCCTTCAAGGATGCATCTGCAGTCATAACAAATGGGTTGTCCTGTCGACAGGCAGCCCTTCGGTTGGCCGGATTCCAAAGTCTGGGTCCAGCTTCGGCTGATGTCGCACTTCACCCGACGTCATCTCTGCTGGTCTTCGGGTATAAAGGCATCAGCCGACGCCATTTTCCTCAGTCTTTCTTGCCGCGTGGCGCCCGAAGCAGAAGCTGTTCGCAAGTGCCGGTCGGTCAGATCCAGAGATTACTACTACGAATACTACTTGAAGACTTCTAAAGCTAAGTACCCCGTTGGGGACTCTTTCTTGCCTCAGCCGATGTCAGAAAAAGTAAATAACTGTTTAACTTGTGGGAAACAAATACCTCATAAAGATTTCCGCTCTTACTGCCTACCTTGCTTAGGCCCAGACCACGACGTAGCAGCCTGTTTAGCCTGTGCTTCCTTCAACCGAACGCAGGCGTCTGTCGGAGTTTGCTGAACAGTTTTTCGGCTCAGATTTTGCGTACATTATGCCGTCGGATCCTCCGACTACCCAAATTGTTAAAAACCGCAAAGAAAAAGACCGATACTCGCGGTCCGCGGTTTCGGCCGAAACCACGGTTAAGCAAGCCGCGAGTGTCTCGGTTTCGGCCGAAACCGAGAAAACAGGTCAATCTTCAGCCGAATCCATGACTACTACTGAGGCTCCTGCTACCTTAGTCGAATCGGCCTCTGAAGTTTTGCCTACTACTGTGGTTCCTAGTGAATTATCAGACACCATCCCTTTGGATGTCTCTACCCCAGCACGTGGTGCTGCTAGGCCTCCTGCAGCCATGTCTATTAAGGCCTTTGCCAGGGCTAAAGCAGCCAAAACTGTTAAATCAGTGCCTGCTAAGCCCCCCTCACACAGGCCCACTTCTAGTTCACACATGCTTACTCTGGCAGAGGATTTAATATCCCTAATTAGGGGATCCCAATCTCACCTAGACAGGGCCTCTCAGCCTCCAGAAAAGAGACCTAGGGCAGAGCCCCCCGAGCCAGTGTCCTCTGATGATTCTTCGGATGACTCAGACATTACAGATCAGCCAGAGGCTCCTTTTTCTACTTATGAAGATTCCGATGCTGAAGAATCCATTCCATCTGCCTCTCCACCAGAGGAATTTTCCTTTGGGGAAACCTTACATGCCATGAGAGAACAATTCCAATGGCAGGGACAAGATTTCTCAGATTCAAGAAAAAGGCTTAGGACCTTTCTGCACTTACCACAACATAGGCCCTTAGCTATACCTCCAGTTCTGCCTGTTGTGGATGATGCATTTAATGATGTTTGCACTGCTCCTGATACTTTACCTCCAGCCCCTGCCAAACCAGATAGATTTTACAGGGTGCCAGACACTCATCACCACCTATACAAGGCCCCATTTGCAGATCCTGAGACTATATCCCAGGGGCCTAAGGCAGTAGCCTCGACCTCAGCAAAAAACCCTCTCCCTTCTGAAAGGGAATCCAGGTCCTTAAAGAGATGGGGGAAAAAAGTTTACACCTCTGCAACTCTCTCAGCTAGAGCTTTAAACTGTCAGTTTCATATGATCCAATACCAAGAGTTTATGCTTGATCAGTTAACTAAGAAGCTGTCCTCTGATGACTCCTTAGATAAGAAATATGTTTTAGAAATGGTGAATAACATTCAGCAGGTTAGTAACCATTCCTTAAAATGTGGCTATGATGC
Organism: Protopterus annectens; assembly: GCF_019279795.1. NCBI lineage: Eukaryota > Metazoa > Chordata > Ceratodontiformes > Protopteridae > Protopterus > Protopterus annectens. Next base: position 483,264,267 of record NC_056727.1, read on the forward strand.
ACTGGAGGCTTCATTTAGATCAGCCATGACTGGCACAGTGATAAGAAGGCATGCATGGTTGAAAGAACAGGTCTTGCCGGATCATGTTAAAGCAAAGCTGTTAGATGCTCCTATGGATAAGGCCAGTCTATTTGGTACCCCTGCTCAGCAAGTAATGAAGAAAATGGAAGAGAAGGCAAAATCTGTACAAACAGTTAAGGATTTCTTACAGGTTCAGCCCCCAAGGTTTAGCAGGAACTGGCCTGCCAAAAATTGGTCCTTTCCAGACTCCTCAAAATCTCAGAGGCAGGAATAGACGCTCTTAGAGGCAGAAATCAATCCAGAGGAGGTGCCTACAGAGGACGCCAGTGGCAAGGCAGTAACCAACGAGGCACAGACACAACCACTGCCACTGCAACAGGACAATCACAGTGACTTGGCTCTGACACCGCCCACCAGGGAGCAAATAGCAGCACCTTTAGGCGGAAAGTTAGCCTTATTTTCGAAAAATTGGCACTATATCACAAAAGACAAGTGGATTTTGCAAACCATAGACCAAGGCTACAGGTTCCACTTCCACACCTTACCAGTAAAAAGAGGAATGCCAAACCTACCTCCAAATCAAAAAACAGAAGCTCTAAAGCAGATAGCTCAGTTAACAAAGATGAGAGCTGTGGAAAGAGTACCAATAACAGAACAGGGCAAAGGATTCTACTCCAGACTCTTCCTAGTACCAAGAAAAGAGAAAAGTTGGAGACCTATTCTCGATCTGTCCATCTTAAACACATTCATCATTGTCCCAAAATTCAAAATGCTGACCCTACAGCAACTTCTTCCCATGCTGGGCAAGGAGTGTTGGCTGGTAACTCTAGATCTCAAGGAGGCATACCTGCACGTCCCCATACGACCAAATTGCAGAAGATACCTCAGATTTCTTGCAGGATCAGAGCATTATCAATTCTCAGCATTGCCCTTTGGCTTATCTACTGGGCCCAGAGTATTCACAAAATGCCTGGCATCAGTAATCGCTCATTGCAGGCTACAGGGAATCCAAATTTATCCATACCCGGACGACTGCCTGTTACAAGCGGACAACAAAAGCAAGCTGACAACAGATTTACAAAGAGTCATTTGCTTACTACAAGCCCTGGGATACACAGTCAATTTAAAAAAGTCAAGACTGATACCTTCCCAGACAAGAACATTCTTGGGTGCGGAATTGGACACAGTAAAACAAATGGCATTCCTAACTGCAGAAAAACAAGAATAACTCCCTCTTTACTTCTTGGCATTAACAAAGCGGAACAAACTAACAGCAAGAAAAGTACTGCAGGCCTTGGGCTTCATGGCATCATGCATAATCCTGGTACCCCATGCCAGACTGCATATGAGAAAGCTACAGTGGTACCCAAAGAATTTATGGTCTCAACACAGGCACAGCTTAGAAACCGAAATTCCAATAATCCCATGCCTGAAACAAGAGTTCCTATGGTGGGCTCAAGCATGCCAGTCAAACCCAGGCTTGCCATTCCACAACTTTCAAGCAAGCCAAACCATCACAACGGACGCCTCAGACCTAGGCTGGGGGGCGCACATGTTGGACAAATGCATACAAGGATTGTGGACTCCAGACCAGCTGCACCTGCACATAAACCAAAAAGAAATGCTGGCAGTAAAACTAGCAATCCAGAAATTCAGACCATTCCTCAAAGAAGGCCATTTAATGATAAGGACAGACAACACCACAGTCATGTGGTACATCAACAAACAGGGAGGCACTCATTCATACCCCCTATGCAGGATGACTCAGGACCTTTGGAACATGGCTCTGAGCTACAACATCCAGTTACAGGCAATATTTGTGCCGGGAAAAGAAAACACCCTAGCAGACATGTTAAGCAGAACCACCTCGGATGCTCATGAATGGATGCTACACCCAGACATCTTCAAGGCCATCACAAAGAAATGGGGAATGCCACAAATAGACCTATTCGCATCCCCACTCAATCACCAGCTCAAAAAATTCTGCACAAGGACATACCACCCACTTGCATGGAAGGTGGACTCTCTATCCTTCAGTTGGAAAGGCCTGACAGCATATGCATTTTCACCTCTTCCTTTGATGCACAAGGTACTACTGAAAATCAAAGAGGAACGTCCAAGGATAATTCTGATAGCTCCGAATTGGCCAAGACAACACTGGTATCCATTGCTGAGGAGCATGTCTCGGGGGAGAATGTGGTCAATACCCCTGATGTCTTTGATGTTAACTCAGAACAACTACAACATCATGCACCCAAACCTAAAAACCTTGCAACTGACTGCCTGGAACATCACATAACAGCAACTAACCCAGACTTATCCCAAAGGGTTAAAGACATTATCCTTGAAGCCAGCAGACCTTCAACAAGAAGGAACTATGCAGGAAAGTGGAAAAGGTTTGTCATTTGGAGTACTGAAAGAGGAAAAGATGTGTCGAACATAGATATTGCTAACATCCTGGAGTACTTGGCAGAGCTTCTACATACAGGCCTGTCCTATTCCTCCATCAAGATACATGCATCAGCTATTTCAGCAGAATACAGCTTCGATCCACCTGTCTTTTCGCATCCTCTTCTCAGGCAGTTCCTCAGAGGGATCAAGAATGTAAAACCTCCTAGGAAACCACCATTACCAGCATGGGACTTGAACTTTGTGCTAGAAAAATTGACACTCCCTCCATTTGAACCAGCAGCAACAGCAGATCTTCAACACCTATCATGGAAAACTGCTTTCCTACTGGCAATTACTTCAGCAAGGAGGGTTTCGGAACTACAGGCCTTAATGGCAGTACAACCCTTCCTAATCTTCCATCAAGATAGTGTCCATGAGAACTAATCCTACATTTATGCCTAAGGTGGTATCCAGAGTGTCTTTAAACCAGGCAATCCACCTGCCTACCTTCTTTCCCAATCCACAGAACAGGGTGGAAAGACTGCTGCATACCTTGGATGTACATAGACAGTTACGCTACTACCTGGACAGAACCAAAGGTAACAGAAAAACTGACCAGCTTTTAGTAGCCTATGCAACAGGAAGGGAAGGAAAAGCAATTTCCAAACAGACAATCTCCAAATGGATAGGAAATTGCATAAGATTCTGTTACTCCTACCATGGAAAACCAATTCCACAGAACATAAGACCTCATTCTACAAGGGCTACAGCCACTACCACAGCTTTCTTACGAGGAGTGGCAACCAAGGACATTATTGAGGCGGCTACTTGGACCTCCGTGCATACATTTGCCAAGCATTATAATTTACCTCTATACTCTAGATCCCGAGCAGGGTTTGCCACTGCTGTATTGCAAGGGATCCTAACTACACCATAATTCTTCTTCCTCCTCCCCTAGTTTGGCTATGGTATTCTATCCATTTGTTATGACTGCAGATGCATCCTTGAAGGACATAGTACAGTTTTGTACCTACCATAAATGTAGATGTCCGAACAGGATAGCATCTGCAGTCAGGATTACCCACCCTCCTTCCCCTCTGTGGTACTCCTAGGGTATTTACCCTCCTAATAGCTAGCTGGGGGGGAGTCTCTTATGGTGTATTTGTTTGTATATATGTACATACATGCTTATTTTTTGTTTGCCTTCTATTATTTTGGAAACATTGGCATTTATCCAAAATTTAGCTTTCCAAGTGGGCAACTGGCATCTGGGGCAAGAAACACTGAGGAAAATGGTGTCGGCTGATGCCTTTAATACCCGAAGACCAGCAGAGATGACGTCGGGTGAAGTGCGACATCAGCCGAAGCCGGACCCAGACTTTGGAATCCGGCCGACCGAAGGGCTGCCTGACGACAGGACAACCCATTTGTTATGACTGCAGATGCTATCCTGTTCAGACATCTACATTTATGGTAGGTACAAAACTGTACTTTTTTACCCAGCACTTATGATCTGAAGAAGGCTTAAGAAGCCGAAAGCACTTCTCAGCTGGGAATTCCGTGTGTTTTTATCGCTTTATTGTTTTTCTTCGAATAACGAGTGTGTTTATCGCTATTGACACAGTGCACGCCTGTGGTGTTGCATCACTTTGGGGCACCTTTGACAGTTGGGGTTGATTTGATTTTGTTATAATTCACAGTACCACATTTTCAGCCCGTTTGATTCTTCAAGCTTTGGGGTCAGTGGCCATAATGTTAGTCTCTCTAGCAGGATTTCAAATGAGAATTATTCAGTGTACGTTTGCAACACAGTGGTTGATTCTTTATCAATGCATGTCATCCCAAGTAAGAATCATTCTGTCATGCAAGAATTGTGGTGGTGGATTCGGTCAGATCAAATTCTACAAGGCTACTCTTTTTTGTTTTCCTTCAGCCCAAGGCTGTAGTGACCACCAGCGTTTCCTAGATTGGGTTGGGGGGGGTGGGGGGGCACCTGCTTAGGAAGGCAGTCCAAGGCACTTTATCCCATAGAGGCCAATAACATACATCAATGTCCTGGAAATGAGAAGAGTGCTCTTAGCTTTGCAGGCCTTTCAAGACACTCTCCCTTTCGTGACAATTGCAATACAGACAATATGTCAGTAGTTTGGTACATAAATAAGGGGAAACCAGGTCTTACCCCTTGTGTTGAGAAGCTCTGAGTGTAGAAGTGGACAATTGCTTCCAGCCACTTTCTGACAGCAGTGCGCATTCCAGAGAAATCCAACGTGATAGCAGACAAATTGAGCTGTCCATTTTAATACTACTCAAGTGGTCTTTGCATGAATGATTTTCCATCAGTGTGTTCAGCCCTGCTGAGATCTTTTTGCTTCTCCCCTAAGCAGCATTCCCCACAGGGGGAATCACAGAGGGATTCTTTCCTCCATGATTGACCCCCCGATCTCCTCTATGCGTACCCATCAGCTTCCCTTATTTCAACATTTCAACATAAATGTGCCTGGTTGAAGTGCAAAGTCATCGTCTTTGCACCTTATTGGCCTCGAAAGATTTGGTTCCCCTTCCTTTGGCCTCATCTCCTTTACCCACCTTGGATTCTGGATCCAGTTCCACACCATCTGTCTCAGCTGACAGGCATGATTCATCTGGATATCTCAAACCTCGAGCTAACAGAGTGGTTTCTCCAATTCTGTTGATAGCCAGACAGCCAATGCTGTCTTATGTCGGTCATATACTTTTTTCTTCTCCTAAGGCTTCTACAAGAAAGGTTTGTTTTTAGGCACATCAGAAACACATTGACCCCTTCTCATCTCCCTTACAAGGTGCTGAGCTTTTGGCAACTATTGTTAATGGGGGAGCTAGCTCCTCAACAATTAGAGTTCAGTTAGCAGCAATTTCCAACTTTTGTAATCTGTTTGAAAATCTAAGCTTTATAAGGCTTTCTAAGATGACCCTCCTGCTGAGTCCTCCCTATAAAGACCCTTCTTCACCATGAGATTTAAATCTGGTACTGCAGCACGTAATTCATTCCCTATTTGAACTAGAAGCAAACTGTGATCTTAAATTTCTGACCTGGAAAACTATTTTTTCAATGGCCATTACCTCTGGTAAAGGAATTTCAGGACTTCAAGCATTGTCCTCTAAACCTCCCTACTGATTTTTCATAGGGCTAGTCGCATTACATACAGACCCTTCCTTCCTTCTTGAGGTGGTGTGAGAATCCAATATCACCCAGTCATTAGATGGCGCAGTGGTGCAGCGATAGCGTTGTCGCCTCACAGGAAGAGGTTTTATTTGATTCTTGGCTGGGGTGCCTTCTGTGTGGAGTCTGCATGTCCTCCCTGCATTCGTGTGGATTTCCTCCAGGTGCTCCAGTTTCCTCCCATGGTACAAAGACATGCATCTGGAGCTTTTCTCCCCAGGCCTCCAGTGAAAATTGGTTTGTTCCAAGTCTAACTTTCCCAGTAAACAAATGTTAAAAGTAATGTTCACAGACAATTAAATTTTTACTTGCATAGAACAAAATAAATTAGGAAGATCAAATGTTAAGTTGTCTATCTCGCCTTCATTCTTGCTGGTTGGGTTCAGAGACGATCCTCTGCTCTGACTCTGCCATCTTCAATAGCTCGAGAGCTATTTACTGGCTCGAGGCTACCCCATATCCCATTATGCCTGGCACTAGCTACCCAGATCTCGTTTGCCGCTTCAGCTGCGAGGTTGTCCTACTGGCTCAGGTTAGTCTATTTTCATTGTATTTTTGATATTTACTTAAATTTATTTACTTAAATTTAACCTTTTTATAGTGTACCTAAATTCCTTTAGCTGTACTACTTTCCTATAGCAAGTAGTAGCCCGTTTTTGAAAACTCGTTTTACTTAGAGTCCCCTCCCCCCTTTTCCCTTTCAGTCGGTAGCCATTTAAATTTGAGGCTAACCTTTTTCTTTCCAGTTTAAAAATAAAAAATGTTTTTAGGTAGATTTGTTCTTTTTAGAGTAGTTTGTCTAGTATACTTAGACTTTATTTAATTTTAGTTTGCTTGTTGGGTAACTCTATAGTTTTGTGTTAGTTATCCCTGCTAGCTTGTTTTCTTTTTGTGTGTGTGCGTGTTTGACCTTGATGTGTGCTGTTAACATGTCCAAGGATACTGAAGTGTCCGGATTCAAGAAGTGTGACTCATGCTGTCAGATGTCTCTGACAGATGGTCACACTTCGTGTCTACTGTCTGGGCGCGGTGCACATGCAGGACTCTTGTTCAGTTTGTCATGCATTCAGCCCAAGAGTCCTGCAGGAACGCAAAAATAAGTTAATCCTTCAGGGTTTGCTTAAGCCCCAGGATTCTCCGGCCAGTGCTCAGCCTGTGAAATCCTCCAAGCCACCTAAGTCTTTGACTCCTAGATGTTCATCGTGCATACAGCTGCAGTAATCACAGATGGGTTCTCTGCCGTCAGGCGGTCCCTCGGTCGGCCGAATTCGAAAGTCTAGGTCCGGCGTCGGTTGTAGTCGCTTTCTCTCCTGACGTCAGTGAGGCCGGAGTATATAAGACACAGCCGACGCCATGTTCTTCAGTCTTTTTTGCCGCGCGGTGCCCGAAGCAGAAGCAGTTCGCAAGTGCCGGTCGGCCAGCTCCTGAATTACGGAAATATTGGAAACCAAAGTCTTCATTAAAGCTAAGTACCCCGTTGGGGAAACTTTTCTTGCCTCAGACTGATGTCAGAAAAAGTTAATAATTGTATTTCTTGTGGGAAGCAAATACCGCATAAGGATTTCCATTCCCTCTGCATACCTTGTTTAGGCCCAGACCACGACGTCTCGGGCTGTCGCTTTGCGCTACCTTCAATAAACGCACTATTAAGCGTCGGGCGGAGTTCGCCCAACACTATTTTGGTAAAGCCTTTGATTATAAAATGTCGTTGGATACTCCGACTACCGTTTTGTCCAAAAAACGCAAGGACAAGGACCGACATGCGAGGCCCGCGGTCCCCGCCGACACCACGCCAAAACAGGCTACGCGTGGTCCGGTTCTCAGCGAGACGCCTTTGCAGTCCCTGACTACCGACGACACTCCTTTGGCGGTGTCCTCTGTACCCGAGACCGCTGGTACCTCGGCCCTTTCCCAGACTACAACCACCGAAGCCTTTGCTAATGTTGAGCCTACTAATGTGGACAGGTCCACTTCCACCCATGGTGTCTTTAGACCCTCATCTTCTTTTTCTATTAAGGCCTTTACTAAATCCAAAGCAGCCAGCCATCCCAAGAGGCCTGCTGCACAGGGCCCATCTCCAGGTCCCATGCCTAAAAAACAGATGCTTAAAATGGCTGAGGATTTAATTACTCTTATCAGGGGTTCTCAACCCCCTCCAGACAAGAGACCCAGAGTGGAGGAAGATTCTCCCTCTTCTGATCAGGGATCCATTTTATCAGAACATTCTGATGTAGAGGAACACTCTTACTCCCCTTTTGAGGATTCGGATGCAGAGCAGTCCATTCCTTCTGTATCTCCTCCTGATGATTTTTCCTTTGGGGAAACCTTGCACACTTTGAGGGAACACTTCCATTGGGAAGGCCAAGACTTTTCAGATTCCAAGAAAAGACTTAGGGAATTTCTTTTGTTACCTCAACACAGACCTCTGGCGATGCCTCCTGTTTTGGACATACTTGATGTTTATTCGGAGGCTTGCCTTAACCCGGATTCTCTGCCTCCTGCACCAGTCAAACCTGATAGGTACTACAGAGTACCTAACTCTCACCAATTTCTCTTCAAAAGCCATAATGCTGACCCTGAAACCATTTCACAAGGCCCCAAGGGATTGAAGGCCTCCACTGCCAAGAATCCACTTCCTGCAGAAAGAGTCAAGATCTTTAGAAAGGTGGGGAAAAAAGGTATATACCTCGGCCACCCTAGCCATGAGGGCCTTAAATTGTCAGTTTCATATGCTTAAATATCCACAGTTCCTGTTATCACAATTAAGGAATAAAATGTCTCAACCTGAACAACCAGATTTGAAGGAGTTACAGGATATGATGCATAGTGCAGAGCAAGTGGGTAAACACACCTTACAATGTGGTTATGATGCCTTAGAGGACTCAAGTAGAGCGGCTGCTACAGGATCAGTCATTCGCAGGCATGCCTGGCTTAGGGAACAAAACTTGCCTGATCATGTGAAAGCTAAACTACTAGATGCTCCTTTACAAAAGGATGTGCTGTTTTGGTACTAATGCTGAGGAGATGCTTCGGAAAATGGAAGAAAAAGCCAAATCTATGCAAACTGTCAAAGCTTTTTTACAGGTCCAACCACCACATTTTAGCAGAAATTGGCCTTCAAAAAACTGGTCCTTTCCAGCCAATGACAAGCCCCAAAGAGGTAGATACAGACACACAAGGGGCAGAGGGCAATCACAAGGATCATATAGAGGCCGACAATGGCAAACTCCAGCACCAAGAGGTGGCGAACACAGTGCACAACAATACAGGAAGCAAACCCAATGACTCCCTCATTTCCATGCCAAGCATGTCTCAGCTGGCAGCACCTTTGGGAGGAAAGCTAGCATTATTTGCAAGCAATTGGCATATTGTCACAACAGACAAATGGATCCTGGACATTATAAACAGAGGCTACAAATTACAATTCCACACTCTTCCAAAAATGAGAGGCATGCCAAATCTGCCACAAAATCAAAGGGCAGAGGCACAACTACAAATTTCAAAGCTCATAAGCATGAGAGCTATTCAAGAGGTACCTACTCACGAACAAGGTCAAGGATTTTATTCAAGACTCTTACTGGTACCAAGGAAAGGAACCGACTGGAGACCCATTTTGGACTTGTCCATCCTAAACACATTTCTACTCGTACCAAAATTCAAGATGCTCACATTACAGCAGCTTCTTCCCATGCTGGGCAAGGAGTTTTGGCTGGTAACATTGGACCTCAAGGAGGCATACCTGCATGTCCCAATCAGACAAAGCTGCAGAAGATACCTCAGATTTCTTGCAGGTTCAATCCACTATCAATTCTCTGCATTGCCCTTTGGCTTATCTACTGCGCTCAGAGTATTCACAAAGTGCCTGGCATCAGTGATTGCCTACTGCAGACTTCAAGGGATACAAATTTACCCTTATTTGAACGACTGCCTGATCCAAGCGGGACAGCAAGCACATACTTCTGGAACATCTGGCATATGTGACACGGTTACTGCATTCTCTGGGATACACAATCAACAAAGAGAAATCAAGGCTAACACCATCTCAGAAAATAACTTTCCTGGGTGCCAACTTGGACACAAACACCCAGATGGCCCACCTTACGCCAGAAAAACAGGGGCAACTACCTCAGTACTTCAAAATACTAGCAAAATGTACCAGGCTTACTGCAAGGAAAATCCTGCAGGCTCTGGGATTCATGGCATCTTGCATTCTTTTAATCCCATGTGCAAAGCTGCATATGAGGAAACTTCAATGGTACCTTAAAAAAAACTTCAATGGTACCTTACAAACCTATGGTCTCAACAGTCACAGTTTGGAAACAATAATACCAATAATTCCATGTTTGCAAAAGGAATTTCTATGGTGGGCCCAAGCATGTCAAGCAAACACAGACCTCCCATTCTGCAAGCCTCAAGCAAAGCAAGTCATCACAACAGACGCCTCAGATTACGCCTGGGGGGCGCACATGACGGACAGGTGCATTCAGGGCAAATGGTCCCAAAAGGAAAAGCACCTTCACATCAATCAAAAAGAAATGCTAGCAGTAATAAATGCAATTACAGCTTTCAAGGACTTCCTGCATCCAGGACAATTACTGATAAGAACAGACAACACCGCAGTAATGTGGTACATAAACAAACAAGGAGGAACACATTCATACCCCTTGTGCAGACTAGCCATGACTCTTTGGAACTTGGCTCTGGAATGGCAAATTGAACTTCAAGCACAGTACTTGCCAGGATTGGAAAACACACTGGCAGACAATCTAAGCAAAAATATGACAGATCCACACGAATGGAAGTTACATCCTCAGGTGTTTACAGAAATAATCCAAGCGTGGGGGAGGCCAGACATAGATCTTTTTGCCTCCCACAGGAATCATCAATTGGAAAAGTTTTGTTCGAGGACCTTTCATCCAAAGGCCTGGAGGGTGGACGCCCTTTCGTTCAGTTGGACAGCATGGACAGTTTACGCATTCCCACCTCTGCCTCTTCTACCCAAGGTGCTTTTGAAAGCAAGAGCAGACAGACCAAAGATGATACAGATTGCTCCAGATTGGCCAAGGCAACACTGGTACCCACTCCTGAGGAGCCTAACGCATACTCCTTCCTGGTCCCTGCCTCTAGTGCCTCTTCTGCTGATTCAGCACAGCTACAAAACTCTTCACAGTCAACTGAAAACATTCAATCTCGCTGCATGGAAAATTCCTTAACACCACAACAGACCCTACTCTCCAAGGAGGTGCAGGATGTCATTTTGGAGGCCAGAAGGCCATCTACTAGAAAAGCTTACTCTGCAAAATGGAAGCGGTTTTGCTCTTGGAATGAGAAAAAAGGCCAGAACCCTAGAAAACTGAACTTGCCTCAGGTATTACAGTATCTAGCTGAGCTGCTGAACAGTGGACTTTCATTTCCTTCCATAAAAATCCATGCCTCAGCCATTTCTGCAGAATTCAACACGGATCCTCCTTTATTTTCTCACCCACTCTTAAAACAGTTCCTCAGAGGGGCTAAGAATATAAGACCACCAAGGAAACCACCAATACCAGCCTGGGATCTTAATTACATACTAGAAAAATTAACATTGCCTCCTTTTGAGCCAGCTGCCTCAACAGATTTGCAATATTTGTCCTGGAAAACAGCCTTCCTTCTGGCTATCACTTCAGCTCATAGAGTTTCGGAACTACAGGCCCTCATGGCAGTGCAGCCCTTTCTCATCTTCCATCAGGACAGGGTTTCCCTTCGTACCAACCCATCATTTATGCCTAAAGTGGTGTCCAGGGTAGCTTTAAATCAAGCCATACACCTTCCTACCTTTTACCCCAATCCTCAAAACAAAGGGGAAAGGCTGCTACATTCTTTAGACATCCATAGGCAGCTACGTTACTATTTGGACAGAACAAAGTCCTTTAGGAAATCAGAACAACTCTGTGTCCTATGCTGTAGGGGCTCAAGGGAAGCCAGTTTCCAAGCAGACTATTTCAAAGTGGATAGGCCACTGCATACGGTTTTGTTATTCCTATCATGGGAAATCTGTTCCTACAGGTATCAGATCACACTCCACCAGGGCCACAGCTACCTCTACAGCCTTCCTCAGAGGAGTTCCTACCAAAGATATTTTGGAGGCAGCCACTTGGAGTTCTGTACATACCTTCACAAAACACTACCACCTGCCTTTAATATTCCAGAACTAGAGCAGGCTTTGCCACTGCTGTGTTGCAGGGCATTCTGGCTCAACCCAGTTCCTCCTAGTACCTACCACCCTGTGCGTAGCTTTGGGACTCTACCCATCTGTGATTACTGCAGCTGTATGCACGATGAACATAGTACAGTTTTGTACCTACCATAAATGTAGATGAGTGCTAATACAGCTGCAGTACAGGTTTCCCTCCCTCCTTCCCCACTTGGTAAAGGCATGAGGCCTAACACCCTCTTCATACAACCTGACTGGGTTATCCTTCTATGGTTTATTTGCTTGCAACTACTGATTTTGGATTATATTGCATTGCTTGTATATACATATAAACATAATTTATGTATTGCCTTCCTTCTGGGGGCACCTGACATCTGGGGCAAGAAAGACTGAAGAACATGGCGTCGGCTGTGTCTTATATACTCCGGCCTCACTGACGTCAGGAGAGAAAGCGACAACAACCGACGCCGGACCTAGACTTTGGATTTCGGCCGACCGAGGGGACCGCCTGACGGCAGGAAAACCCATCTGTGATTACTGCAGCTGTATTAGCACTCGAACATCTACATTTATGGCAGGTACAAAACTGTACTATTCTGTTATCACAATTAAGGAATAAAATGTCACAACCTGAACAACCAGATTTGAAGGAGTTACAGGATATGATGCATAGTGCAGAACAAGTGGGTAAACACACCTTACAGTGTGGCTATGACGCTCTAGAGGCCTCAAGTAGAGCTGCTGTTACAGGATCAGTCATTCGTAGACATGCCTGGCTTAGGGAACAAACCTTGCCTGATCATGTTAAAGCTAAACTACTAGATGCTCCTTTACAAAAGGATGTATTATTTGGTACTAATGCTGAGGAGATACTACGGAAAATGGAAGAAAAATCTAAATCTATGCAAACTGTCAAAGCTTTTCTACAGGTTCAACCACCACGTTTTAGCAGAAATTGGCCTTCAAAAAACTTGGCCTTTCCAGCCACGGACAAGCCGCAAAGAGGTAGATACAGGCGCACAAGGGGCAGAGGACACTCTCAAGGATCATATAGAGGCAGACAGGTGCAAACTCCAGCACCAAGAGGTGGCGAAGACAGTGCACAACAATACAGGAAACAAACCCAATGACTTTCCCCTTTTCATGCCAAGCAAGTCCCAGCTGGCAGCACCCTTGGGAGGAAAGCTGACATTATTTACAAGAAATTGGCATATTATCACAACAGACAATTGGATCCTGGACATTATAAACAGAGGCTACAGATTTCATTTTCACACACTTCCAAAAATGAGAGGCATGCCGAACCTGCCACACAATCAAAGGGCAGAGGCTCAAATACAAATTTCAAAGCTCATGGACATGAAAGCTATTCAAGAGGTGCCTACTCACGAACAAGGTCAAGGTTTTTATTCCAGATTATTCCTGGTACCAAGGAAAGGAACCGACTGGAGACCCATTTTGGACTTATCCATCCTAAACACATTTCTACTCGTACCAAAATTCAAGATGCTCACCTTACAGCAGCTTCTTCCCATGCTGGGCAAGGAGTCTTGGCTGGTAACATTGGACCTCAAGGAGGCATACCTGCATGTCCCAATCAGACAAAGCTGCAGAAGATACCTCAGATTTCTTGCAGGTTCAATCCACTATCAATTCTCTGCATTGCCCTTTGGCTTATCTACTGCTCCCAGAGTATTCACGAAATGCCTGGCATCAGTAATTGCCTACTGCAGACTTCAAGGGATACAAATTTACCCTTATTTGGACGATTGCCTGATCCTAGCGGACAGCAAACACAGTGGAACATCTGGCTTATGTAACGCGGTTATTGAATTCTCTGGGATACACAATCAACAAAGAGAAATCAAGGCTAACACCATCTCAGAAAATAACTTTCCTGGGTGCCAACTTGGACACAAACACCCAGATGGCCCACCTTACGCCAGAAAAACAGGGGCAACTACCTCAGTACTTCAAAATACTAGCAAAATGTACCAGGCTTACTGCAAGGAAAATCCTGCAGGCTCTGGGATTCATGGCATCTTGCATTCTTTTAATCCCATGTGCAAAGCTGCATATGAGGAAACTTCAATGGTACCTAAAAAACCTATGGTCTCAACACAGCCACAGTTTGGAAACAATAATACCAATAATCCCATGTTTGCAAAAGGAATTTCTATGGTGGGCCCAAGCATGCCAAACAAACACAGGTCTACCATTCTGCAAGCCTCAAACAAATCAAGTCATCACAACAGACGCCTCAGACTACGCCTGGGGGGCACACATGACAGACAGGTGCATTCAGGGCAAATGTTCCCAAAAGGAAAAGCACCTTCACATCAATCAAAAGGAAATGCTAGCAGTGATAAATGCAATTACAGCTTTCAATGACCTCCTGCATCCAGGGCAATTATTGATAAGAACAGACAACACCACAGTAATGTGGTACATAAACAAACAAGGAGGAACACATTCATACCCCCTGTGCAGGCTAGCCATGTCACTTTGGAACTTGGCTCTGGAATGGCAAATCGAACTTCAAGCACAGTACCTGCCAGGCTTGGAAAACACGCTGGCAGACAATCTAAGCAGAAATATGACAGACCCACACGAATGGAAGTTGCATCCTCAAGTGTTTACAAAGATAATCCAAGCGTGGGGACATAGATCTCTTTGCCTCCCACAGGAATCATCAATTGACAAAGTTCTGCTCAAGGACCTTCCATCCAAAGGCCTGGAGAGTGGACGCCCTTTCAGTTGGGCAGCACGGACAGTTTACGCCTTCCCACCTTTGCCTCTTCTGCCCAAGGTGCTCTTGAAAGCAAGAGCAGACAGACCGAAGATGATACTGATTGCTCCAGACTGGCCAAGACAACACTGGTACCCACTCCTGAGGAGCCTAACACTTACTCCTCCCTGGACCCTACCTCTAATGCCTCTTCTACTGACTCAGCACAGCTACAAAACTCTTCACAGTCAGCTGAAAACACTCAATCTGGCTGCATGGAAAATTCCTTAACACCACAACAGACCCTACTCTCCAAAGAGGTGCAGGATGTCATTTTGGAGGCCAGAAGGCCATCTACTAAAAAGGCTTACTCCGCAAAATGGAAACTGTTTTGCACTTGGAATGAGAAAAAAGGCCAGGATCCTAGAAAACTGAATTTGCCTCATATTACAGTATCTAGCTAAGCTGTTGAACAATGGACTTTCATTTTCCTCCATCAAAATTCATGCCTCAGCCATTTCTGCAGAATACAATACTGATCCACCCTTATTCTCTCACCCACTCTTAAGACAGTTCCTCAGAGGGGCTAAGAATATAAGACCTCCAAGGAAACAACCAATACCAGCCTGGGATCTTAATTACATTCTAGAAAAGTTAACATTGCCCCCCTTTTAACCATCTGCCTCAACAGATCTGCAATATTTGCCCTGGAAAACAGCTTTCCTTCTGGCCATTACCTCAGCTCATAGGGTTTCGGAACTACAAGCCCTCATGGCTGTGCAGCCCTTTCTCATCTTCCATCAGGACAGGGTTTCCCTACGAACCAACCTGTCATTTATGCCTAAGGTAGTATCCAGGTTAGCTTTAAATCAGGCCATACACTTACCTACCTTTTACCCCAATCCTCAAAACAAAGGGGAAAGGCTGCTACATTCCTTAGACATCCATAGACAGTTACGTTACTATTTGGACAGAACAAAGCCTTTCAGGAAATCAGAACAACTCTTTGTGTCCTATGCTGTAGGAGCTCAAGGGAAGCCAATTTCCAAACAGACAATTTCGAAATGGATAGGCCACTGCATACGGTTTTGTTACTCCTTTCATGGTAAATCTGTCCCTGCAAGCATCAGATCCCACTCCACAAGGGCCACAGCTACATCTGCAGCCTTCCTCAGAGGAGTCCCTACCAAAGGTATTTTGGAGGCAGTCACTTGGAGTTCTGTGCATACCTTCACTAAACACTACCACCTACCTTTATACTCCAAAACTAGAGCAGGCTTTGCTACTGCTGTGTTGCAGGGCATTCTGGCTCCTCCCAGTTCCACCTAGTGCCTACCACCCTGTGCGTAGCTTTGGGATTCTACTCATCTGTTATGACTGCAGCTGTATGCACGATGAACATAGTACAGTTTTGTACCTACCATAAATATAGATGTTCGAGTGCTAATACAGCTGCAGTCCAGGTTCCTCCCTCCTTCCCTCTGGGTACAGACCTAGTGGCTAACTCCTCATTTTACAACTTGATTGGGTTATCCTTCTATGGTGTATTTGCTTGCAACTACTGGTTTTTGATTATATTGTAATGCATGATTATATATATATATATATATATATATATATATATATATATATATATATATATATATATATATATTGCCTTCCTTCTGGGGGCACCTGACATCTGGGGCAAGAAAGACTGAAGAAAATGGCGTCGGCTGTGTCTTATATACCCCTGTCACACTGACGTCAGGAAAGAAAGCGACGACAACCGACGCCGGACCTTGACTTTGGAATTCGGCCGACTGAGGACCCGCCTGACGGCAGGAGAACCCATCTGTTATGACTGCAGCTGTATTAGCACTCGAACATCTACATTTATGGTAGGTACAAAACTGTACTTTACCCCTCCCTCCAGCCCCCTAGCTTCTTTTGACTGTACCTCTACTTTCCTTAACTATGCTTAAAAGCTTTTTGGTGTATTTGCTTTTTTGTTGGAGGTATACCATTGTATTTTTATATTTAATTGCTTCCCATTAGGGGGGCACCTGACATCTGAGGCAAGAAAAACTGACGTAATGGCATCTGCTGCATGTTTTATACCCCTGATGAACTGACGTCATGGAAGAATGGACAGCAACTGATGCAGGACCCAAGACTTTGTTAATCAGGCCGACTGAGGGCTACCTGCAAGCAGATAACGCAAATGTAATGATTGCAACAGTGAATACACTCGTAACGTCTACATTTATGGTAAGTGTACACAACTGTACTTTCTCTGCACTTCCCTTTGGCTTATCTACTGCGCCCAGGGTGTTCCCAAAGTATCTAGCTCCAGCCATTGCATTTTGCAGGCAGAGAAATATTCAAATTTACCAATACTTGAACGATTGTCTGATTCAGGCAGAAAGCCAGGACTTGCTATTACAACACCTGGCATTCGTAAAGAGACTTCTAACCTCACTGGGGTACACCATCAACGAAAAGAAATCTCACCTTGTACCCTGCCAACAGATTGTATTCCTGGGAGCAAGCTTGAACACAACTTCCCAGATGGCATTCCTCACTCCGGAGAAACAAGTTTATTTGACAAACTACTTAAAACTGTTGGCCACAAAACCCCAGCTGTCTGCAAGGAAAATACTGCAGGCTCTGGGTTTCATGGACTCTTGTATTCTACTAATTCCATATGCAAGACTGCATATGAGGAAACTCCAGTTATATTTAAAAAGCCTATGGTGTCAACATTCTCAGGACCTGGAAACAATGATTTCTATCATTCCTTGTATGAAGACAGAGTTCCTTTAGTGGGCAGAGGCCTTCTACCACAACAAGGGACTCCCTTTCACTCTATCCCCTGCCGCCCAAATGCTAACAGACGCATCAGACTATATGCATGGGGTGGCTCACATGGCAGGGCAGTGCATTCAGGGCAAATGGATCTCGAGACAGATGCACCTGCATACCAATCAAAAAAATGTTAGCTGTATAGAATGCTCCAATTGAACAAATTCTGCACAAGAACTCCCCACAGTCAAGCTTGGAAAGTGGATTCCCTGTCCTTTACTTGGGAAAGCCTCTGTTTATGCCTTTCCCCCTCTGCCTTTCCTCTTGTAGGTACTACTACTCGAGATCAAACAGGACAAGCCAAGGACAATACTGATTGCACCAGACTGGCCATGCCAGTACTGGTGCCCCTTCTTGCGCAGTATGACACTGCTACAACCATGTCACCTGCCTCAGACCCCTTCCCTGCTGTCCCAGCAGGCGGGCCAGATTCTGCACCCTCCGCTTCAAATCCTGAACCTTGCAACCTGGATAATTCCTTGAGCTCTCCTCCAGCATCCCTCAGTAAGCAAGTGCTGGATGTCATTCTGGAGGCAAGGAAGCCTAGTATTAGAAAATCCTATGCTGAAAAGTGGAAAAGATACTGTTCCTGAAGCCAGGCTTAGGGGATGGGCACAACGGTGCCCAGCTTACCTCATATTCTAGAGTACTTAACAGAAATGCTCCACAAGGGCCTATCCTTCTCATAAATTAAAATTCATGCCTCTGTCATTTCAGTACATTATAGTACTGAGCCACTCCTCTTCTCTCACCCCTTGCTAAAACCGTTCCTTAGAGGGGCCAAAAATTTAAGACCACCCCCCCCCCCCCCCCCCAGGGGGAGAGCTCCCAGTCCAGCCTGAGACCTTAACTTTGTATTGGAAAAGCTCACTCCCCCCCCCCCCCCCTTTGAGCCAGCTGTGACAGCAGAGTTGAAATTCCTTTCTTGGAAAATGGCCTTCCTTCTAGCCATCACTTCAGCAAGAAGAGTGTCTGAATTACAGGCCCTCATGGCAGTGGAAAAACCCTTCATTATCTTCCATGCGGACAGGGTTTCCCTCAGGACTAGTCCTTCCTTTATGCCCAAGGTGGTGTCTAGTGTGGCCCTAAATCAGTCCATTCATTTGCCTACTTTTTTCCCTAATCCACAAAACAAAGGGGAACGAATACTGCACTCTCTGGACATGCACAGACTACTTGGATTCTATTTGGACAGGACTAAGCCTCTCGGTCTGAACAGCTGCTAGTTGCCTTAGCTGCAGGGGCAGAGGGGAAGGCCATTTCAAAGCAAACCATTTCCAAATGGATAGCCCATTGCATTCATTTTTGTTACAAGCACCATGGAACACCTACCCCACAGGGGATAAGATCACATTCCACCAGGGCTGCATCTACCTCTGCGGCATTTCTTAGAGGAAGTCCCTACCAGGGCCATCCTAGAAGCTGCTACCTGGAGCGTTCTGTACATACCTTCACCAAGCATTACCACATGCCTATCTTTTCTAAATCCAGAGCTGGATTTGCCACTGCAGTCTTGCATGGCTTAATAGCTGGCCCTAATGCTCTCTAACTTCCTCCTCCCTTCCTTAGCTTTGGGATTCAACCCAAATGTGGTGACAACAGTGAAACCCAAAGAACATGGTACAGTTGTGTACACTTACCATAAATGTAGATGTTGAGTGTATTCACTGTTGTAGTCCTGGTTACTCTCCCTCCAGTCTCCTGACTTCTCTTGGCTCTATCTTTCCTTCTTGTTGGTATATTTATTTTTTCTTGTGTATTTGCTTTTTGATGGGGGTGTACCATACCATATAATTGCTTCCTATTGTGCGGACACCTGACATCTGGGGCAAGAAAAAGTGATGTAATGGCATCTGCTGCATGTTTTATACCCTTGACGACCTGATGTCAGGGAAGAAGCGACAGCATCCGATGCAGAAATCCGAAGACTCTGGTATTCAGGCTGGTTGAGGGCTACCTGCAGGCAGATAACCCAAATGTGATGACTGCAACAGTGAATACACTCTAACATCTACATTTATGGTAAGTGTACACAGCTGTACTTCTATCCACCTCACAACATAGGGATTTATATTCATCTTTACAAGTCTGTTAATGCCTGCATGGGGAATGGGTCAGGCTTTAGCCAGGTCCTGATGTATGCTGTATGTACTGCATAACTGCCATCCACAGCTTCACTTACTTTTTTAAAGAAACTAATAGAGGCAGCACCGTCTTTTGACAAAGCCAAATTGATGAGAGTCTAAGATTAAGAGACTTGCAGTGTCCAGAGTAATTAGGTCTGACACTGCATTCCATCTTTTTAGGAGATTAATAGGTGCATAAGTGCCATGCCCGTGGTTGAACAGTGGCTGCTTTCCAGGCTTCAGGAATGTAACCAGTGGAGAGGCTTGCCTCAAAGGCTACATGTACTGCCTTCTTCAGGAACTCTTTTGTGGATGAGATTTGTGCAGCTGCTGCATGGACGACTTTTGTACTTTTGCTAAACATTATAAGGTGGACTTTATTTCAAGATGTAGAGGATCCTTTGGAGTCATTATCCTCAAAGGTCTTATCAGTATACCATCTGTGAGATAAGTAGCTGGGGATTCTGACTTGAGGTTCGGATTGGATGGATGAGATGAATAGGATATGATAGTTATGTACTTGCCATAATGCTAGATCCTTTTATCTTCCCCCTATCCCCCCTTTCCTATGTTTAATTTTGAAGGACTTTAGGGCCTGTTTTCCTTTGATGTCTGTGGTAGGGTTCTGTGTACCCTTCATCCGTAACCTTGATCTGAAGAAGCTTTACAGTTGGGTACATTATAAGAGGGATATATTTAAAGGATCATGAGGCTGGAGCACTAATTTTGTCAAGGTGCATATGTAAGCAACTTGAGGACCAACAAGTTGCATCAGACTGATTTAAAATCCAGTGTTACGATAAATACAGAACTACAGTTTGATACAAAACCTGTTATTCCAGCAATTTTCCAAGTTTATAAGAGCAATATTTAAAAAAAGAAAGAAAATTTCTGATTTTGAAACTTCTGATTATTTTTAGCTTTGTCCAGAATTCTTGTTCTTGGAGATTTAAGAGGCATGAGTGGTGCTTGGTTGTTATTGACATAGGGTTGTGTCAGGGAGGATTGTCCAGAATGAAGATATGAAGTCCTGCAGAGCTCCACCTGCAGAATAAAATGTTTAAAATTAGTATTAAAGAACCTCTTGGTTGTCTTGCTTTTGTGGTAGGTCTTAGGCTACAAGCTTTTTTTTATTTGTAAACCAATCTACAGTATAATACATAGTTTTTCGTCTGTGCTTCTCCACTGCATGTCTAAAATAGTATGTAGCGTTTTTGCAATAATGCATTCCAGGAGGCATACTGTAGTCATAAATACAGTTTTTAATGAGTGATGCAGCAGATGATGTGCTTGCATCTGGTGTTAAGTGGGCATCTTGGAAAATATTTTTGCCATTGAAACAGGGTTCTGCTTTCCTGCATTATGAACATTTCTTATTTCCAAGAAACATTTATTTCTGGAAGAGCTTAAGGGTTGAGCAATTCAGTTTGAAATTATGTAGTGTTCCTTTGTTGTGCTACCGAAGGGCAATGCGGTCAATCATACTGCCACCTCATTTTCAAGAGCCCTGTGTGGTGTTTTCTGCAGTGCTCTGATTTGACTGTGATGTACCAATTTGCAGTTGATGAATAATTGTCTGTGTGCTAATAAGTTGTGAGAGTCGATTACTAACTTGAGGCACTCTGTGTAAATGTCAGGTATGTCTTCTACCTTCTACACTTTGATATTTATGTTTTTTATACCAGTCTGTGCACATTGCCAATTAGCTACGCTTGAAGTGATTGGTTATTGCAATCAGTAAACATGGAGGCATTTTCTTGATTGTTGCTCTGATTAGACAAGTCAGTACTTAAGAAGTTGTTTAAAATTTTACATACTCCCTTAACATCCCCAGAATTTTTTGTTCAGTGAAACGTTTGTATTGTTTTTTCACTTGTCTGCATTGTAATGTAATGAATTTTGTTTTAATACATTGCATTTCATAAAAGAGAATAGTTCTACTAGAGAAATAAAAATCATAGTGATCATGTGTGTGGAAAAATACAATATATATAATTTAGGCACGTGCACTAATATTTAGTATTTCATGGCCCGTTTTCTTTTCACAACATTGTTATGCAGAACTGGATTTTGTTAATATGTGCATTACAAGTAATTCTTTGTAGCCTGATAAGTATTTAAGTGGGTGTACAACAGGTCCTTTGAATTTGGTTTAATTCAGAGCATTTGCACTGTTGAGCAGTGGTAGGCAGTCCTTGTGTGCAGTTTAATGTAATAAAACAGCACCAGGTGGTATGCCAGAAATGTTTAGATTGACATCAGGCACATTTCTTATGAGAGTCTTTATCTTTCATTAGTTGTTGACATATTCAAGCCTACAGATGGACTTCTGTTACTTCATACCAGGGTCACAATTGGCCTCATGCAGCAACCACGTATGTAAGTTAATTTGGATAAGTTTTTGTCGCGTAGATATTACCACAGCTCAGTCTGACTTGACTACCTGCAGTTCTGCTGGCTCCAGTTTCCTGCACTACAAAGCAATAAGAAACATGGTCCAGACAGCTGAAGGTTTACTAGCTAAGTATTAAAATAGACTTATCCCATTTATTCAAGCAGTATCTACCTGTACAGTTTGCTGGACCCAATAGTCTGTGTGTAAATGGTCTAGAACAGTAGTGTATTTAGCGAAGTCTTTCCACTTTCTGAAAGGCCCTATTCATTCAGAAGAACTATTGCCTTTATATTTGTATGCCATACTTTGTGAGTATAATAGATCTTTCCATAGTTCTTTATGCATGAATTATACGTTGAAAGAGTTAATACTGTGAGCAAACAATATGTTTTATACTAGACAGTGGCTTGATAGGCAGCATTTGTATGTTCCCAGGGGCTACTGAGTTACAAAGAGCACTTTCTTTCTGATAGTTGGTTTAGTCCTTGATAGGACTACACAGTGGCAACATTGTTTCAGCAGTGAATGTCACTGCCACAACAAGTAGTGCAGTCAGCTTTGGTGCAGGAGGCCATGGGTTCTATTCCCACACCAGGTAAGATGTTCTTCGTGTTTCACTGTTGAAGTCATTATATCTGGCAGGTTGCCCTCAGTTGGCCTGAATTCCAAAGTCTTGGGTCCTGCGTCGGTTGCTGTCTTCTGTTCCATGACGTCAGGTCGTCAGGGGTATAAAACATGCAGCCGACACCATTTTCTTTAGTCTTTCTTGCCGCGCAGTGCCCGGAGCAGAAGCATTTCGCAAGTGCCGGTCGGTCAACTACTGAAATATTTGCGTTTGAATTTCAGAACTGAAGTCTTCAATAAAGCTAAGTACCCCATTGGGGAAACTTTTTTCTTCCTTTTTACCGATGTCAGAAAAAGTTAATTGTATTACTTGTGGGAAGCAAATACCTCATAAGGATTTCCATTTATAGTGTATTCCTTGCCTAGGCCCTGATCACAACGTGCCTGGCTGTCTGTTTTGTGCTAGATTTAACCAACGCAGTATTAAGCGTCTGTATATTTTTGCATCTAAGTATTTTGGGAACAGATTTAACTACCCAGAGATGTCGGATAGCAATCTGACTACCGGAGTACATAAAAAAACGCAAAGAAAAGGACAGAGAAAGGCAGTCGAGATCCAAAACCAACGATGAAGCTTCTAAGCCAGTTCGCCAGTACTCAGGCGCTTTCGCAGACCCTGATACCCGCTACCTTCAAGTCACAGGCCTCTACCGACACCCATGTGGAGGCCTGCATGCCGCAAGATACTCAAGGTATTGGACCGACAGATGTATCTCCCTCTGATGGGTCCGAAGCCGCTGAGCAGGCACTGGCTTCTGAGGGTGTATTCAGACCTCAACATTTTTATATCAAACCAATAAACTGCAAAACTAAAGGCAAAGACACCTTCTAAAACTAAAAAAACGACGCCTGAGCCACGTGCACAAGCCTCTATGCCTAAAAAAAAGATCGAAATGGCTGAAGACCTTATTACCTTGATCAGGGGTACCCTTCCCCCTCCAGATAAGAGACCTAGGCAAGACACTGAATCGTCAGATCAGGTTTCTATTTCTTATTTCTTTTCTGATCAGGATTTATCTTGCCCTCCCTATGAGGATTCTGATGCTGAGGAGTCTATTCCATCTGCATCTCCTCCTGAGGATTATTCATTTGGAGAAACCTTACATACTTTGAGGGAACATTTTCACTGGGAGAGTCAAGACTTCGTAGAATCAAAAAAAGAGGCTCAGGGATTTCCTCCTCCCTCAGCACAAGACTTTAGCCATTCCCCCTGTGTTAGACATTGTGAATGATGTTTTTTAGGAGTCAAGCCTGACCTCTGACTCTCTACCTCCGGCTCCCAGTAAGCCTGATGGGTATTACAAGGGTTCCTGACTCTCATAAATTTTTATTTAGAATCCCTGCTGCTGATCCTGAAACTATTTCACAGGGTCCAAAGGGAGTTAAGGCCTCAGCAAAAAACCTACCTCCTCCGACAGTTAAGGACGCTGGACAGATGGGGAAAAAAGGTTTATACATCTGCAACCTTGGCAATCAGGGCCTTAAATTGTCAATTTCATATGCTTAAGTACCAACAACATGTTATGGGATTGCTGAAACAGAAAATGTTGATTTCAGAATGTGCAGAAAGTAAGGAATTGCAGGAATTATTGCATGCAGCTGAACAAGTTGGAAAGCATACTTTGCAATGTGGTTTTGTTTCTTTAGATGCCTCCTGCAGGGCTGCAGTTACTGGATCTGTAATTAGAAGGCATGCCTGGTTAAAGGAACAAAATTTGCCTTATGTTAAAGCAAAATTGCTAGATGCACCTTTACAGCATGATTCTCTGTTTGGTACTAAGGCAGAAGAGGTTTTAAAGAAAATGGAAGACACTGGCCTACAAAAAATTGGTCCTTTCCTGTGTCGGAGCTCAAAGGGGCAAATCCAGATGCCCTAAGGGTTCCAGGTACCAGGCTCAAGACTCATACAGGTCAAAGCAATGGGTCGCATCCACCTCCAAATCTGGAGGAGATAAAGCACAAACCTACAGAAAGCAATCCCAATGACTTCTCTCTGTCTACACCAAGCACTGTTCTTTTGGCAGCACCCTTAGGGGGAAAATTAGCACTTTTTGCTCAGAATTGGCAGGTGGTAATCCAGGACAAGTGGGTACTGAACATCGTATCACAGGGATACAGATTCCATTTCCACACTCTGCCAATGACAAATGGTTGGCCAGACCTGCCAAAAAAAACAATGGGCAGAGGCTCAGAAACAGGTTACATCCCTCATGGATATGGGGGCCATTCATACAGTACCAGAACAGGAAAAAGTGCAAGGGTTTTACTCGACTGTTCTTGGTACCCAGAAAGGACAAGGCCTGGCGGCCAATACTGGATTTATCAATTTTGAACACATACCTGGACATTCCAAAATATATAATGCTCACTTTGCAACAGCTTCTACCCATGCTGGGCAAGAATGCTTGGCTGGTGACTTTAGACTTAAAAGAGGCATACCTGCATGTCCCAATAAGACAGTCGTGCAGAAGATACCTCAGATTCAAGGCTGGCTTAATGCATTACCAGTTCTCTCTGCACTGCCCTTTGGCTTATCTACTGCGCCCAGGGTCTTTAGAAAGTGCCTGGCACCAGTAATTGCATTTTGCAGACAAAAGTATTCAAATATATCCTTACTTGGACGACTGTCTCATTCAAGAAGAGAGAACAAGGACACTTCTACGACACCTGGCGTTTGTGAAAAGGCTTATAACTTGCCAAGGGTACACAGTAAACGAATAGAAATCACAACAGGTACCCTCTCA
>NC_056727.1:483297031-483356473 GCF_019279795.1 Protopterus annectens
TTCTATGTAGTTTGCACCTTCCCTTTTCTAAAGATCCAAATTCCAGTTGTTTTATCTCTGTTACTATATTCACTATTTCTAGTAAAGTTGGTCTAGACTTCAATTTATATTTTCTAGTAATTGCTTTTTTGGCAGCCACCATAATTAGACTCAGCAGAATTTCACTGTTAGTTCTGTATATAATATGATCAGTACATTTTTATGCCCCTCATTAGCCCAAGATTACAGTATTAAATTTATCTTACTACAATGCAAATCCTGGATACATTACAGTTAAGAAAAATATTTTGTACTTTAATATCAGTAATGTATGCAGTGGGCACTGATAAAACTTCCCACATCACAGTTAAGATATCCATTTGTATAATCTACAGAACTGCTTTACAATATAACTTGCAGTTTACATCATGAAGTGTTTATGCAAATATTAAGAAACACTTTAGTCTCTTAAGTGGTCTAACTGTAAAGTTTGTACTTTACAGATGTTTGTGTTTCACTGTTGCAGTCATTACAATTGGGTTATCCTGCTGACAGGCTACCCTCAGTCGGCCTTAATTCCAAAGTCTAGGTCCGGCGTCGGTTGCTGTCGCCTCTTCCCTGACGTCAGTGCGCCAGGGGTATAAAAGATGCAGCCAACGCCTTTTTCTTCAGTCTTTCTTGCCGCGCGGTGCCCGAAGCAAAAGCAGTTTGCAAGTGCCGGTCGGCCGACTCCTGAGTTTTTCAAATTCGAAATTCAGATCTGAAGTCTTCATTAAAGCTAAGTACCCCGTTGGGGAAACTTTTTTCTTGCTCCAGACCGATGTCAGAAAAAGTTAACAATTGTATTTCTTGTGGGAAGCAAATACCTCATAAGGATTTTCATTCTTACTGTATTCCTTGCCTAGGCCCTGACCATAACGTTGCTAGTTGTCGGTTTTGTGCTAGATTTAACCAACGCACTATTAAGTGTCTGAACGATTTTGCATTCCATTACTTTGACAGAAGATTTAATTACATAATGCCGTCGGAACAACCGACTACCGGAGTTTATAAAAAGCGCAAGGAAAAAGAAAAGGGCAGGCGTCCGAGATCCAAATCCAACGACAAGGCTTCTGCAAGGCCTGTCGCCGGTTCTCAGTGAGGTGCTTTCACAGCCCCTGACGCCCGCTACCTCAGAGCCACAGGCCGCTTCCTACTCCTACGTGGAGCCGACGAGGCCGCTGGAAATTCAAGGTATTGGACACTGAAACGATTCCCTCAGATGGGTCCGGAGCCGCTGAGTAGGCATCGGCTTCTGAGGGTGTTTTCAGACCTACACAGTTATATGTGAAACCTACTTCAGCGTCAAAGGCGCAAAGACTAAAGCAACTCTAAAGACAAAGAAATAAGTACAGCATTCTCCTGGACAGGGCTCCATGCCTAAGAAACAGATGCTTAAAATGGCCGAAGACCTTATTACTTTGATCAGGGGTTCCCATCCCCCTTCTGATAAGAGGCCTAGGCAAGAGGTAGAATATGAATCTTCAGACCAGGTTTCCATTTCCACCGATTCCTCATCTGAACAGGAATATTCTCTTCCTCCCTGTGAGGACTCTGATGCTGAAGAATCTATCTCTTCAGTCTCCCCTTCTGAGGATTATTCTTTTGGGGAGACGCTGCATACTATAATGCAGCATTTCCACTGGGAGAGCCAGGATTACTCAGAATCCAAGAAAAGGCTCCGAGACTTCCTTTTATTGCCTCAAAACAGGCCCCTTGCTATCCCACCTGTTTTGGACATTGTAGATGTCTTTTCAGAGTCCAGTCTGTTTCCAGACTCTTTACCACCAGCTCCTGTTAAGCAAGACAGATACTACAGGGTTCCTGATTCACATACATTTCTTTATAAAATCCCTGCTGCTGACCCAGAAACGATCTCTCAGGGTGCCAAAGGGGTCAAGGCTTCTACTGCAAAAAAAAAAAAATCATCATCTCTGATAGGAATTCTAGGGCCCTAGACAGATTAAAAAGATTTATACTTTTGCAACCTTGGCTGTAAGAGCTTTAAATTGCCAATTTCATATGCTTAAATATCAACAATGTCTTATGTCACTGCTTAAACAGAAAATGTCAAATTCAGAATGTGCAGACAACAAGGAAATGCAGGATTTATTGCATGCAGCTGAACAAGTTGGAAAGCATACTTTGCAGTGTGGTTTTGATTCTCTAGAGGCCTCCTCCCAGGGCCGCTGTTACAGGTTCTGTCATTAGGAGGCATGCTTGGTTAAAAGAACAGAATTTGCCTCATCATGTTAAAGCAAAACTATTAGATGCTCCATTACAACATGATACTTTGGTGTTAAAGCAGAAGAGGTGTTGAAGAAAATGGAGGACAAAGCTAAATCTATGCAAACAGTCAAAGATTTCTTGCAGGTACAGCCTTCCAGATTTAGCAGGAACTGGCCTACAAGGAATTGGTCCGTTCCAGTGTCCGATCTGCCACAGAGGCAGATACAGACGCCCCAGAGACAGATCACAGCCCCAGGGCTCATACAGGCCTAAACAGTGGGGTGCTTCTACCTCCAATAGCGGAGATGCAAAATCACAGCCATACAGGAAACGGTCTCAATGACTTCCCCTACCAGCTCCAAGCACTTATCTTTTGGCAGCCCCTTTGGGGGGGAAACTAGCACTTTTTTCACAAAATTGGCACATGATCACCCAGGACAAATGGGTTCTAAATATAGTATCACAAGGCTACAGGTTCCACTTTCACACCCTGCCAAGGCCAAATGGTATGCCAGACCTGCCATGCAATCAAAGGACAGAGGCACAAAAACAAGTTTCATCCCTCATGGACATGAGGGCCATTCAACAAGTACCAGAGCAAGAGCAGGGACAAGGATTCTATTCAAGACTGTTCTTGGTACCCAGAAAGGACAAAGCCTGGAGACCAATACTGGACCTATCTATTCTAATCACATATCTGGATATTCCAAAATTCAAAATGTTGACTCTACAGCAGCTTCTGCCCATGTTGGGCAAGAAGGCTTGGGACTTTAGATCTAAAAGAGGCATACCTTCATGTCCCAATCAGACAAACATGCAGAAGATACCTCGGATTCAAAGCTGGTTCAATGCACTACCAATTCTTTGCACTGCTCTTTGGCTTATCTACTGCGCCCAGGGTCTTCACAAAGTGCCTGGCCACCAGTAATTGCATACTGCAGACAGAGGAATACAAATATATCCTTACTTGGACGACTGCCTCATTCAAGAAGATAACAAGGACATTCTACTACAGCATCTGGCGTTTGTAAAGAGATTACTATCATGCCTAGGGTACACAGTCAACGAACAGAAATCAAAACTAGTACCCTCTCGTGAGAATATTCCTGGGTGCTAGCTTAAACACAACTGCCCAGATGGCTTATCTCACGCCAGTCAAACTAAGACAACTGACTACCTATTTCAAACTGTTGGCAACAAAGGCCCAGTTATCTGCAAGAAAAATTCTGCAGGCTTTGCGCTTCATGGCATCCTGCATTCTACTAATTCCATATGCAAGACTACATATGAGGAAACTTCAGTGGTACCTAAAAAGTGTTTGGACTCAACATTGCCACAGCCTGGAAACAATACTTACACTCATTCCCTGCCTGCAACAGGAGTTTCGATGGTGGGCGAAGGCCTGTCACCAGAACAAGGGACAGCCATTCACTCTACCCTCAGCCACACAGACATTAACAACGGATGCATCGGATTATGCCTGGGGACAAGAAGGAACTACAGGACCTCAAGCATCTCCTAGTCTCTCCTGTCCCCAAGTTCCAGAGGAATTATCTGGCAAAGACTCTGTAAGACTGCCAGGCCTTCAGCCCCTACCAGGTCTAGACAACCCCCCAGAAGACAGTACACTCAGCCTAGGACACCTCAACCTGCTAGCCAGAGGCCTCCCTTTCCTGACAGGGCAGGTAGTGTCTGACTGCCTGCCACAACTCTCCCCCCATCTTCCTCCCTTTTTCTGTCCACCCGCCTCTCGCTGTCTCCCTGCATGGTCCCTCGTCGCATCAGACAAGTGGTTTTTGTCCATCCTGCGGGAGGGTTACTTTGACTTGGCTCTCCCCGCCTCCAAGACTGGCCATGCTACAACCACCTGCATCTCAACTGCCCCTTCTCCATCAGGTGTTAAACAACGTGCTGCTTCAAGGCACTGTAGAATCAGTACCCCCTCATCCTCCAGGGAAAGGATTCTATTCCAGAATATTTCTGGTCCCCAGGAAGGAAGGACCATGGAGACCTTTTAGACCTCTCTCACCTCAACCTGTTCTTAAAGGAACCCTCCTTCAGGATGCCCACCTTACCCCACACTCTTTCCTCTCATTCTTCAGGCTTTCATGGCAACCCTAGACATAAAGGAGTCCTACCTCCACATCTTCATAAAGCCTGCATTCAGGAAACATCTCAGATTTCTAGCAGGCTCTTGTCACTTTCAGTTCTGTGCATTGCCTTTTGGGTTCTCCACTGCCCCAAGGATATTCACAGAATGCCTGGCTCCAGTGATTGCCTACTGCAGGACCAAGGGGAATACAAATATTCCCGTACCTAGACCTCTTAGTTCAGGCAGCAGACCGAGAAACCTTCCTTCGTCACATGAAAGACCACCTGCTCCAGCTGCAGTCTCTAGGATTCCTGATAAATTTCCCAAAATCCCAACTCAATCCGGCACACAACATTGTCGTCTTGGGATGCAGAATCAGGACGGACATCATGATGGCCTCCCTTCCAGGGGAAAATGTGATGTCTCTTTCCCACCACCTTCTCTCTGCCCTTCATTCATCAGAACAGTCTGTGAGGCAGTTTGTGAGACTACTGGGGTACATGACAGCCACTACCCCCATGCTACCTCTAGCAAGGTTACACATGAAATTTCATTGGTACCTTCACTCAGTGTGGGCCCAGCACTCCCCCCCCCCCCCTCGAGTTCAGGGTCCCACTCCTACCTGTCTCTGCCAAGAATTGAAATGGTGGCTAGCCCAGAATCCGGGATTACCCCCTACAAATGCCTCCCTCCTCCCAGACCATGCACTCGGATGCCTCAGATCTGGGCTTGGGGGCGACTCTGGGTCGAAGGATAGTGCCAGGTTTGTGGACAGACACCAAACAAGAGCACAAATGTCAGGGAAATTAGAGCAATTCTTGCCCTGCAGGCCTTCCAACCCAACCTCCAGCAGGGCCTCCTAAAGATCTTTACAGACGCCACCACAGTCATGTGGTTCCTCAACAAGCAAGGCGGGACCAAGTCCTACCTCCTATACAGACTAGCTCTACAGGTATGGGAGCTTGCTACCTCTCGAGGAATCACCCTCCAGGCAGTCTACATCCCTTCCCAGCACAACTCACAGGCAGATTCACTAAGCAGAACCAAATCAGACAGCCACGAATGGATGCGGTCAAGAGATGTTTCTAAATTTTGTCCACAGGTGGGGTTATTCCACAAATAGACCTGTTCGCCTTCTCCACAAACAGGCAACTCCAGAGCTATTGCTCCAGGACACACAACCCGAAGGCATTACCGACACCTTCTCAATGTCATGGAAGGGGATATTCCTGTACTCATTTCCCCCTTCCCATTAATTCAGTGTCTCCTACTGAAAATCCAGCAGGACTCGCCAAAAATCTTGCTTGTGACTTCCTACTGGCCAAGACAGCACTGGTTCCCTCTACTTCATCTAACCAAGAGCAATCAGCACAAGTTACCTCCCTCAGTGGACCCACTCGCACAGCACAAGGGGACACGGATACCCCCACAGTGGCAGTCTGTGCACCTCCACCCTTTGGCGGATAGGATTCTGATCCCCTTCAGACACCTGTACAATGAGGACATGCAGGAGGCCAGGAAACCCAACAAAAAAAATCCTATGTCTCCAAATGGGAAAGGTTTTCCATCTGGTGTCATAAGACAGATGGATCCGCTGGACAGCGATATTCCCCTGATTGTCTTACCTGTGTGAACTCTGTCAGGTTTGTCCTATCCTCTCTAAAGGTGCACCTGTCTGTCATCTCTGCCTGCCTTTGGACCCTCCGCTGGCATCCAGACTCCCAGCCAAACTTTTCCTCAAGGGTGTTCTGCACCTAAGACCGCCCAGGAAACCATCTCCCTTCCCTGGGATCTTAATTATGTGTTAGAAAAACTCACTCTGATGCCCTTCGAACCAGCTGATAAGGCCCCCATAAAGTTTTGCACATGGAAAACTGTACTGCTAGTAGCCTTGACCTCAGCCAGAAGGGTCACAGAGCTTCAAGCCCTTAAGGCTACACTCCCTTTTCTGTTTTTTCATATGGGTAGGGTCACCCTTAGGACAAACCCTTCCTTCACTCCCAAGGTGGTAAATGAACTTTTCTTGAATCAGGCTTATCCACCTGTCTTATCTTCTTCCCTAACCCACAGGGAGATGGTGAGAGAGTCCTTCATTCCCTAGACATGCACAGACAGCTCAGATATTTGCATAAAACCAGACCTTTTTGCAAATCAGACCAGCTGTTTGTCTCCTTTCACCCCAGGGCTCTAGGGAAAGCGGTGGGCAAGCAGACAATTTCATGCTGGATTTCCAGGGCTATTTCCTTTTGCTACTCACACCACAGGAAGACCTTGCTAGGCAATGTCCGGGCCCATTCCACAAGAGCCATTCTGAAGGTAGCTACCTGGTTCTCTGTACACACCTTCACCAGACACTACAAACTGGACCATATCTCAAAGGCCAGGGCAGGGTTTGCCAGGGCCATCCTGCATGGATTCCTGGAATCCTCTTCCAAGCCACCTCAGTCAACAGTGAACTTTGGTACTCACCCACTAGTAGAATACTGCAACATTGGAATAGAAGGACATTGGAAAGTTGTGTAAAGTCTTACCTTAACCAATGATGTCCTTCTCTTCCATGTTGCAGTATCCCCCCCCCCCCACCTTCCCCCCTCGTACTCTTGCACTTGCTCTCCTTGGCTTCTGGACAGGCTATGCCCTTCAGGACTGGCTCCACCTCGAGCTGCTCTCTATGTTCTGAGGGCTGGTGTGTGCAGACATCACCTTTATGGTCCAAGTTCCTGCCTCCACGTCCGACGCACCAAGAGGGACTGAACGTCTTTGGAAACCTGGCTGGACAACCTGATCGGAAGAAGTGTAAACCAACTAGTAAAATACTCCAACATGGAAGAGAAGGACGTTTGTTTATAATATGATTTTACACAATATTCCTTTATGCTAATAGACCTCATTGTAGTACCAGCACCCAAGCCTAGTGCAGGTCTCTTACTGACATATTGATTCTCGTTTGGGCAATTCTATGCAAAGTTCCAGGCTATCCAGTATTCATGTACAGTCATTGCCCAGTCATGCAGGTCTTTGTTCAGTTCTTTGAGTTTCTTAGTGAAGTGTCTCCCCCTTAGCTTGACAGACCACTGTTTGAGAGGATCAAGGATAGAGAACTTTCTTTTTATACTCCCTCCCAAATATGGCCATACATTTAAGATTTGCTTATGGTAACTGATGAGACTTGTTATGCTTTGGCTTTCACACCGTGCTGTCCATGTTGACCCCCTCAAGGTGACTGTTGTCATTCTCCATTTGAAGACCATCTTTAAGGGTATTATTTTGAAAACCTCGAGGTAGTCTGACTTTTACTACTGCACCCCAAGAAAGCCATTGCCTGATGTAAGCTTCTTGGCCCATTATAGTGATTTGCTGTATAGGCATACTAAGAGACACCTTTTGTGGTGTGGGACTGCTGCATTTTTCTGCCTTGCTGTGTGACAAGACACCTTAAGCTCTGGACTAGTGTGGCACAAGGTTGTACATCTGTGCATTTCTGGAGTGTTGGAGCTTACAGATTTCTGCTGCTTGTCATCTGTCCAAATTTTAGTTTTTCCTAAGGGAATCTGCTGCAGTAAAGCATGGGGCTCCTTAGAATCTGGTCTTGGGGAAGACCACTTACAGACCTCATATGGCTTTTCAGTTGGACTTGGCTTTGTTGTTTAATTTGAATTGTGTAGATGGTTGCGACTGGGGCTCCAGAACTGGTATGTGAATATACACAGACTGGCATGGTTAAGGTCCTCCTCCTTTGAGAGTCCAGCCACACTTTTCTAAACCTGGAAAGGTTCTGAAGTGTTGGTTTAGAACCCCATACATCTGTAAGCAGATGACTAGCTCTAATAGCCCCATCCAGTGATACGTGGGGGAGGTGTCTGCCCCGGGTGCACTTGTCGTGTTTTTTTGAAGACTCATGCTGACACCACATTTCCCAGTTTTCTTTTCCTGTCTTTTGCATTGTTTTTCCATTTTAGATGGTGCTGTGCCTTTTACCAGTTGCTCTTGTGACTTAAGTGGGCCCAGGAGTCTGCTGGTTGTGGACAGTTTCAGGACCAATTTCAGTCTTCGTTGTTTATATGAGCATAGACTAGTGTTATACTTTATCAAAGGGGCATGAGGTTGCACTATTTGTAGGTCAGTGGCGATTGTCATGGTAGCATGCTAATCCATATGGTCCATTTTCAAGTTCAGCAGAGGATTAAATCAGTAAATAAAACCGGGGTAGTAGGGTTGTCACCAAAGTTGGAAATATAAATACAGAAATGCAAGAATTAATGATATTAACTGTAAATATGCACCTCAAGAAGTACAGTGATGAAAACAGATTTGCAGAGAAAAGCATGTGTTTGATTCACATAATATAGAAATAGCGTATTAGAGGTATCTGATGTCATTGTCATTCTTCCTCACTGTTGGGTCTTCGGATCCGACCTCTGTTCAACTCTGCAGCATTCACAAGACTTTAAGATCCAAGTCTTGAGCTGCTCCCTTTCCCGTAATGCATCATACCTTCCCCGTCTCCTCTGATCTCATTTGACGCCATCCATCACAGATGTGGTCCGTTAGTCTTAAGCATTTTTCTTAACTCTGAGTTCCTAGTTTACTGTATTTCTATCTCGTTTCTCTTAACTGTTGTAAAAAAACAACCTAGTAGTTCTTCTTTCTTCACTTGTTTAGCTATCCTTTACCTCTCTTACCAAGTTAGTTAGTTTGCTGGTGTTAGGGTCTTGTTCTTTCCACCCTACTCTGGCCGCCTTTAGTTTACAGTGCTGTTGGCATTTTTTCCTTTTTCTTCCTTTCTACTTTTTTATACAAATGAAAATTATTTCGTCTTCTCTCCTTATAGTGTGTCAGATAACCTGCCTTTTTTCTGTGTGAGAAGTCTTTTACCTCAAAATGTCAGATAAACCTACAGGTTTTTAAAAAATTGCACCTCTTGTGGGCACAGAATTCCAAATTCTGATGCCCACAAGAGGTATATCTGCTGTCTTGTGCCAGGGCAGTTGAACACTGTTTGCATTTCCTTTAACCCTCTTGCCCTGTCAGACAGAAGAAATAAACTGATTTTGAGAGGTCTGTTGCCGCCTTCTGGGACTCAAACTCCCTCCAAGCCTTTGATCACAAGAAGCGAGCCCTCACAGCTTCTCCAGGGGGCTAATATCTTCTCGGGCTGAAAAAAGACCAACATTGTCCGATCCGACTTCTTCGTATCCGATAAAGGCTAAATTACCTTCGGAACAAAGACTCTCTTCGAATCTGACAGACTCCAGTACAGCAGACAAGTCTGACCCTTGGATCCGATCATCCTCTGATCCTAGCGCGGCCTCAGATAAGTCCGACATTCTACTGATCCAAAATACTTCTTCCCCAGTCAGGCCTCCCTCAGATCCTAAGCCTTCGAATCAGAGGTCTTGGAGCTATATCACTGTTCGGAGCAGACCAGCTTCTCCTCTGACCTCTCGGGTCTTACCATGACCAGCTAAGTCCCTCTAGGTCTTCTCGAAGCTTTTCCCCATCAGCGATGAGCAGAATGATGAAAAGTTTTCTCAAAGCTCCAATACAGAGGGAGATTGTCATCTCCATCCCACCCTGGATCCGTGAGAGCACCAACATCCTTGCTACAAGCTCCTCTTCCGATTTGACCTGCTGTTTCAGAATCCTAAGGTACGGTTTTCCTGAGAGTCGTTGGATCCAAGAATGTCTTCCTTCGACTCAATCTGTTTCCCTGGACTGGCTCTGTTCTGATACCCTTGGTTCGGAGTGGGTCCTGGATCCGAGATGTCTGCACTGGCTCCAGGTGATTGGCTTTAGTCTTGACTTGGTTGAATCCATCCATTCCTTTGGGGCCTTGGTCTTCTCCAGCTTGGGCGTCTTTCTCTTTGGAGGCTTCCGCTCTGGGGTGCACTCCACTCTCTCTCTCCTCTGGTGTCTTTGGCTCCGAGGTAGGAGGGGTCCTGAGCCCATCAGCTTTCCAGGTAGTAGAGAGTTTCTCTAGACCGAGAGATGCGACTCTTCATCCTGCAGGTACTACCCAGTCGTCATCTCATTCACGCTTTGAATCCATCTATCCTGCTAGTGGTCAGCCCCCCCCCCCCATTAAGCCTCCAGGCTACTTCCCCGCTGGGGATTCCCCCAACCATTTGCTTCCTCCCCTGACCATCCCACAGACTAGGTTCTTCAGAGAAAACATACAAGAGGAGGCATGTGAATTCCTCCTTAGAGTCCTTAACTCAGGACACTGATTTTGATGAAGGATCTTCCCGATCTCCACTGGATGACGTCTCCTTCAGAGATATCTTTGAACTTCTAAAGCAAAAAGGTGGCTGGTCCTCAAAATCCTCCTTCCCAGGAGTCTTGTGTTCCTGGAGGCTTTCATCACAGGCCCGTCCACATCCTGGTAGACTCCCCTGGCGGACTTAGTTTTCTACCAGGCTTGGAAGGAACCAGACAATCTCTATAGTCTCAAGCTGACAACCTGGTTTCTCTACTTCCAGTGGTAATAAGAAAGTCCAGGCTAGCTTCTTCAGTTTGCGACATAATCTTGGCCTTGCAGAAAGCTTCCACTAAAAAGGTCTGTAACAGTAAGTAAAGAAGATTTACGATTTGGCCTTCAAAGGAGAATATTGATCCATTTACAACTCCTACGTGAGCTATTCTCCTTTTTCTGTGTTTACTTTTTCATGACCGCACCAATTTCTGTACCATTATTTACAGCTGGCTGCAATTTCTTATTTCATTCAGGAAAGGGATCTTCCTCCATTTCCTCATCAAAGTTATGCAAAGCCTTTATGTGGGGTATTTTTCTGCTAAGGCCTCCAATAAACGATCCTTCTCCCCCTGGGACCCTACAGCTGTCCTTCAACGCCTCACTCAAAAATCATTCGAACCAGCCGATAGTTGTGACGTGAGATTTCTTTCATGGAAGACTATATTCTTAGTAGCCATCATGTCAGCCAAGAGAGTAACTGAACTGCAAGCCTAGTCAGCCAAACTTCTCTACATCATTTTTCATAAAGGCAGAGTTTTCCTAAGAACCAATACATCCTTTATGCCTGAAGTAGCAGCAGAGTCCAACATTAACCAGTTCATTCAGTTGCCATTTTTCTTTCCAAACTATTCAAACACGAGAATGTTCTCTCGATGTTCATAGACAGTTGTGCATCTGTCCATGCTGGACAAAGAAGCACAGAAAATCTGATCAACTCTTTGTACCTTTTTCTACTAATCGTTTGGGCCAAGTAGTGCCCAAGATTACCCTGGCAGATTGCATTTCTACCATTTATTCCCAAAAGGCTTTGAAGCTGCAGTAAAATGATTATTCTGTAGTAGATAACTGTTTTACTACAGTGTGGTAGACGGCTGTTTACCAAAGTGTGACATCTGTTTTTTCACTGTATGCCAAGTGCAGTGCATTTCACTAAGAATTTGTAGTGGGAGGCTTCACTATTGCACTCAGAATTCAGGGGGAAAGAAAGACACTTAAGCATTTCAGATGTATAACAATACACGACCAAACACTCCAAAATCCGCTGTGTAATAGTAGCAATAAAGGCTGTCCTCCACTTATGTGTATATATACAAATAGTGACACTGACCAAATAGTGAAACCACTTTAATGTCCGAAAGAATAATGCAAAATGTCATAACCAGATTTAGCGCGCTTTCACCTCCACTCACTGAGACTTCATCAAGGACATTAAAGTGGTTTCACTATTTGGTCAGTGTCGCTCTATTTGTATATATACATAAGCGGAGGACAGCCTTTATTGCAACACTTAAGTATTTCCCTAGTGTAAGACCCAAACTTAATGGTGTTTAGGGGGGTGCTTAACAGAAGCTTGTCAATGGCACCTAAGTGTTAAGATCAGGTAAATGGCCGCCACTTCAGCTTTTTCTGCCAGAACATCTATTGATGAAATATGTGCTGCAGCCACTTGGTCTAAGACTCTTACATTTGTTTTGTATTATAAATTGGACATAGTCTCCAGAAGCAGAGCATTCTTCGGCTTGACAGTGCTCCAGCATATCCTTCCTTAGGGGCCACCCAGGAGTTGTCGCTGGGGACTCTGACCCAACAGTGAGGGAGAATGAAAAGGCCATCTGATGTAGACATTATGTACTTACCATAACTTGACATCTGTGTTGTCCATTTTCATTCTTCCTCACTTCCCTCCCATCCGTCCTCCAACCTTGGTATAGTCGAAGTTACCTAGAGGAATTTGGAACTTATAAATACATGCGTGGGCCTTAGGAACTTTTGATATGTTCGTCCTGGTAATATTACCTATTATGGCAGCAAACTCGATCTGAGGAGATAGGGAAGGTATGATGCATTATAAGAAAGTAAGGAGCTTGAGACTCTGATCCTAAAGTCTTGTGAATGCAGCCAAGTTGGATCCAAGGTCAGATCCGAAGACCCAGCAGCGAGGAAGAATGAAAATAGACAACACAGATGCCAAGTTATGGTAAGTACATAATTTCTATTTAAGCTACATACCCTTTTGGTGTAAGGCGAAAAGGGAGGGGAAAGGGAAGACTAGAGTTACGGGATTGGGGGACCTTGAGGATTATTGTGTTAATCAGCAAAAAGGTTATTTTCCTTTTTAGGAAAATAGGGTTTTCGTTCAGTTTTACCAAGTGGTATGGTGCCTGGGTGGAATTGGAAGGAATGTAGTTTCCAAAGCAAGCAGCTTCCTTAAGTAGAAATGCACATTCCTTTGTATGAAAACATGGTAGCAGTTACAGTTGCTCTGACCTACAGCTTCATACCTTTCCTGGAGTTAGACCATGTTTGGACAGAGTTTTCAGTTTTACCAGAGTTGAGGTGGTGGTCTACAAAGGATTTGGGGTCTTCCACTTCTGCAGTTTAATGCAGCAAGTGGAGAATAATGGGGTTAAGGTGATTGTCCTCTTTCTTGTTTGGAGTCCAGTGTTTACATTTTACTTCATTCTTGCCATATTCTGCATCATACTTAAGGGAAGAAAGTATTTCCTGGCACCTCTTGGTGTTGAGTGAGGTTGGGTTGTGGTAAGGAAGCACCAGTGTTCTTTGCCTGGAATATCCCCAGTGATTTTGTTGGCTACCAGTTCCACCTTATGGCCTGGCCTTGGGCCTATTTTTCTTGACCTTGCTGACTTTGGCTGCATGGGGCTTAACATTCCTTAGAAGCTTCAAACATTGTCATCCAAATGGAAATTGTTTTCAGCTTAGATGGATGATGCATTTTGCTACCCCATTCATTCATTTATATGATGTTTCAAACACGCGTTTACTCGGGCCTTCATTTTCCACAAGGATTCCTGGACAAGTCATCTTGATGGAATGCAGGATTAAGGCCCATTTCTGAGTGGTTTAGCGCCCCCCCCCCCCCTTTAAAGAATGCTTACAGTTTAGAGACTTGGACTTCCTGTTTTGATGGGCATTCTTCTCAGTCATGATGTGTTGAGTTCAGCAGTGGTCCTCAACTTTGGGCTAAACTTTCTTCCTAGTTGGTTAGGTCCACATCTGTTAGAAGGATCTTGATGTTTCAGGTCCAAAGGTTTTGGAATCTGTTTTAAGGGTTGAGCCCTCTTGCCCATCTCCCTTCATGTAGGTTTTTTTCCTTAATTAGCCCATTCATGTCCACATTTCTCCACTGAGGCAGAAATGTGGTTGGGGGGGGCGTTCAGTCCTTGAGGTGTGTACTGTTGGCTTAGGTATTCCTTTTTAGTTGGACAGATTGGTAGTTTCTCTCACAGACTGCAAGGAGATAAGGGCTCTCATTTCCTGGATTGACCTCTGTCTTTTCTGCTTTCATCAGGCATTTCCATAAGCCCGTTTGTGTTGCAGTCAGTCTGCTCCACTAAAGTAGGGTAGCTGCATTCACTGGTTGTTTTTAGAATTGCCCCCCACCCCCAAAAAAAATATTGGCATGGCTGTTTGGTCTGTAGTGGATGTTCTTCGTGTTTCACTGTTGCAGTCATTACATTTGGGTTATCCTGCTGGCAGGTTGCCCTCAGTCGGCCTGAATTCCAAAGTCTTGGGTCCTGCGTCAGTTGCTGTCGCGGGGTATAAAAGATGCAGCAGACGCCATTTTATTCTGTCTGTCTTGCCATGCGGTGCCCGAAGCAGAAGCAGTTCGCAGGTGCCCGGTCGGCCGACTCCTGAGATTTTCATGTTTGAGTTTCAGATCCGAAGTCCTTCATTAAAAGCTAAGTACCCCATTGGGGAAACTTTTTTCTTGCTCCAGACCGATGTCAGAAAAAGTTAATTGTATTTCTTGTGGGGAAGCAAATACCTCATAAGGACTTTTATTCTTACTGTATTCCTTGCCTAGGCCCTGACCAAGACGTTGCTAGTTGGCGTTGTGCTAGATTTAACCAATGCACTATTAAGCGTCGGTACGATTTTGCATTAAGCTATTTTGGGCTAAGATTTAATTATACAATGTCATCTGATAGCTGTCCGACAAACTGAGTTCACAAAAAACGTAAAGAAAGAGGCAACCGAGGTCCAAAACAGACTAAGCTTCTCCTAAGCAAGTCGCCGGTTCTCAGTGACATCCGCTACTTTAGAGTCGCAGGCCGCTACTGACTGCCACGTGAAGTCGACCAGGCAGCTGGAAACTCAAGGTATTGGAGCCTCTGAGATTATTCCCTCAGATGGGTCCTGAGCTGCTGAGCAGGCATTTGCTTCTGAGGGTGTATTCAGACCTACACAATTATATATAAAACAGACTACAAAGACTAAAACACCTTTAAAGGCAAAGAAACAAGTTCACCAGCCACAAGGACAGGGCTCCATGCCCAAAAAACAGATGCTGAAAATGGCCGAAGACTTAATTACCTTGATCAGGGGTTCCCATCCCCCCTCCTGATAAGAGGCCTAGGCAAGAGACAGACTATGAATCTTCAGATCAGGTTTCCATTTCTTCTGATTCCTCTTCTGATCAGGAATATTCTCTTCCCCCTATGAAAATTCTGATGCTGAAGAATCAATTCCTTCAGCTTCTCCTCCTGGGGACTACTCTTTTGGGGAAACATTGCATACTATGAGGGAGCACTTCCACTGGGAGAGCCAAGATTTTTCAGAATCTAAGAAAAGGCTCAGCGACTTCCTTTTACTACCTCAGCACAGGCCTCTAGCTGTTCCACCTGTGTTGGACATTGTAGATGTGTTCTTGGAGTCTAGTCTGACCCCTGACTCTTTACCTCCAGCTCCTGTTAAGCCGGACAGATACTACAGAGTCCCTGACTCTCATAAATTCCTTTTCAAAAACCCTGCTGCAGACCCAGAAACTATTTCTCAGGGTCCAAAAGGGGTCAAGGCTTCTACTGCAAAAACCCTATCCCCTCTGACAGAGATTCTAGGGCACTGGATAGATGGGGAAAAAAGATTTACACATCTGCTACTTTGGCTATAAGGGCCTTAAATTGCAAGTTTCATATGCTCAAATAATATATCATGACACTGTTTAAACAGAAAATGATGGCAAATTCTGATTGTGCAGAAAACAAAGAAATGCAGGATTTATTGCATGCAGCTGAACAAGTTGGAAAGCATACTTTGCAATGTGGGTTTGATTCTCTGGAGGCCTCCTGCAGGGCCGCTGTTACGGGTTCTGTCATTAGGAGGCATGCTTGGTTAAAGGAACAAACTCTGCCTGACCGTGTTAAAGCAAAATTATTAGATGCTCCTTTACAACATGATACCTTGTTTGGTGTTAAGGCAGAAGAGGTGTTAAAGAAAATGGAGGACAAAGCTAAATCTATGTTAACGGTCAAGGATTTTTTACAGGTACAGCCACCTAGATTTAGCAGACACTGGCCTACAAAGAATTGGTCCTTTCCAGTCTCAGACAGACCTCAAAGGGGGGCAGATCCAGATGCCCTAGAGGCAGATCACAGCCGCAAGGATCCTACAGGCCTAAGCAGTGGAGTGCTTCTACCTCCAAAGGTGGAGAAGCCCAAGCACAATCATACAGGAAACAGTCCCAATGACTTCCCCTTGCCTGCACGAAGCACTTATCTTATGGCAGCACCCTTAGGGGGGAAACTAGCACTTTTTTCCCCAAAATTGGCACATTATAACCCAGGACAAATGGGTTCTAGACAGTGTCACAAGGCTACAAGTTTCATTTCCATACCCTGCTCAGGGCAAACAGTTGGCCAGACCTGCCAAAAAAGCAATGGGCAGAGGCTCAAAAACAAGTCGCGGCTCTCATGGACATATGAGGGCTATTCAACGAGTGCCACAGCAAGAGCAGGGACAAGGATTTTACTCGACTGTTCTTGGTACCCAGAAAGGACAACGCATGGAGACCAATACTGGACCTACCTATTCTAAACACTTTCCTAGATATACCAAAATTCAGGATGTTGACCTTACAACAGTTTCTGCCCATGCTGGGCAGCAACGCTTGGCTCGTGACTTTAGACCTAAAAGAGGCATACCTGCATGTCCCAATCAGACAATCATGCAGAAGATACCTCAGATTCAAGGCTGGCTCAAAGCATTACCAATTCTCTGCACTGCCCTTTGGCTTATCTGCTGCGCCCAGGGTCTTCACAAAGTGCCTGGCACCAGTAATTGCTTACTGCAGACAGAGGAATACAAATATATCCTTACTTGGACGACTGCCTCATACAAGCAGAGAACAAGGGCATTCTACTACAGCATCTGACATTTGTGATGAGACTTTTAACATGCCTAGGGTACACAGTCAACAAAAAGAAATCAAAACTAGTACCCTCTCAAGAGATAATATTCCTGAGTGCAAGCTTAAATACAACTGCCCAAATGGCTTATCTCTCTCCAGACAAAGACAACTACCTATTTCAAGGAAATGGCAACAAAGGCCCAGTTATCTGCAAGAAAAATTCTGCAGGCTTTGGGCTTCATGGCATCCTGCATCTTACTGATTCCATATGCAAGACTGCATATGAGGAAAAAATCAATGGTACCTAAAAAGTGTCTGGACAGAACATTGCCACAGTCTGGAAACAATGATTACTCTAATTCCCTGCCTGCAACAGGAATTTTGATGGTGGACAAAGGCTCGTCACCAAAACAAGGGACAGCCATTCTCACTACCCCCAGCCAGGCAGAGCCTAACGATGGATGCTTCAGATTATGCCTGGGGGGGGGGCACATGGCAGGAAGAGGCATTCAGGGCACCTGGTCCTCAAACCAAAAGCATCTACATATCCATCAAAATGAGATGCTAGCA
Source organism: Protopterus annectens (assembly GCF_019279795.1). Taxonomy (NCBI): domain Eukaryota; kingdom Metazoa; phylum Chordata; order Ceratodontiformes; family Protopteridae; genus Protopterus; species Protopterus annectens. The sequence continues at coordinate 483,314,564 of NC_056727.1, forward strand.
GTTCAAAATGCCCTGACAGCCTTCAAGGACCTATTTCATCCGGGACAACTACTGGTAAAGACAGACAGCACCACGGTCATGTGGTACATAAACAAGCAGGTGGGCACTCATTCTTATCCCCTGTGCAGACAAGCCATGGCTTTAGGGGAAGTAACACCACTGGTTACAGGTCTGCTGGATTAGGTGGAGTCCCCTATTTTGACCGTATGAGTTCTATCAGTGAGCCAGTTTGCAACCCACCTGACAATATATGAGTTGATACCCAGTTGAATGAGTTTCTCAATGATGCCTGAGTGGGAGATTGTGTCAAAGGCCTTGGCTAAGACTAGGTAGGCCGTATGTGCAGATTTGCCCTTGTTTTGGGCTTTGGTGACTCTCAAAGAATTCCACCAAGTTTAACAGACATTATCTCCCCTTGACAAAGCCAAACTGGGTGGGGTTAAGCATTTGGAGATTTCTTATGTCTATATTAATGTCCATGATTATTTGTTCCATAGCCTTGCAGATAAGGCTGGTCAGGCTAATGGTTCTGTAGTTCTTGGGGTCCATGGATGCACCTCCTTTGTGGAAAGGAATGATGGTAGCTGTTTTTCATTTCATGGGATGAAGCCAGTGCTTAGGCTGTGATTGGAAAGCATGCTCAGTGGTGATGCTAATTCCTGATTTGAAGTTCTGTCTCGCCGTTCATTCTTACAGATGGGTTTGGAGCCGATCTGCTGCTCTAAGTTGGCCTACTACAAAGCTCGAGGTCTTCAGATAGCTCGAGGCCAAGTCCCTGTCCCATGATGCACCTAGGGTTACCTCAGATCTAGTTTGCCACTACTAACTCGGGCCAGAAACTTTTTTTTATTGGAAATATTTGATAGTTTCTGTTTATATCTTAGATATTTAGATAAAACTCTTATAGCTCTGTGTAGTTCCCTTCCCTTATTGCTCTCTATCTAGTATTTAGCTCTTTGGCCTCTTTTATTTAGGCCTTGTTTAGTGTTTAAATTAGTTGTGTGCTGTTGGCTTTAGATTCATTTTAGAGTTGTGACTTTTTTGTCACAACTTTGAATTCTTCTTTTTAGAATTTAGATAGTGTGTACATTAGTAGCTATTTTATAGTCATGTGCATTTATATGGTGACGTCTGTCACAGCTTGTTTATACTTAATCTTTACCATTTAAACAAGTAGTGTGTGCACGTGCTTGCGATTTATATTTAGCCTGTATTTTTAGGAAGGCTGCTTGTTTAATTGTTGGGTGTCTTTTTTTTTTTTTTTTTTTTTTTTTTACAGCACCCTGCTTAACATTAGCTGATAAACACCCTAAGTCAGGGTTTAAAAGGTGTCCTAAATGTGGGCAAAAAATGTCTGTCACTGAGAGTCACGTAAATTGTTTGGGAGCATTGCATCTCCAGGAAAGCTGCTCCATGTCACTCTCTCTTCCAGGGTTCTCCAGGACAAAGAGAGAAAATTGATAGAGGTTTACTTCAACCTTTCCAGGAGGCTTTCAGCTACCAAGATGGATCGTAAGTCCTCAGTCTTCCAAGACTTCTACATCTGAGGTAAAAAAAAAAAAAAAAAAATTAAAGTCTTCAACATCGGCTTCAGACCTCGGAGCAGAGTGTCTCATCCTTTCAGAGCCGGTCCCCGGTTTTGGAACCGGTACCCAAAATACCTAAATCTCCACTTTTACAGTCTGTACCACCTTTGATCCATTCATCTGTCTTCGATTAGCCTTTCCGATTTGAATGTGGATCGTGTGGTGCCTTTGCTAAATTCTTATCGGCTCCGACCCAAGCGGCTTCGGAACCGAAGACCCTTTTACCAGCTACTACTCTTCCTCCTCCGAGCCATACCGGTCCTTCGGAGCCGGAGGAGTCAGACTTGTTGATCGTGGAGTCTTCGGAGCCGGCGCCTGTTCCAGTGTCTTTGGCTCCATTTACTCTGACGTCCTCTGTGCCTATCGAGGAATCTAGGAGCCGACACTCTCTGGTCGGGTCTGGGGAGGATAGTCGGACCAACTTGTCGGTTCCGACTCTGCCTCTTGGGGCTTCAGCTTGGATGAGCTCTGCTCCTACCTCTGGCTCTGAGCCCACTGTCCTGGTGCCGGAAATATAGACTCTTTCTATGGATCCGTCGGTCCTCCCACATCGGAGCAGAGGTGCCTTCGGAGCCATGAGAGGAGTTATATCTCCTAGGACATCTTCAATCTCATGTCCGGCTTCCTCCTCCCCTAAAGCGCCTGTCTGCTGCTGCTTCACAGATCCTTGCCAAGCGTAGAGATCCACAGCCTCAGGAAGCCCCATTGGGTGGCCCATGCTCTTCCGAGACCTCTCCAGAAGTTCCCACTGATGAGGTTCCCAGGAAGAGTCTATAAGAGGTAGCATCTAGATTCCCCACAGGAGTCCCTGTCATCTGATTACCGACTTGGATGAATCAGAAGGGTGTCCACGGTCCCTCTCTGAGGATATCTCATTTGCTGAGATACTAGAAATCCTTAGGCAGAGGGGCGACTGGCAGTCAACCAACCCTACTGAAGACGAGTCGATTTTCCTGAAGGCTTTCAGGTCTTAGCCTTCCACCTCTTGGTGTCTCCGCCTTTAGATGAGTTTATGCAGCTGGTCTCATGCAGGGTGTGGGTAGTCTCCGGACACTATAGAGCTTGCCCCCAGGAGGCCTAATAAATTTATCTCTGTTCCCTAGGACAAATCTTTGCTGACCATGGCTGTCTCAATTGATGCAAGGTGGTGGCGGCAGCCACCAAAAAGGAAATTTCAGAAACTTCCTCTTCTATCCATCCTCCCAACAGAGATTCTAGGATTATGGATATATGTGGTTAGTGGACTTCAGCGATTTTTGCACTGCATTTGCTCATCTATCTAACCCATTTTACTAGACTGCAAAGAGATCTTAAAGAGCTGGGAGGTGCACTTCAGGGTACAGTAGCTGCAGGAGCTTCAGATAAAGTTGCCTCCCAGCTTGCTACACTCAACTCCATAGTTAACTCGTCCATGTCCCTCATTTCATATGCAACTGATGGAACGAGCAGGGCAGCGGGTACAGGAATTACTCTTAGGAGACACTCCTGGATGCGCTTGTGTTCCTTTGCGGAGCCCTTCAAGTCATCTTTTGTAAATACCCCTTTTGATGTCTCGTCCCTTTTCGGGCCCAAAGTTAAGGAAACTTTGACCAGGTGTGAGCAGGAAGGAAAGACTGTCTGCCGTTGGAGTCTTTTTCTACCCCTGTCAGACTCTACCCCAAGGGTCAAAGGGGAGGGAAAATGTGGTTCCCGAAAGCCCAAGGTACCTTTCAAGGACGCATGTGGTGAACCCCCCCTCCAGGGGCAGAGGAGGGGGCAGTAATGGAAGACGCCACCCTTGCAGCAGAGGGAGTCTGCAAAACCAAGGCGACAGATCACTTCTTTGGGAAGCCCTACCAGCGGTCCTGAAAGGAGGCCTGTCTTTATCTAGAAAAAGTCGGGGGTCACTTATCTTTGTATTCAGATGCCTGGCTCAAAATAAACAACTGGGTACAAAGTATCATTTCCAGAGGATATTTCATTCCTTTTGCTACACCCCTTCCACTGACGAGAAAAAATCCCGGATGTTCCACCCAGTTACAGGAAACAGGCAGCAATAAGAGGTCCGATTGTTGCAACGGTCATCCAACCAGTCCCAGCAGACCAGATAGGATTCGGAACTTGCTCAAGATTCTTTTTGGTTCCAAAAAAGGTGGAACTGGAGACCTATACTGGACCTCAGCAGACTAAAATCTGTCATGAAAGAGAAGTTTTGGATGGTCATGCTTCAGTCGATACTTCCTTTTTAGTGAAAGACAATTGGATGTGCTCTGTAGATCTCCAGAATGCGTACTACCACATAAAAATGGCCAGACCATCCAGGGATCATCTGCACTTCTGGCTGGGAGCCAATCATTACCTATTTCGAGCACTGCCCTTTGGTCTCACTACAGCCCCCCAGAGTGTTCACCAAATGCATGGCAGTGGTCACGGCTCACCTGAGACGTTTAGGATTCCAGGTGTTTCCATACCATGACAATTAGCTCCTCACTGCCACCACCAGGCATCAACTCGTTCAAGCCACCCAACACCAGGCATCAACTCGTTCAAGCCAGGGACACCACTCTTTCACTCTGCAATCAGCTGGGCATTACGATAAATTTAGGGAAATCTGCCTTGTCACCATCGCAACACACCATTTTTATTGGAGCAGAATTGGACACTACCACAACCACACTGAGACTTCCAATAGAAAGAGTTTTACTTCTCCATCAGCAGGTTCGCAATCTGATATCCAAAAACAAAGATCCAGCATCAGAAGTTCTAAAATTGTTAGGCATGATGGCAGCTGCTATCTTGGCCATGCTGCTTGGTCGCATGTACATGCGGATTCTGCAATGGCTGTTCACTCAGTGGTCTTACCAAGAGCTCCCAATGTCTCACCTTATAATCACGAACTCATGCAAAAAGGATCTTCAGCGGTTGTTGACTTCTCCATGTCACGATAGGTCATCTTTTGTTCTACACCCACCAGCGGCCACCGTGACCACGGATGCTTCCCTGATAGGGTGGGGTGGGGGGGCATTTTCAGGGAAGAAAAGCTCAAGGCACATGGACTGATCAAGAGATGCATCTGCATATCAATGTCCTAGAGATGAGAGCAGTACTTTTAGTGTTGCGGTACTTCCAAGAGACTCTTCCTCTGGGTACAATTGCGATTCAGACAGACATGTTAGTGGTCTGGTACTTGAACAAGGAGGAACCAGGTCCTACCCCCTTTGTCGCAAGGCCCTAAGAGCATGGCAGTGGGCTATATCCACCCAGCACTTTCTGTTAGCAATGCACATCCCGGGGAAATCCAACGTGATAGCAGACAAGCTGAGCAGAGCAATTTTGTTGCCTCACGAGTGGCCCCTCAAGAAAGAAATAGCGGACAGGATATTCTGCAGGTGGCGCCAGCCTTGCTGTGACCTTTTCGCCAGTCACTTGAACACGAAATGCAGAAGCTACTTTGCCCCGATTTCCCCTCCGGGAGAAGCCCAAAAGGGGGACGCACTTGTACACAATTGGCCTCCGGGTCTCCTATATGCATTCCCATCAATCCCCATTGATGCTCAAGGTACTACAGAAAGCAAAAGCCCTGGGAAGAACCATCATTCTAATAACCCCTCACTAGCCTCATCAGATTTGGTTCCCCTTCCTTCGACTTTATAATTTGGAGGACCCTTGGATTCTGGACCCAGTTCCAGATTTTCTGACTCACTCATCGGGGGAACTTCATCCCTCTCTTCAGTCCCTGTAATTAACAGCTTGGCTGCTCCAATTCCTATCGTAGTCAGGTTCCATAACCTTTCTAATGAGACAAAACAAATTCTCATATCCTCATAAATACTCTAAGAGGAAGCTATACCTTAGCAAATGGAAAACATTTTCTATGTGGGTCTCTCAAAACAACATTGATCCCTACCTAGCCCCTATGGGCCTCTGTACTAGAGTTCTTGACCATGATCTTCAATAAAGGAGCTGCAGCAGCAACAGTCCATGTTCAGCTTGCTGCCATTTCTAATTTTCACCTTGGATTTGAAGGCTTGAACATGGTCGCACAAACTATCCAAAGCCTTTCTTAAAGGGACCTTTCATCTCAGACCACCTGTGAAATCTCCCTATACCCCATGGAATCTAAATTTTATGCTTTCTCGCATTATTCTCCCTCCATTCGAACCAGCTTCGTGACCTCAAATTTTGTCATGGGAAGACTGTCTTTTTAGTAGCTATCACTTGTGCCCGCAGTGTGTCAGAGCTTCAAGCCTTGTCCATTAAGCCTCCTTATTTGATTTTCCATGCTGACAGTATCACTTTGAACTAACCCCTCTTTTTTGCCTAAAGTCTGCACTGAAGCTAATCTTAATCAAATTATTGATTTTGCTAGATTTCTTCCCCAATCACTCCAACAATTTAGACTATATGCTGCCCAAACTTGATGTTCATAGGTTGGTACTAGGCTGTCGGCCCTAGGGCCTGTATAAGCCTAGCCATAATTCCCTGGCTATTTCTTCCCACACTGTTTACTTACTTCCTGGACCCCTGTCTAGCAGGGTAACTGACATGATCCCTGGGATCATAGACAGCTCAGATTTTATTTGAATAGAAAAGATTTTAGGAAATCTGAACAGCTTTTCATCTCCTTTTCAGACTCCAGGAAAAGTATGCCAGTGGCCAAAAGTGGTTATATGATTGTATCACATTTGCTTATTCAGCTGCTAATATGCCCTTATAATAAATTAAGGCTCACTCCACCAGAGCAGTCTCTACATCCTCTGCCTTTTCTGCCAGACTTCCTGTTGATGACATTTGTGCAGAAGCCACTTGGTCAAGACCTCATACCTTTATCACTCATTACAAAGTTGACAGGGCCTCCTTTGGGTCTATTGTCCTGAAAAAACATACTCCGTGAGCCACCCGAGATAGATGGTGCTTGGGACACTACCCATCTGTAAGAATGAATGGCTAGATAGAACAGCTTCACATAAAGAATATACACATACTTGCCATAACATTCCATGCAAGTTCATCTCGCCTTCTTTCTTCCCACCCTCATACCCCCTCCTGGGCTTTTCAAAGACTGAGATGCTGGATTCTTCCTGGTTGCTCAACCCTTCTATAGCTTTCTCTTATGGAGTGATAGAATGACATATGGTATTATATGCAGCAAAGAAGATGAGGTAACTCTAAGTGCATCATAGGATAGAGACTTGGCCTCGAGCTATCTGAAGATCTCTAGCTTTGTAGTAGGCCATCTTGGAGCCGAGGATCGGCTCCGAACCCATCTGTAAGAATAAAGGCTAGACGAGCAACTCACATGGAACGTTATGGTAAGTACATAACTTTTTTTTTAAACCCATGTAGAACACAGCCCAGGATGTTTGGGCCCATAGAGGCTGTGTTTTTGGCCTTGGAGAGAGGGCATTTAAGATCTGCTCCTTGGAGATGCCAGATGGGGACAGATGTTTGGGATGCTTTGGGATATATGTGGCGGGGACAGGGGAGTGAAGTTATCACTGAATCTGTTGGCCAAGCGGTTTGCTATATCCACGGATTCTGTATATATAGTACCATTAACTGAGTTTAGTGCAAATCTGGGCCTTACTTTTGGAGGTTATGGACATAACTAAAGAATGCCTTGTGGTTATCCTTAGTTGTGGAAGCAAATTTGGATTCATAATTAGCTTTGGAGGGCTTCACTAGGAGTCTTATTTGCTTGTTTAAGTTGAGGAAGGAGTGTTTGCATTTTTGATACCGTTCCTTCCTGCTCTTAGACAGCAATTTCTTTATCCTGTTATATAGCCTACTAATGGTAGTTGTCCACCAAGCAGGCTTGTTTTTCCTTTAAGATCTTGCTTTGGTTCTATCATGCACGGTAGTGTCACAATTTTACAGGTGCTTATGTAAAGCATTGGTGTTATAACTCAGCATAGGTGTCTGTTCCATCAGTGGGGAGGAGGGTATGAAGCTATTTATGCTGTCACAGAAGAGGTTATAGTTGGCCCTGGGGATGTTTTTTAGTCTAGTTAAAGTGGGGGGGGGGGTCTTGTGTTATACTTTTGAGTGATTTATGGTCAGATCTCAAGAGAGGATGGCTACGCACTCTGGGTAGTGCAGCAGTTTCCTATGTTGGTTAGCACCAGCTCCAGGATGTTTGATCCCCTTGTAGCTGTCAACCAGCTGGTCCAGGGCATTGGAGTGAACGAAGTCCAGGAACTTTGGGCAAGCGAGTTAGAACACTTATAATTTACCCAGTCAATGGACAGATGGTTAGTCACCTAAAACCAGGGTGTTTGATTGTATCGTGTTTGGCTCTGGTAGTTCCAAGTATGCTGAGTGGATGTCCTGATTCATGGAGGGGGTCCTATAGCTGGCAATGACCTGAAGAGGGGTCTTGCCTACTGTCAGTTGCACCTGAATTAAGTCAAGAGAATCATGTTGTTTAACCAGTCTGGAGGTGTATTTATCTTTAATGAATATTGATACACCACCTCCTTTAGATATCCTTCTATTCCTATGTTGCAGTATTCTTAGTGTGGGATTCTCCACTTCAGGCAACCCGAACATTGGCTCCTATATACAAGCTTAAGCTTAGTTGCAGCAGGTGCGTGGGATGTCACACATAGGACCATAAACCAGGGACCTTAAATGTGACGTCTGCACGCACAGACTTCAGAACTTTTCAGCTCCAGTCTACCGTCGCATCGATCGCTTCACTCCGCTACTTTCAAGATGTCTAAAAGCTAAGTACCCCCATTGGGGATTTTGTTTTATTTCTTTTGGTTTGCTGTTCACCCCCCCGTTAGCCAATGTCCTCTAAGAAGGGTAAGTGCCAATGCAGGTATCAGATTCCACATATGGACATGCACGACCATTGCGTATTTTGCCTAGGCTGAGAACACTACCATATCTCTTGCCCTGTTAGTCAATTCTTTGTCCTAAAGATGCTCAGAAGCCATCTGGCCACCCTTAATTTGTGTCTAGAAAACCAGAGGCTTAACAAATTAGCGCTCAGGATGGATCCTGAGTCATCCACCCCAGCGGTACCACCATGAAAAAAGACCAAGTTCACAAGACCTAGTACTTCTGCCACTCTGCTTCGGGCATCCCGCCAGCTTCTGATTTAGGGGTTGAGGGATGTCCGTTAGAGCAGTCTACTTCAGTACCCCACGAGGAAGCCACTTCGGAAGTAACGGCCGGCCGGCACATCCATGGAGTCTGACATCTGTCCCTACTGACGTCAAGGGGAAACCAGCCACCACTGGACGACCAACTGGGATGCCACTACCTGAAGCCCCAGCTCCCATTCATGCCCCTAAAATTAGTCCTTCTCCTAGGACTACGCCTTTTAAAAGGCAACAGAACACTAAACATACCCCCCCCCCCCCAAATCCACGGAAGGAGTTCTTGACTGGCAGTCTTTCACCAACTCCTTGATGCAGGCCTTCATGGCCCTTAGGCCCATGACCTCTTCACCCTCCACCATTCCTGTTTTCAGCCCTAGGCCTGTCTCAGCTTCTATCCACCTTCCTCCCATGAAGAACAGGAACGTCACTACTCATTTTCTGGTGAGTTCATTACTTATTCATCTCAAATTGCCTCTCCACTAGAATACTATTCCCCTGATGAAAAATCCATAGAAGAGGACTCTCCACCAGAGGATATCACCTTTGGGGAGACTATCACAAAGATGAAAGAATACTTTAAATGGACAATTCCCAAATGACAAACTCAAAAGAGATGCTTTGAGTTATTTCAAGTGGAATCTTCCCCCCCCCCCCTCCCTTTCAGCCATTCCACCAGTTATTCCTGCCTACCTTGAATGCAGTCTCTTCGTCAAAAAACCCAGACTCAACCACTGGCTCCTAAGAGACCTGACCGTTTCTATAAAGTACCGGATGACCAAAAGTTCCTGGTGAAACCACCCCTTGCAGACCTAGCAGTGATTGCTATATCCCCAGACAAGCAGTCAAGATTTTTTTCCTCCTCATCTGTCTTACCTCCTCACAAGGACAGTAAGAACATGGACAGGATAGGAAAGAAGGTTTTATACCTCCTCCACACTGGCCTTCAGAGCTATCAACTATTAAACCCATATGATAAAATATGCTTCTAGCCACCTGTCATCCATGCCTGACTGCCCCAGCAAAACAGAGGTAGAATCAAAACTGTCCCTGGCTTCTCAAGTGGCCAGAGAGTCTATTAAATGCAGTTATGATGCAGCAGAGGCCTGTGCAAGGTCCGCTGCTTCTGCATCAGTCTTAAGCCAATACTGATGGCTACACCTTCAACCCCTACCAGAGGACTTCAAGTCTAAAATCTGTGATGTCCCTCTAGACCACAACCTCCTGTTTGGTAAGCAGTCTGAAGACTTCTTTAACCTTCAGGAGAAAAGTAAAGAGCTCCAAGACGTATTAAGCACTTGCTGGTGTCTCCCATTCCCAAATATTACAGAAATTACCCTGCTAAGACTACCTTTGTCAGGAGGACCTCCTCCTCTGCTACTCCTCTTCCATGCATAGAAAAGGATCCAGGACACAAACCACTTCCAGACCAGCCACCTCTCAACCTACTCGGACAGCCTTTTCATGACAGAAATGGCTCCAACAATTTGTGACTGCCTTGCCCACTTCCCCTTGTCAGCCCAACTCTCCCACTGCCTTCCCCTTTGGAGAACCATCATCACAGACTGCTGGGAGCTGGCAATAGTACAAGAGGGATATTTTCTCTCTTGGAAAGAAATCCCCTTACAAGGGGCATCCCACCCCCAAAAACCAACTACACCTTATTCCTTAGATCCTAAAAGATCTTCTGAACCATGGAATTATAGAACCTGTCCCTCCAGTTCAAGAAGGAAAAGGCTTTTACTCAAGATTATTTCTTGTCTCCAAAAAAGACTGCCCTTGGAGGCCAGTTCTGGATCTGTCATTTCTAAAAGTTCCATCATTCAGAATGTTATCTCTACAAACCCTTCTCCCAGTATTGCCAGCCCAGGCCTTTATGGCCACACTCTAAAGGATGCCTACCTCCATATCCCCATAAAACTCTCTCTCAGAAAATATTTGCATTTTACTGGGCCCTATTCTCACTTTCAATTTACAGCCTTGCCCTTTGGTTTATCTACTGCACCCAGGGTATTCACAAAATGCCTGGCCCCAGCAATAGCCTTTTGCAGAACCAAAGTCGTTCAGATTTACCACTACCTAGACATCCCCATTCTGACAGAGGGAGAGGACACCCTACAAAACCATTTAGTTTATCATTTCCCTGCTACAAGGCTGGGGTTCACCCTCAGCATCCCAAAATCATCCCTAACCCCTCGGCAGGACAAAATCTTTCTGGGTTGCAGAATCAGAACAGACCTGATGAGAGCATTCCTCCCTCAGGACAAAGTTCATTTCCTCTCTACCCACTTCCAAGACCTGATGCATATCCAACAGATATCAGTAAGACGATTCCTATGTATTCTGGGACTAATGGCAGCTGCCATCCCTATACTACCTTTGGCCAGGATGCATATGCGAAAACTGCAGTGGTACTTGAAGATGTGGTCCCAACATGCACACCCTCGAGTTTGATTCCACTCTTGCCCTGCCTCAAAACGGAACAAAGGTGGTGGATACAACAAATCCAAATGAACCCAGGCCTTCCACTTCAAACCCCACCCCCTACTCAGTGCATGCATACAAACGAATCAGACCTAGGATACGGGGCTACCATGAAGGGCTTCATGGTACAGGAGGCCTGGCAACCTACCATCCAAAAGAAACGTATCAGTGTGAGGGAAATGACAGCAGTCCTTTTGGCCCTGAAAGCTTTTCTCCCAATCCTGCATCCAGGCTCCTTTCAAATCTTCACAGACAATACCACAGTCACGTGTTACCTCAAACAAGGAGGGACCAAGTCCTACCTCCTTTGCCGGCTAACAATCCAAATTTGGGACCTTGCCACCCGAAGCTACTTATCCCTGCTAGCAACATACATCCCTTCCCAGGAAAACCAACAGATGGATGTTCTCAGCAGATGCTCTCTGCAGCACGAGTGGATGCTGAACAGACATTTTCCTACACATTGTCTACAAATGCATGCTGAACAGGGGAAAATTTTCTAGACTTTCTCCACCGGTGGGGCACACCTCAGGTAGATTTGTTTGCCTCCCCCCAGAACAGAGATTTGAAGAAATTCTGCACCAAGGACCACTCTCCACTTGCCTGGAAATTGGACGCTTTCAGCATTTCAAGGAAGAGACCGTTTCTATACGCATTTCCACCCTTCCCTCTCATTCAAAAGGTGGTTCTGAAGATCAGGAAGGACAAACCAAAAATCTTGCTGGTGACCCCCTATTGGCCAAGGCAGCACTGGTTCCCCCTACTACTTTCAATCGCCAAGGGTAATCACCACAAGTTACCCCACATGGTGGGCCTACTCGCACAACAGAAGGGAACACTCATTCATCCTCACCTACAGACGTCATGTCCATCACTCTGGGTGATGAACTTTTTATTGCCTTTACTCTGAGGATGTGCTTTCAGTCCTGAGGGAGGCCAGGAAGCCTACGACAAGGCGATCCTGCATGTCCGAATGGAAAAGATTCTCCAAGTGGTGTCTCCAGAGGCACAGGAATCCTTTTCAAGCAGATACCCCTCTAGTCCTTACCTGTGTGAACTTCTCAAGGCTGGCCTTTCATACTCAGTGAAAGTCCACCTATCTGCAATTTCTGCCTGCTTACCCCTAGAAACCCGATCTACTAGCTAAAGGGGTCTTGCACATCAGACCACCAAGAAAGCCCCCCCCCCACTTGGGACTTAAACTTTATCCTAGAAAAAACTCACACTGCCTCCTTTCGAGCCAGCCAGTTCTGCAACACTCCTGATATGCACATGGAAGACTGCTCTGCTAGTGGCCCTTGTCTGCTAGAAGGGTGTCAGTTGCAAGCTCTCTTGGCCTGCCCACCCTACATATCTTCCACAAAGGAACCCTGCACACCAACCTTTCTTTCATGCCAAAGGTGGTCAACGAACTGTCCTTAAACCAATCCATTCACCTGCCCACTTTCTTCCCCTCTCCCACCAATGACAGTGATAGATACTCCATTCCCTGAATGTTCACAGGCAACTAAGGTTTTAGTTAGACAAAACTAAATCAGAAAATCCAACCAACTCTTTGTATCCTTCCACCCCAGGGACCTGGGCAAGGCAGTCACCAACACAAACCATCTCCTGCTTGATCAGAAAAACTATCTGCTTCTGCTACTCCCACCATGGCAAGGACCTACTTCAGGGGGTAAGAGCTCACTCTACCAGGGCCGTGGCATCCGCCAAAGCCTTCCTCAAAGCCTGGACACAACCTCCATTCTGGAGGCAGCCATCTGGTCCTTCATGCATACCTTTACCAGACACTACAAATTGGGCCATGTCTCCAGAACCAGGGCAGGGTTTGCTAGGGCAATCCTGCAGGGCTTTCTGGAATAGCTACCTCTTCCGTTCCTCCTTCCTACGTTGTGGCACTCTCCCACACTAAGAATACTGCAACATAGGAATAAAAGGACTTAGAATAGTTGTGTAAAATCTTACCATAACCATAGATGTCCTTCTCTTCCATGTTACAGTATTCCTTCCCTCCCACCTGTCCCCCTTCATTCCTGTTGCACTGTCTTAAGGGCATCCTGGACGACCACCTAGACTGAAGTCAGACTAGCCAGCAAGTGGCACTTTACACTTCTTGTGGACATAATTTTGCTATTTCTACTTGACTGTCCGACTGTGCAGTTAAGTTTGGAGGTCTCTGCATGCAGACGTCACATTTAAGGTCTCTGGTTTATGGTCCTATGGGTGATGTCCCATGCACCTGCAGCAACCAGGCTTAAACGTTTGTATAGGAGCTGACGTTCGGGTCGCCTGAGGTGGAGAATCCCACACTAACACAACAGAAGAGAAGGACATCTATGGTTATGGTAAGATTTTTCACAACTCTTCTTTCTCACACCTTCAGTTTGTGTTCTGAACCTGTGGAAGGAAATGTAGCCTGGTGTAGCTGAGGTGCTCACCGCAGCCTAAAACAGGTCTCTGTGACTGCACAAATGTCAGCATCTTCCAAGGAGAGAGGACTGCTTGCAATGAGTGCAGTTTCTGGTTTAGACTCCTAGCGTTTAGCAGCATAATCTTGAGGTTGTTTTTAGAGGGTATTTTTACTTAGTGAATTTTGTTCTTGTGAAATGTAATGGCTGTACTCAATATCAAGAAAATGGCCACAGTGTGCCCTGATGACATCCCCGGAGTACCTCATGAACAGTCTAAAATATGAGGACCCCTGAAGTCATTCTTTAACTATAGCCTTAAAACATGCTTTGTGCCACATGAATGGAGAACTGCGACTGAATAAGGATGACCTTCAACAGATCCTGGAAACTAGAGACCCATTAACCTGACTCATCTTATTTGCAAAGCCATGGAAAGAATTATTGAAATTATCAACAAGGACATGGTAGACCTCCAGACATTTAATTCTCCCCAATTTGACTTTGTCAAAGGAAGGTCATGCTTACTGAATCTGGTGGTAGACTTTAAAATGCTCACTAAAGCAATGAATGATAGGAAAGTGGTGCATACTGCCTACATAGATCTGGCTAAAGCATTTGATACAATACCCCATTCAAGCATTGTCAAAACATTTACAGAACTAGCTATAAACCTGCTGGATAGCTAGCTGGCTCACTGAAAGGACCCAGGAGGTTAGAATTGGGGAGGCCACCTCCACAAAGGAGGCCATTCACCAGTGAAGTGCCCATGGGCTGTGTACTAAGCCCACTCCTCTTTGGCATCTACTTCTCTGATGTCAAAGCGGATGTTGAACCAAGTTTGCAGATGATTGCAAACTGGGAACAATCACTGAATCTTCTTAAGGCAAGAACACCTTTCTGGAAGGTCTAACACTGACACACACTTGATGCCAAAGTCATGGCTTAAAACCCAGTACCAAGAAATGCATTGTAATACCTTTTGGGAAGGCTGTCACCCTGAGTAACTATGTTGTCTGTAAAACATTCCTAAAAGTTGATTCACTAATCAGGGATCTGAGAACTCCTGTAGGTGGTAACCTAGCCTTTGTCCGTTGTGTCCAGGGAAATAAGAAAATCCTTCTATGTTGCTCAACTTTTAAGCAAGAGCATGGCATCATGATCTAGTTCCAGAGAGGTCATCTTACCACTGTACATGGTTGACAATCGGTAAGTATCTGACCAGACACGAGCAGCAACTGGAACATCCACAAAGATTCCTTACTGAAAGAATACATGGAGTAAACACGATGTTCTATGCCGATTGCCTCAAAGCCCAGTTCCTCTATTTGTTATACAGACTTCTGAGATGTGATCATTGCTTGGCATACATCTGCAAAACAGCATCAGAACTACGAGATTAAAAGACCTAAATTTTGCTTGTGACATAATACATCTTGGGGTGAAAAATATTTGAGAATTCCTATTCTCTGGGACAGGCTCCCCATCCATGTGAAGTAGAGTTCCTCTCTGTCCCTATTTAAGTGCATTTTGGACCAATGGATGGGTAATCAGAAATTCACCCCTGGTCTGGTGTCTGTGTCTCCGGACAGAGCCAGTCAGTAAATCACCCCTATACAAGTCAAATTTATCTGTCGCATTTGGGTTGCAGAGGTATGCTTATAAAGGACATAGTGGCTGTTAGCCCAGTAAACACCTATGGACACCTTCTGTCCTTTCAAATCCCAGTACTGGGGTTTGTCAGAAGAGATCTTTGGTGGAGACAACAGATATCCTTAAGTCCTGGTCTCCCCTTCTCTCTCCCTGCTCCAAAGAAGTTGGTCGTTGCAGACGCTTCAGACTTTGGTTGGGAAGCATTTTCAGAAGGGATAGAAGTACAGGGGGAGGGGAGATAAGACACCACCGACAGTTGTAAAGACATAAATAAGGAGATGCTTACCATGATCAAGACATTCAAATCTGTGAACCATTTTTGGACCCTGGAACCACTTTAAGTTGTTACAGACAATACCATAATCATGTGGTACATCAGCAAGCAAGGGGGATCCAGGTCGTACCTCCTTTGCAATTTAGCCATGTTGGCTTGGGATATCGCTTCACAGCACAGTCTCACATTGTCAGAGCAAAATTGTTTGGCAGACAAGCTGAACAGGACCAAGGTAAGCCTTCAAAAGTGGTAGCTAGATCAGGGGATCTTCCAAGATTGGATCCATCTGTGGGGAGTTCAGGTAGACTTTACCTCCTCTCTGAACAATCAAGTGGCAAAATTCTGTTCCAGGATTCCATGCAAGAAGGCTTGGAAGATGCCTTTTACCTTCCTTGGACAGGAACATTTCTGTGTGTTTTTACCCCCTTTCCTCTAATATCCGCTGATTCAGAAGGAATCCTTGTGGTGACTCCATTCTAACAGATGCAACCCTGGTCTCCCTTCTTTTGGAAGTGTCCAGGGGCAGATCTGAAGTAGTTGCTTCATTTGTTCAGCAACCAGTGGGTCTCGGATCCGACCTCGGATCCTACCGGCAGCTTTCCAAGCTTCTAGATCCGAGCTCCTAGCTCCTCCCCTCTACCCACAATCCCCTGTCACCACCACACTACCCCAGATCATTTTTGCCGCGGCTTGAATGACAAGCATCTTGTGCTCCTGAACTTAGACAGGGAAGTGAATAATTTTCTTCAAAATTTTTCTAAAAACTTTTAAAACTTAAAAAGGAGAGTATTGTGAGTGTTTATCTGCCCTTTTTTTGTTTTTGGGATTGCATTGTCTTTTCAAACCCTTCCCCTAGGTGTTTGAGCATGCGAGTGTGTGTGTCAGCAAAATGGCCGAAGGCCATAAAGCTATTTTTTCAAAGTGCACTGGGTGTGGCCATAAGCTTTCCCCAGCTGATGGCCACACTCAGTGCGTTATATGCCTGGGGGTTGTTCATTTGTCTTCAGACTGCCAGGTTTGCGCAGCCTTCAACCCCCGGGCTGTAAGGGACAGAAGGAACAGGCTTATTCTGGCGGGATTGCTTCCCCCGGAGGAGGCCTCTTCCTCCTCTCCCTCCAAGGTGCAGGCTACCCAGGTAACTTCAACACCCCTGATCCCCTCGACTCAGGCTGGGACTCAACCTCCCACTACTGCCTTGAGTACGAAGGAAGTTCAGTCTTCTCTTTCTAGGGAGCACAGGACCAAAGACAGGGAGAAGCATAGACACAAGAGGTGAGCCGAGCCGATCCTCATCCCTCGGCTCCGCCTTCAAAAACTGCTAAATCACCTCCAAGGGTTGTCCGGACCTTCTCCTTCTCTGCTCTGATCTCCTTCCTCACAGACTGGATCTACTCATAAAAACAGGGGTGTTTGGTACACAACATCATCACTTGACTGCCTGGATGAGAGTTTTAATTCATTTTCGGCACCTGTTTAATGAGGAAGTGTATCGCATACTAATGGAAACAAGAAAACCTGCTACTAGAAAATCATATATTGGCAAATGGAAAAGTTTTTTTTTGTTGATGCCATTAACGCAACCAGGACACATTCAGAGCTAGTTCTCTGGTTCTGCAATATTTGTGAGGCTTACTATTCTATAGCCTTTCTTATTCCTCTCTCAAGATTCATTTATAGGCCATTTAGCATGTCTTTTCATGGATCCTCCTCTTTCAATGCGGTCTGATGTCAGAATGTTCTTTTTAAGGGGTTTTGCATAAGAAATTTTCAAGAAAATTGGCAGCCCCTCTCTGGATTCTTAATTTTGTGGTAGGCTAACACTTTCTTCCTTTGAACCAGTTAATCTGGCTGACTTGTTTCTTAACATGGAAAACTAATTGCTCTGACCTCTGCAATAAGGGTTTCTGAGTTTCAAGCTCTTGTGGTGAGTCAGCCCTATATCATTTTTCATAGGGTCAAGGTTTTTTTGAGAGCTAATCCTTTTTTGCCTTAAGTGAGTCAACTTTAAGCCAAACTGTCCACTTCCTTGATTTTCCTGAACCTAAATATGAGGGACAGAGTATATTCCACACCTTGGATGTCCACAGACCCAACTATAGTACTGTCTTGAAAGGACTAAATCTTTCATATCTTCGCATCAGTTGTTTAACCTGTGTCAAAACGAACAGTTTCCAAATGGTTAGCTTATGGCTATTAGGTTTTTGTTATACTCTCCATACCAAAACTGTTCCATGTAGGGTCAAGGCCCACTTAACCAGACCCTTGGCTTCATCTGTGGCTTTTTGGAAAGTATTTGATTCTATAAGCTGCTGCTTCATCCTTATTTTTACAAAGCACTATAAGCTCGGTTCCTTGACTAGGTGTGGATTAGGCTTTGCTAGGGCTACTTTCCAGGGACGCCTCTGCCTCCACTTCCCTTTTTTGTTCTTAGCATTGTCCTTTCAGAGCTCAGCATCCTGCTTGCAGGAAAGCTCTGAAGAACTTCTCGCCCAAACTTGTCTGTTAGTCAGCTAACAGTTTGGAGGTGTGTGGCAGCTGCCCTGAAGCTTTAGAAGCTGGCTTTCTGTTATAACCCATAGAGCTAAGGTTACTGCAGTAGTGATCATTCAAACATATACTGTTATGGTAAGTTTAACTTGCACTACTGTTATTTGCAGGAACACAAGTAGATCTAGTGATGCATGGTGTGTGTGACACCTACTATTACAGTATATTCCTTCTCCTTCCAGAAAGAATATTTCTGGTGTGGATCCCATTTGAACCCAACCAGGGATTCTGCATGAGACCACTGCATTCCATAAATGAAAACAGGACCCCTCCTGTTTAACATATTTATAAGTAACCTACATGTTGCTTCCAAGCATGCCACTCGTGTGCAGTATGCAGATGACTCAGCATTCATCTACACAGCCTCTAACCTACAAAAACCCAAAGAAGTTACTCAAGAATCCATTATTTCCATAGAATCCTGGCTACTCAACTCAAGAACAAAACCTTACCTAAGACAACTAGAGAAACCATAGTTAAAGCCTACCTCTTATTTACTGTACTGTAGGCCTCCCCACTCTTTACTAACTTACAAATGTCCACACAAACAAAGCTGGATTAATGCTGCAATAAAATGTCTCACTTTGCTGCAAATAGTCCCTTTAGAGCTCATCACTGATGTTCTTCCTGTTTCACTGTTGCAGTCATCACATATTTGGTTTATCTGCTTACAGGTAGCCCTCAGTCGGCCTGATTATCAAAGTCTTGGGTCCTGCTTCGGTTGCTTTCTCATCGTCCATGACATCAGGTAGTCAGGGGTATAAAGCATGCAGCCGACTTTATTACATCAGTCTTTCTTGCCGTTCGGTGCCCGAAGCTGAAGCAGTTCGCAAGTGCTGGTTGGCTGACTACTGAAATTTTCATTTTCGAGTTTTAGATCCGAAGTCTTCCACTAAGCTAAGTACCCCATTGGGGATCCTTTTTCTTGCTCTAAACCAATATCAGTAAAAGTTAACAATTGTATTTCTTGTGGAAAGCAAATACCTCAAAGATTTTTATTCGTACTGCATTCCTTGCTTAGGCCCAGACCCCGACATACCTCGCTGTCGGTTTTGTACCTTATTCAAACCTCGTACTAATAGTCTGTTCATTTTTGCATCTAAATATTTTGGTACTCTGTTCAGTTATCCAAAATGGCTTTGGTAAGCCACCCAACTACTGACATTCCGAAAAAAACCGCAAAGATAGACAGGGCCAGCCTGCAGTGGGTCCAAAGCTGCCGACTATGCTTCTCCTAAGCTAGTCGCCAGTACTCAGTGAAGCGCTTTCACAGCCCCTGGTACCTGCTACTTTGAATGGGTCTCAGTAGAGGTCTGTGAATCTGGAGTCCAGTATGCCATGAGATGCTGCTGTGACTGTGGAACCTGCGGATGTGTCTACCTTGGATGGGTCCGGACCCGCTGTGCAGGCACTGGCTTCTGAGAGTGTATTCAGGCCTACTGACTTGCATATTAAACCAACGCCATCTTCTTCAAGACCTAAAACTCGATCCATGCCCCGAAAACCAATGCCCAGACCGTATGGTCAGGCCCCTATGCCTAAAATACAAATAATGGCTGAAGGCCTTATTACTCTAATCAGGGGAAGCCACCCTTCTCCCTCTGCGACCTAGGACTGATTTTCCTTCTGATTCTTCTGATCAGGATTCTGAAATTTCTGATGTTCTTCATCTCACATTGCTGCAGTCCTTACATATGGGTAGTCCGCTGTCCTCGGTCGGCCCGAATACCAAAGTATAAGGCTGACGTCGGTCAAGGCGCTTAACACTGACATCAGGACGTCAGGGTACAAAAGCGCATGACCGACGTCATTTCCTCAGTCTTTTTTGCCGCATGGTCCGATGCAGAAGCAGCGTTGCAAGTGCCATTCGGCGTTCTGAAATTTTTCGAATTCGGAGTTTCAGACCGAATCCAAGTTGGCTAAGTACCCCGTTGGGGAATATTTTGGTTTTTTCTTGCCTCAGTGTTTTACCGGATGTCAGAAAAAGTGAATAACTGTATTTCTTGTGGGAAACAGATACCGCATAGAGATTATCATTCCTTGTGTATTCCTTGTCTGGGGCCTGAGCACGACGTTGTTGGGTGTCGCTTTTGTGCTAGGTTCAATAAGCGCACTATTAAGCGGAGGTTAGATTGTTACAATACCCGGAGCAACAACCAGCAGTGGGATTAAATTTAATTGAAGTTGTGACTAATAGGGATGCTGACTTTAAAATTTACAACTATACTGAATGTCATGTTGATGATAGCTTAGTAGAACTTTTTGCAAAAGGTTTAACTTTTGTACCTTCACAGACCTGCAACATTGTAAACTTGTTAATTGACTTCAAAATGTTTATCAGGAAGTTAAATCTAAACATGATTTTTGGTAACTCTGATCCTAATTTTTTAGCTGACCCGCTACGTGTCCCGAGTAGCTTCAACCCACCCCTTAACAACTCACTATACTTATTTGAACAACTTTGTGAGTTAGAATTTAGGGAAATAACTTCTAGAGCAAACAGTAACTACCAGTTTAACATTTCTAAGGACGAGCAGGAGTTACTGTCTTTGTTCAGGAAATTACCGGTGAGACTTATGAAACCGGATAAGGGAGGTGGGCTAGCAATAGTATATAATGTAGATTATGTCAACATTATGTTGACATTACTGGAAAAGGACACTTATGAGGAGGTCAGTAGGAATCAGCTTAATCAAGCATGTCACCACATTAGGTCACATATAAATGATCTCTTCATTGATGGACTAACTACAGGGGAACAAAATCAATATTTAACAATGCTTGCTCCTAGAATTCCAAAAGCTTTCGGTATTCCGAAGCTCCATAAAGATTTGAAAAATCCCCCCTTCCGTATACTTGTTGATGCCCGTCAATCCATTACATACCCTGCTGCTAAATTGATTGACCTAATTCTTAAAAGGTATGTTGAAAGGGAAGACCAAATTTTAAAAGACTCTTGGTCTTTCCTTGAAAGTATATGAGAAACAACATTCGACTGGTCCTTTAATTTTTTAACAGTCGATGTATGTGACCTCTACTCTAGTATTCCCCAAAATGTGGGAATAGAGTGGGTTGTTGAATTTATAGGGTCAAAGGGGGCTTCTAGTGACCAATGTAACTTGGTCGAACAACTTTTGGATATCATTCTAAAGAACAACTTTGTCTCTTTTGAAGACAAGTTGTTTTTACAAAAAATAGGTGTAGCCATGGGGTCACCAGTGGGCGCAAGTTTTGCAAACTTGGTTATGGCCCACTGGGAGACATCGTATGTACTCAATAGCATTTGGAAATCAAAAATCCACCTGTATAAGAGATACCTGGACGACATCTTCATTCTACTGAAGGGAGATGAGACAGACGCAAGGGACCTAGTAGAATTTTTGAACTCTACTACAGATTTCTTAAAGTTTACCATGACTTTTCGAACAAACGAAATATGTTTTTTGGACATCTTACTCAGTAAAAATCAGGATCAATATATTTCACAAATACACAGAAAAAGCACGTTTTCAAACACATATTTACACTTTTCAAGTTCCCACCCTCACCACCAAAAGAAATCTGTAGTCAAGGGTCAATTGGTAAGGTTAGCTAGGATGACAACACTTGAAGAGGACTTCACCAAAGAATGTGAGAATTTATATCAGATGTTTCGACACCGAGGTTATCCTAGGACATTTTTGGACAACATCTTTGGTGAGGTCATCTCAAAAAGAAAATATAGGGTGTATGAAGCAATACTGGGTATTCAGAGCAGGACTGATGACCTTGAAACCAATGCTATTGTCACCCAAAGTCCTATTGTAGCTAACAACTTTGAGCCCCCAGTAGCTAGGCCACTTAACAAACAAGTTAACTATACAAACTCGTTTGTTTTCACCTATTGCCCAGAGGCCAATGAGATTTCTAAGGTGGTGAGGAAATATTGGTTTTGTCTATCCTTAGAGAAAGATTTAACCAAAGTTTTGGGCCCTGGACCTAAAATTACTTTCAAGAGGGGTAGCAACATGAAGGACCTTCTAGAAAGAAAGAATGTAGGATGTAAAACCATGGGGGGTACCCAAAAATGCGGGGCATGTAGGCAATGCATACATATCAACACCTCTGATTCATTTACAGTAGGGAATAATATCTTCAGAGTTTGGAAACGTTACAATTGTAACAGTAAACGTGTGGTTTATTTGGCACAGTGCAAACTCTGCCCCGCATTTTACATAGGGAAGACCGACAGGCGTCTGAGGGAGAGACTATACGAACATGGCTACGCGATTAATAACAACAAGGATGACAACGCCCTTGCAAAACACTGCAACTCTTTGTAGGTCACACATTTGACTTCATGGCCATCGACCAAGTCACGACTGATAAAACTAATTGTGTTAGTGACAACCTTTTGAAATTACAGTTAGAGAAGAAGGAATTATGTTGGCAGTTACGTTTGGCAGCGCACAAACTACCTGGCCTTAATGAACACTATTCAATTATGTGCATTCTTAAACTGAACTGTTTATTAAGATAGAGTTGTTTTCCTTTGGTATAATTTCCTCTAGCTGGTGTACTTTCTAGTGTGTTGTCTTTGGCCTGGTTGTTTTATTCAGGGTCCCTTATTTGGTCACCCGTTTCAGTGATTTATATTATATCACAATAGATCTTACTGCATCATACACATATATGATGTCCAGTATTTTATAGTTCACACAACAAAACATACACATATATGCACATCCTTTGGATATACTTTGAAGTGGGGGAGGAGAATACTGTAGCAACCAGGGCCCCCATCTTGCATGGGTGGAGATGGTGGAATATGGCCCACTTTAATATATAATATAATATTATATTACTATATCATTAACTACTAGTGTACAAAATTAATTTTATCTATTATTTTTAATCATTATTTTTTATTTGATAATATTATATATACATGTTTTATCTTTAAATGACTATTATTATTTTATCATCATTTTTTCATATATTCATGGTTATTTTATATTATATATGGGTGATTTTCATACATATTGCAATAGTGAATGGAGTGTTGGTAGGTCTTTGTTTCCCATATTTTTATGTCATCTGTTTGAAAAATCATTACTGTTATTATCATTTTTCAGTACTGTCAACAAGATTACGTTTTGTGGTCTTGGTGTAACATTTTATTACTATTCATTATTACTATTTTTTACATTTACAATCAACTTACTCTGTTAAGTTAACTTATATCTTAATGGTTGGTTTGTTGAGTGGTTCTTTTAGGACCATTCTTTTAGGACTGTCTTTTTAATTAACTAATTAATTCAATTACTTAAGTATTTAAGAGACACTTAGTTCTAATATTGTTGTAAGTCTGATGAAGTTCAAGCAGTGTCTTGAACGAAAAACGCATTTGCGAGCGTTTTACACTATTTGTCTTGTCTTTACCTTCCCGGTTTTGGGTTCATTAAAATTACTGGATTTTATCTACAGTATTACGTACCAGCGTGGTTTTTATTTCAGCTTCTGAAGCCTTTCTGGTTTTGGTGCTTTATTTGGAAGCTCGCTTACTCAGGATACATTCGTGGCACCTACTCTTGCTTTTGGGAGGTTAGATTGTGCTAGGCTGGTCTTTGGGAAGCGGTGCAATTATAATATGCCGTCGCATTCTCCGGCGCCCGCTTCTGCGAAGAAGCGCAAAGACAAAGCAGTTGAACCCAGGCAAGATGAGTCGTCCGTTCCGGACGCCGGTTCTTTAGAGGCTTCAGTGGAACCGGTGGTTCCGACGGAGACCTCTCTGGAGTCTCAGGGGGAGACTTTGATTTTGCAGGAGGTGGTCTCTCAGGAGACAGGTCAGGCTGAAGGGGCTTCTCAAGTTACTGTACTCCCCTCCCTTCCTAGGGTGGTTAGGCCTTCTCCTTCTGTTTCCAAGGCTTCTCCCAGAGGCAGGCCAGTTTTAGCTTCTGTTGGTGTCACTCCTAGTTCAGCGGGGTCTGTGCCTAAGAAGCACATGCTTAAAATGGCAGAAGATTTGATTACTCTGATTAGAGGTTCTTTGCCCCCTCCTGATAAGAGGCCTAGGGCGGAGCCAGAGTTGGGAAGTTTTGAGCAGGCTTCGGATGTTTCAGAGTCTTCAGCTGAAGACCTGCAGGAGTACTCTCCTTATTCTGATTCTGATGCAGATGATTCCACTCCTCCTGCTTCTCCTCCAGAGGATTTTTCTTTTTCAGAGACGCTTCATTCTATGAGGGAACATTTTAAGTGGGAAGGTCAGGACTTCTCTGATTCTCGGAAAAGGCTTAGGGAATTTTTGCTGTTACCCCAGCATATAGGCCCTTGGCTATACCCCCTGTTCTGGATGCTGTGGAAGATGTGTTTGCAGAGGCTTCTCTTAATCCTGATTCTTTGCCTCCTGCTCCCGTTAAACCGGATAGGTATTACAGGGTGCCTGAGGCTCATAAATATCTTTATAAGAGTCCTAGGGCAGACCCAGAAACTATTAGTCAGGGACCTAAGGGTGTCAAGGCCTCTGTTGTAAAAAAAATCCGGTTCCTCTAGATAAAGAAGCCAGAGCGTTGGATAGATGGGGAAAAAAGGTCTATACATCTTCTACCTTAGCTATGAGGGCCTTGAATTGCCAGTTTCATATGTTGAAATATCAAAACTTTCTTCTTTCTCAATTGAAGTCTAAGGTGGATGCTCTGGCGGAAGGCATTGAGTGTAAAGAATTACAAGATTTGGTGCATGTCTCTGAACAGGTGGGTAAGCATTCATTACAGTGTGGTTTTGATGCTGTGCAGGCCTCGTCTAGGGTGGCTGCCACTGGCACGCCTGGCTGAAGGATCAGAATTTATCTGACCATGTTAAGACAAGGATTTTGGATGCTCCTTTGCAGTCTGATGTGTTGTTTGGTTCACCTGTGGAGTCAGTCTTGAAGAAAATGGAAGACAAGGCTAAGTCTATGCAGGCTGTTAAAGATTTTTTGCAAGTTCAGCCTCCGAAGTTTAGTAGGAATTGGCCTGCTAAGGGGTGGACGTATCCTTCTTATGATTCTCAGTCTAGGGGTAGATCTAGACGTGGTAGGGGGAGAGCTCAGAGTTCTTTCAGGCCTAGAACAGGGAGTTCACCTGCACAATCTTCGAGTGAGGGCAGGGGCCAGTCCTTTCGTAAACAGGCCCAATGACCTACCTTTTCAGCTGCCAGATCCTTCTTGCCTGGCAGCACCTTTGGGAGGAAGGTTAGCAGTCTTCAAGGAAAATTGGATTTTGATTACCCAGGACAAATGGGTATTGGATATCATACACCAGGGTTACAAGTTTTATTTCCATACCTTGCCTCCTTTCAAAGGCATGCCGGACGTTCCTCCTCAGCAAAGACTAGAGGCTCACAAACAAATTTCTCTGCTACTTCAAATAGGGGCCATACAACCGGTCCCTCTGCCAGAAGTGGGCCTAGGATTTTATTCTCGCCTGTTTCTAGTACCAAAAAAAGGAAACACGTGGAGACCAATTTTGGATTTATCTATCCTCAACACATATCTGGACATTCCCAAGTTCAAAATGTTGACGTTACAACAGCTTTTACCTCTGCTAGGCAAAGATCACTGGATGGTGACTCTGGATCTCAAGGAGGCTTACCTTCATGTTCCTATCAGGCCCAGTTGCAGGAAGTATCTGCGTTTTCGGGCTGGGACTTCACATTATCAGTTCTCTGCATTGCCCTTTGGCTTATCTACTGCCCAGAGTATTCACGAAGGTTCTGGCTCCAGTGGTAGCTTTCTTCAGGCTAAGAGGAATACAAATCTATCCTTATTTGGACGATTGCCTGATTCTGGCCCAAGAAAAGGACGAACTTCATCATCTACAGTATGTGATGGCAGTGTTAAGATGCCTGGGGTATTCTGTGAACGAAATAAAGTCCAGTCTAGTACCCTCTCAGGACATGTGCTTTCTGGGTGTGAGACTGAATACAGCATCCCAGATGGCCTTTTTGACCCCGGACAAACAAAAGAATCTTTCTCTTTACTTCCACCAATTGTCTCGTCAGTCCAGGCTGACTGCAAGGACAGTCCTTCAAGCCTTGGGGTTCATGGCATCTTGTATTCTGGTACTTCCCAATGCCAAACTGCATATGAGGAAGCTACAATGGTATCTCAAGAATGTATGGACACAGCACTGCCAAGATTTGGACACTGTCATTCAGATAATACCTTGCATTCAAAAGGAGTTTTTGTGGTAGGCTCAGGAATGTCACCTCAACAAGGGACTCTGTGACCCGGCCAGAGGCGAGTCAGATTTTAACGACAGATGCCTCAGACAAAGCTTGGGGAGCTCATCTAAACGGAAAATGGGTACAAGACACGTGGCCTGCCAGACTTCAACATCTACATATCAACTTGAAGGAGATGTTAGCAGTCCAATTTGCATTGATAGCTTTCAACGATTTACTTCTTCCAGGGCAGGTGTTGATTCAAACAGACAACACAACTGTCATGTGGTACATCAACAAGCAAGGGGGAACGCATTCTTATCCTCTGTGCAGACAAGCAATGATTTTGTGGGAGACTGCTCTCAGTTTACAGCTAAATCTTTAGGCAAGGTTTCTGCCAGGAGCACAGAACTCCTTAGCAGATGTGTTGAGCAGACATATTATGGATCCCCACGAGTGGAAATTGGATCCTCATGTATTTCAGAGATTGACAGTGTTATGGGGAACTCCAGACCTAGATCTGTTCGCTTCTCCACTAAATTACCAGCTGCCAAAGTTTTGCACAAAAAGGTTTCATCCCACAGCTTGGAAAGTGGATGCTCTCTCATTCAATTGGAGCAATCTTCACGTGTATGCCTTTCCACCTCTGCCTCTCCTCCCAAAGGTACTCCTGAAGGTCAGACAGGACAAGCCAAACATGATTTTAATAGCTCCAGATTGGCCTTGACAGCACTGGTACCCATTACTGAGAAATCTGGTACGGGAGCCTCCATGGCCTTTGCCTTCGATTCCTCACCTGCTGTCTCAGGAGAACAGTCATTTGCTCAATGTCAAACTTCATTCTCTACATCTGACAGCCTGGCATATTCGGTTTTAAACCCTGGAGGGTCTCCGCTTCCACAACAAGTTTTGAATGTTATTTTGGAGGCCAGAAGGCCTAGTACAAGGAAAGTTTACGCAGATAAATGGAGGAGATTTTTATTTTGGAGTACAGCAAAGGACTTTGATGTTTCTAAACCTAATTTAAGTGTTGCACTTCAATACCTTACTGAGTTATTGGACAAAGGTTTGTCCTTCTCCTCTATAAAGGTTCATGCTGCAGCAATTTCTGCTCATTATGACTGTGACCCACCATTATTTTCTCAGCCTTTAAGCAATTCCTTAGAGGGGCAAAGAATATAAGACCCCCACGTAGAGCTCCTACTCCTGCTTGGGATCTCAATTTTGTGTTGGAGAAACTCACTCTACAACCTTTTGAGCCTGCAGCATCAGCAGAGTTGAAATATTTATCATGGAAGATTGCTTTTTTGTTGGCCATTACCTCTGCGAGAAGAGTTTCTGAATTACAGGCCCTTATGGCAGTTGAGCCTTTCTTAATTTTCCACAAGGACAGGGTGTCTTTGCGTACTAACCCTTCTTTTATGCCTAAAGTGGTTTCTAGTGTGGCTTTAAACCAAACTATTCATTTGCCTACTTTTTATGCAAACCCCCAAAATAAAGGGGAAAGGATTTTGCACACATTGGATATACACAGGCAGTTGCGATATTATTTGAGCAGAACTAAAGGGTTCAGGCAGTCTCAGCAGTTGTTTGTTTCTTTTGCTTTGGGTTCTCAGGGCAAACCTGTTTCAAAACAAACAATTTCTAAGTGGATTGGGTTTTGTATTGCTTTCTGTTATTCCCATCATGGTAAGGAGGTTCCAGCTGGGATTAGGCCTCATTCCACTAGGGCTACTGCCACTTCTACAGCTTTTTAAGGGGTGGCTACTAAAGATATTTTGGAAGCAGCTACTTGGAGTTCAGTGCATACTTTCTCTAAGCATTACCACCTTCCACTTTACTCTAAATCTAGGGCTGGATTTGCCACTGCTATTTTACAGGGCATTTTGGCAGCGCATAATGCTTTATAGTTTTGCCATCCTCCCTTACCTCTGCTTTGGGATTCTACCCATATGTAAGGACTGCAGCAATGTGAGATGAAGAACATAGTACAGTTTTGTACCTACCATAAATGTAGATATTCGAAGATCCACATTGCTGCAGTCCAATTTACCCTCCCTCCTTCCCCTCTGTTGTTGAAGGTGGTGGTGTACTTTGTGTTGTACATATTGTAAATATGGTTATTGCACGGGTGGTTGGTTAGTTTTTGCTGGTTTTTGGCTTTGGCCTTTCTTGTTGGGCCTTCTGACATCTGGGGCAAGAAAAGACTGAGGAAATGACGTCGGTCATGCGCTTTTGTACCCTGACGACCTGATGTCAGTGTTAAGCGCCTTGACCGACGTCAGCCTTATACTTTGGTATTCGGGCCGACCGAGGACAGCGGACTACCCATATGTAAGGACTGCAGCAATGTGGATCTTCGAACATCTACATTTATGGTAGGTACAAAACTGTACTTTTTCTCTGATGGACCAGGATTTGCCCTTATCTACCTATGAGGATTCTGATGCAGAGGACTCAATTCCCTCTGCTTCCCATCCAGAGGATTTCTCTTTTGGTGAAGACTTGCATACTTTTAGGGAGCATTTCCACTGGGAAAGCCAGGATTACTCTGACTCAAAAAAGAGGCTTCGGGAATTTACTCCTGCCTCAACACAGGCCTTTAGCTATCCCTCCTGTACTGGACATTGTAGATGCCTTCTCTGAATCTAGCCTGGCCCCTGACACTTTTCCTCCTGCTCCCAGAAAACCTGATGGGTATTACAGGGTACCTGACTCTCAAGTTCCTCTTTAAAAATCCTACTGCGGATCCTGAGACCATTTCACAGGGACCTAAGGGCTTTAAGGGTAGTACTGCCAAAAATCCTACCCCCTCTGATAGCGATTCCATGGTGCTGGATAGATGAGGTAAGAAGGTATACACTTCTGCAGCCTTGGCCATTAGGGCCTTAAACTGCCAGTTTCATATGTTAAAGTATCAGCAGCATATTATTGGTTAAACAGAAAATGATGATGCCTGACTGTGCTGAAAATAAAGAATTACAGGATTTAATGCATTCTGCTCAACAAGTTGGAAAACATACTTTGCATTGTGGTTTTGATTCATTAGAGGCATCTTGCAGGGCTACTGCCACTGGGGTCTGTACTTGGAAGGCATGCTTGGCTTAAGGAGCAATCTTTGCCAGATCATGTTAAAGCTAAATTACTGGATGTTCCCTTAAACCAAGACCGCCTGATGGCAACAAAGCAGTAGTACTTAAAAAGATGTAGGAAAAAGCTAAATCTATGCAAACTGTTAAAGATTTCCTGCAAGTACAGCCTCCCAGATTTAGTAGGCATTGGCCCTCTAAGAATTGGCCCTTTCCTGCCTCTTCCAGGCCTTCACAGTCCAAACCAAGAACCAGCAGAACACCCAGGCTTCAGTCCCAAGGTGCTCACAGGCCTAAGCAGTGGGTGGGCTCCCACTTCCAAAGCTTGGGGAGTAATAAGACTCCCCCCTATGGTAAACTGTCTCAATGACTTAACTTTAAACCTTCCAAGCTCTGCTCAACTGACTGTTCCTTTAGGGGGAAGGATCACCCTGCATGCAAAAAATTGGGAACTCGTTACCCAGGACAAATGGGTTTTAAATACAGTTTCCACTTCCACTCCTTACCAACCCCAAATTGTTGGCCAGACCTACCCCCAAATCAGTGGGCAGAGGCCCAAAAGCAAGTTTTCTCTCTCCTAAGCATCAGGGCTATTCAACCTGTCCCAGAAGAAGAATGGGGGCAGGGTTTCTACTAGACTTTTCCTGGTACCCAGAAAAGACAATTTCTGGCATCCTGTCCTGGACCTGTCTATCCTAACCACCTTTTTGGTAATCCCAAAATTCAAGATGCTAACTCTTTCATCAGCTGCTTCCCATGCTAGGCAAAAATGCCTGGTTGGCAACACTGAATTTAAAGGAAGCCTACCTGCACATCCCAATAAGGGAATCATGCAGAAAATACCTACACTTCAGAGCAGGCTACATGCGCTATCAGTTGTCTGCACTGCCCTTTGGCTTATCTACTGCGCCCAGGGTATTCAGCCTAGCTCCAGTCATTGCATTTTGCAGGCAAAGAAATATTCAAATATACCCTTACCTGGACGATTGTTTAATTCAGGCAGAAAGCCAGGACATACTATTAAATCATCTGGCATAAAGAAATTATTAATTTCTCTATGGTACACCATAAACGAAAAGAAATCACATCTTTTACCCTGCCAATAAATTATATTCCTGGGAGCAAGCATGAATACAACTTCCCAGATGGTCTACTTTACACCAGAGAAACAAGTTAATTTGACAGCCTACTTCAAACTACTGGCCACAAAGACCCAGCTATCTGCAAGGAAAATACTGCAAGCCTTGGGGTTCATGGCATCTTGCATTCTACTAATTGCATATGCGGAAACTACAATGGTATCTAAAAAGCCTATGGTGTCAACATTCTCAGGATCTAGAATCAATGATTCCTATCATACCTTGTCTAAAGATAGTTCCTTTGGTGGGCATGGGCCTGCCAGCAAAACAAGGGACTGCCATTCACTCTACCCCTGCTGCCCAAACCCTAACAGACGCATCAGACTATGCATGGGGGGCTCACTTGGCAGGGCAGTGCATTCAGGGCAAATGGAACCCAAGTGAAATGCACCTGCATATCAATCAAAAAGAAATGTTAGCTGTACAGAATCCTCTGACAGCCTTCAAGGACCACATTCTTCCAGGACAATTATTGGTAAAGACTGACAGTACCACTGTTATGTGGTACATAAGCAGGGGGGAACCCACTCATACCCTGTCTGCAGACTAGCCATGGCTCTGTGGAACACAGCCTTGAGCTACCAAGTGCATACCTACAAGCTCAGTTCCTGCCAGGAAAGCTAAATACACTGGCAGACTACCTAAGCAGAAATCTCATGGACCCACACGAGTGGAAACTCGAACCAAAGATATTCAACATGTGGAGAAACAAATGGGTAAGCCCAGAGATAGACCTGTTTGCCTCCCTTCAGAACTACCAGTTGGTCGAATTGTGCACAAGGACTCCCCACAAACAAGCTTGGAAAGTGGAAGCCCTGTCCTTCACCTGGAAAAACCGATCAGTTTATGCCTTCCCCCCTCTGCCTCTCATCTCCAAACTGCTACTAAAGATCAAACAGGACAAACCAAGGACAATACTGATTGCACCAGACTGGCCACGCCATCACTGGTACCCCTTCTTGCACAGTGTCACTGCTGGCACCATGGCAACTGCCTCCAACCCCTGCCCTGCTGTCCCAGCAGGAGGGCCAGATACTGCAACCACAGCTTCAAACCCTGAACCTTGCGGCCTGGCTAATTACCTGATCTCTCCGTTACCATCCTTCAGCAAGCAAGTGATGGGTGTTATTGTGGAGGCAAGGAGGCCTAGTACTAGAAAATCCTATGCTGAAAAATGGAAAAGATTCTGTTCTTGGAGCCAAACTCAGGGGATGGGTACAGCAGCACCCAGTTTACCTCATATTCTTCAATACGTAACTGAGATGCTTCACAAGGGCCTTTCCTTTACTTCCATCAAAATTCATGCCTCAGCCATTTCAGCACATTACAATACAGAGCCACCCTCTTCTCTCATCCGCTGCTGAAGCAATTCCTTAGAGGAGCCAAAAACTTAAGACCAACCAGGAGAGCCCCTACACTAGCTTGGGACCTTAAGCTTGTATTGGAAAAGCTCACTGTACCTCCCTTTGAGCCACCTGCAAATGCAGAGTTGAAATTCCTGTCTTGGAAGACAGCCTTCCTTCTAGCCATCACTTCAGCAAGAAGGGTGTCTGAATTACAGGCCCCCGTGGCAATGGAGCCTTTCATCATTTTTCATGCGGACAGGGTGTCCCTCAGGACCAATCCTTCCTTTGTGGTATCCAGTGTGGCCCTTAATCAGTCCATTCATTTGCCAACCTTCTTTTCTAATCCACAGAACAAAGGAGAACGAATACTGCACTCCTTGGATGTGTACAGACAACTTAGATTTTACTTGGACAGGACTTAGCAAGCCTCTCAGGAAATCTGAACAGCTGCTGGTTGCATTTGCTGCAGGGGCAGAGGGGAAGGCCATTTCAAAGCAAACCATTTCTAAGTGGATAGGCCCATTGCATTCATTTCTGCTGTAAGCACCGTGGAAAACCTACCCCACAGGGGATAAGACCACATTCAACCAGGGCTGCATCTACCTCTACAGCCTTTCTCAGAGGTGTCCCTACCAGGGACATCCTACAAGCTGCTACCTGGAGTTATGTACATACCTTCACCAAGCATTACCACTTGCCAATTTTTTCTAAATCCAGAGCTGGGTTTGCCACTGTAGTCTTGCACGGCCTTGTAGCTGGTCCTAATGCTATTTAATTACCTCTTCCCATCCTTAGCTTTGGGAATCTACCCAAATGTGATGACTGCAACAGTGAAACACGAAGAACATATAGTACAGTTGTGCACACGTACCATAAATGTAGATGTTCGAGTGTATTCACTGTTGCAGTCCTGATTACCCTCCCTCAAGCCTCCTGACCTCATTTGAATACCTCTATTCTTGTTTACTATGCTTAAAGCTTTCTGGTGTATTTGCTTTTTTTGTTGGAGGTGCAACCTTGTATATAATTGCTTCCCATTATGGGGGGCACCTGACATCTGAGGCAAGAAAAACTGATGTAATGGCGTCGGCTGCATGCTTTATACCCCTGACTATCTGACATCTTGGAAGATGAGACATCAACCGACACAGGACCCAAGACTTTGATAGTCAGGCTGACTGAGGGCTACCTGCAACCAGATAACCCAAATGTGATGACTGCAGCAGTGAATACACTCAAACATCTACATTTATGGTAAGTGTACACAACTGTGCTTTCCATCCTTAATTAAATTGGGCTGAACTCCCACATTACCTCCACTATAGTCAGCTACTACTACATTCTTATATACTACCCTGGTAAGTATCCAGCACTAAAAAGTAAGCTTCTCTGCTACTACCCTAAACCCTCTAAGGACAAACTCATCACTGTAACCCAAACTGTATTGAGACCCTCTTTTTACTCGCACTGTAGCTAGCCTCTGTAATGCCCTCCCACATACTGTCAGGTTTCTTTAAAATCTACAGGTATTCAAAACACAGCTAAGAAAACTCTCAACATCCTCTCTCTACTTCATATTTAGGATAAGTATAACATATTTTCTTATTCCTTCTCTTCTACTAAACCTCTGCTCTCTTCTGTTCTATTACCAGCTATATCACTGCCTTCATCCATGCTTTCTACCCATTCCTCTCATCTCTTTAACCACTCATTTTATCAGTTAAAATCTTTTCTTTTCCCACCCTTTGAAAGTAACTCTGTATCCTACTGCATATAGAATAAAATTAGTATAAGGCTCGCTACTGTGCTTATAATTACCATCATCTATTTTGACATTGTAAAATTTATTTTAATTTTATTCTGCCTGGCATTGTTAACGTTTAACTTAAGATTTTTGTTTGTACTGCATATACTGGAGCTTTTTTTTCCTGGACCTCCACTGAAAAGGGGCCCTTGTGCCTAGCTGGACTTCGTGGTATACAAATGGAAAGTGAATAAAATAAAACTTTAGTACCTCAAGTTTAATGTTGACATGCCCATAGGTACACCAGAAGACCTGGGTCTCCAAGAGAGTGAAAGGCTGCACCAGACACCATTTCCAGCAAAAGTAATTGAGCTAATGGCACAAGCATACCCTCTTTATATCAGATATCATTCTGATGTCGAAAAATAAAATAAACGCTGTGTCAGTAAGAAGAATACAAAATGTATTATTCCAAAGCCAATAGTAAGCGCTTTAGTCTCTTCAACCAGAGACTTCTTCACACTAAGGCTTTGCATTATAAACATGAATTTATATGCTTAATAGCTCATAACTACTAAACATTTTTAAAAAGTGTTCCTAAACATTTTTCTACAGTAAGTGAAAGACATCATTAAAAACGTGTACATATATTTAACATACAAGTCCCTAAAAATATAAAATCAATGTTTCAGCCCCTTTCTTTTTAAATACATTATAAACTCTTCCCTATTATTTAGTCCTGGGGGGAAACAAGCATTTAGTCTTACTTGCCAACAATATTCCAACCAACCCAACTCTTCTTCAACATTAACAATATTACCATTAGAATTTAGAACATTCAAAACTATGCATTTAAAATTTGACATTTTTTCTCCACATAATGTTTACTCATAACATTTTTCTTATCTGCGTGCATAATAGCATAGTTGTGTTCATAAATTCTTCTACATAATTCTCCCTACATAAAATGATCTACATTCAAAACACATTAGTAAATGTGCTACATTTTTAGCTTTGCATATAAACCTACCCGGGACTTGTACTACTGTTTTTCCCACTAACAATTCATTACTGCCAGTGAATAAATATTGGCAGTAGTTAGTTATAACACTTAACCATCCCCCCTCTCTTGGCTCAACTTCCTTCACCTTATTTAATTTACTCTGGAAATCTTTGAAATTTTTTGCCCTTTTTTGCACAAACCTAGGTTAATTTCCTATCTTTTCCACAATTTCTTTATTTCCTTTCAAAATCTCCCAATTTCTCCTCAGTGTTTTTTGTTGTGTTTGCATCTGTACTGTTTTGTACTGCTAATGCTGTCATAAAACTCTTCGCTATATTTCCATCTCATTACTACTAGTATGACCTACAATAATTTTTATTTTTTCTACTTCTATAAACAAACTTTCTACTTTCCCTTGTGGATATCCTCTTATTTCCATTCTTTTGCAGACATTTATAGCTTCTTGTTCAAACTTATCTTCTTTAGTCAAACTGCTTATCCTTTTAAGTTGTCCATTCACTATATTTATTTTAGTTTTCTTAGGATGCAGGCTGGAATAATGCAAATACATATTTTGAAAATCTTTCTTATATATTTTAGAAATAAGTTTGTTCTCTTGTTTATATATTGTAATATCTAAAAAAAAATAATTGTCTAAACTATAACTGTGGCAAAATTGCTCATGAAAGTCTAAGTAATTATGGCTCAAAACTAAATCAACTGATTCAGTTTTGAGTCATAATTAGATTTTTATGAGCAAAAATTTGTCCAAATGAATGAAGTTGCAATGGGTGCAACTCTAGTCCCAAGTTATGCTAATGTTTTCATGCAAGGCTGGGAAACTGCCAATATATTAGAAAGTGAGTTTAATAAATATTTAGTAAAGATGTTATGTTTTTATTTACAATGTTCTTTTAGTATGGGATGGTTCTACAAATGCGTTAGAAAAATTCTTCAATTACATTAACAATTCTTATATAAAATTTTGTCAGTTATAGTTTAGACAAAATAATTTTTTTAGGTCTTACAATATATAAAGAAGAGAACAAACTTATTTCTAAAATATGCAAGAAATATTTTCAAAATATGTATTTGCATTATTTCAGCCTGCATTCTAAGAAAACTAAAATAAATATAGTGAAGGGACAACTTAAAAGGATAAGCAATTTGACTAAAGAAAATAAGTTTAAACAAGAAGCTATAAACTTTTTTTAAATAACGGAAATAAGAGGATATCCACAAGGGGAAGTAGAAAGTTTGTTTACAGAAGTAGTAGAAAAAAGAAAAAATATTGTAGGTCATACTAATAGTAATGAAGATGGCAATATAGCCAAGAGTTTTATAACAGCATTAGTACAAAACAGTACAGATTCAAACACAATAAAAAATACTGAGGAGAAATTGGGGGACTTTTGAAAGGAAATGGAGACATTGTGAAAAAGATAGGAAATGAACCTAGGTTTGTACAACAAAGGGCTAAACATTTCAAAGATTATTTCCAGAGTAAATTAAATAAGGTGAAGGAAGTTGAGCCAAGAGAGGGGGGATGGTTGTTGTATAACTGTAACCACTGCCAATAGTTATTCACTGACCATAATGAATTGTTAGTGGGAAAAACAGTAATACAAGTCCCTGGTAGGTTTACATGCAAAGCTAAAAATGTATATTTACTAATGTGTTTTGAATGTAGATCATTTTATGTAGGGAGAAATGAGAGCATTATGCAGAAGAATTTATGAACACAACTATGCTATTACGCATGCAGATATGAAAAATGCTGTTAGTAAACATGTGGAGAAAAAATGTAAAATTTTAAATGCATAGTTTTTTATCTAAATTGTAATGGTAATATTGTTAATGTTGAAGAGTTGGGTTAGTTGGAATATTGTTGGCGTGTAAGACTAAATGCTTGTTTCCCTCCAGGACTAAATAATAGGGAAGAGTTTATAATGTATTTAAAAAGAAAGGGGCTGAAACATTGATTTTATATTTTTTAGGGACTTGTATGTTAAATATATGTACATGTTTTTAATGTCTTTCATTTACTGTAGAAAAATGTTTAGGAACACTGTGTTTTTAAAAATGTTAAGTGGTTAATGAGCTGTTAAGCATATAAATTCATGTTTTTAATGCAAAGCTTTAGTCTGAAAAAGTCTCTGGTTGAGGAGACGAAAGTGCTTACTATTGGCTTTGGAATAATACATTTTGTATTCTTCTTACTGACTGCGTTTATTTTATTTTTCGTTTATGGAGTTATTTGCTTGCTGCTATTTTGTGGCTCATTCTGATGTCGACCAAGATGGAGCTGTGCCTGTGAGACATCAAAGAAATGCAAGCTCTGGAGATGGGTCTGGAAGTTGGACAGCTGACTTTTTTTGTAAATCCTTAGTTATGGTAATTTGTCCAGACAACTGTTTTCAGGTTTAATCACCTAATTTGCTTTTAATGTTCAAAATCCATTGATTCGACATGTTTGATGTTGCATGTAAAGGTATGAAACAAAACTCTGATGCCAACATTTTTCTCTCCTCAAGTATCTAGGCCTCAGGACTTGTGGCGTGATTCTCAATCCGCTTATAACCGAGGACCTCCTCTCAGGTAAGAATGCATGAGAGATTAGAATGTTGCACTTTTTTTTTTTTGCCAAAGGTTGCTTTTACTTTGATCATCATTGAGGGACTCCTAACCAGTAGGTAATTTTCATTTGAATATCCCCCCACCATAAAATGAAGCCCTTTTGGCTTAGTTTTATCTTGACAACTGCTGTGTGATCTTGACCTTGCGTTTTAACTGAACTAATAACACATGAAAAAAATCCCTTTTGAGAATCACTGTTTGCCTATTTTGATTATCTCTCATTCTCGCAGGTTTCTGAAATTTCCAGCGCAGTCTAAACATGGCACACTCCAGAACTTGCATTAAAGTAGCAACCCATAATATGTGAAATGCACACTGCTTTACTAAGCTACTATAATATGTGGGATTTCTGTTTTGCCAAATAATGCAAAGTCTTTCAGTTGATCAATTTTGAGGGAAGTGATCACATATTTCCACAACTTTTTTTTTTTTTTTTTACTATGAATTCATTTTAAACAGCATTCTGAGCTGCTGGAAAATGTCTTCAGTATAGCATAAGTTTGCTTCCGGGTAGAAATGAGCAAGTCTAGCAAAGTTTGCTTTATACTTGTATAGTTTGTATTAGAAGTGTTTAGTTCTTTTTGAAGTATGGATTCACAGTTTAGGTGGTTATTAGAGAAATAACTTAGTTGACTGGTTTTAAATCCATATGATGAGAATTCAGGCATTATGGTGGTGTGACTGAACAAGTAGCTCACACATGCTTTGTTTGGTGGATGGAACACTTAGATTTTCTTCATAGTCACAGTTGCAGTCCTAAGTCTTGAGCCTCTGTGCCATGCATAACCCAACAGCCAGCCCAAGTAAAGTCTTTCACCATTCCCTAGCCAGCAGAAGCCCTTGCAGCCTAATTGTTTTGTCACGTCATCCCAATACACAAGACCACATATGTTGGAGTTGTCAATTTGTTGGTCGGCTTGAATTGCTAGAAGAGTCAGATAAATACCCCACTTGGGAAATTGTTTTTATGTTTAGTTGTATTTGGATTTTGAATGTTTAAAAAATTTAGCACAGTTGTCTATCGTGTGGGGAAAGATTTTTCACAAACATTACCATTCTTATCGTATCATGTCGTCCTGTTCCCATGTTGCAGTATTCTTATTGTGGGATTCTCTGCCTCAGGTGACCTGAACATCGGCTCCTATACAAAAGCTTAAGCCTGGTTGCTGTTGGTGCGTGAGACATCACACACAGGGCCATAAACCAGGAGCCTTATGTGACGTATGCACGGACAGATCTCAGAACTTTTCTGCCGCAGTCAAACATCTGATTGAGCACATCGCTCCTCTACTATCAAGACGTCTAAAGCTAAGTGCCCCATTGGGAAATTCTTAAAATTTATTATTGCTCGAGCTTGGGTGGCTGTTTTGTTAGCCGATGTCTGCTAAGAAGGGTAAATGCCGATGCGGATGTGAAATTCAGCATAAGGATGCCCATGACTGTTGCGTATTCTGTTTAGGCCAGGAACACTACCATACAACCTGTGCCATTTGCCAATCCTTTGTCCCAAAAATACTTAGAGGCTGTCTGGCATCTATTGATCTATACCTGGAAAACCAGAGAGTTAGCAGTTACGGTGGATCCAGAGTGGAGCCACCACGAAAAAAGGCCAAACTTTCACAGCCTACTACCTCTGCTTCGCTGTCGGACGCACCCCGCCAGCTACCGATTTAAGAGTTGCAAGGTTGGCCACTAGAGCTGTCTACTTCGTTGGCTCCACTTGAGGAAGCTGCTTCTGATGTCAAGCAAGCTCATCCATGGAGGTTACTCAGATGTCTATTTCTACTGATACTGAGGGGGAACCAGGCTCCACCCGACACCCGTCCGGGATGCAGGAGTCCAAATCCTTTCCATTAGCTTGGGCCCCTGTACCTAGGCCTTCTCCCAAAGCTACCTTTTTGAAAAGAAAGCAAAAAAACAAACATCTTTCTTACTCTTCAGAAGGAATTCCTGGCTGACAATCATGTATTTCAGTCCTTGATACAGGCCTTCATGGCCCTTAAGCCCTCAAGCCTCCTCACCCTCCACTATCCCAGTACTTACTCCTAGGCCTGCTTCAACTACCTCTGTTCTCCCTCCCACTCCTCAGGAAGAAGAGGATATATTTTTTAATCAGATGAGTCTGTTACATACTCATCTCAAGTAGCCTCTCCGCTGGAATACTATTCCCCAGATGAGTCCATAGAAGGGGACTGTCCTCCAGAGGATATCACTTTCGGAGAGACCATTACTAAAATGAAAGAATATTTCAAATTGGATATTTCCCAAATGACAAACTCTGAAAAAATCCTTTGAGCTGCTGCAAGTTGAATCTCCCTCTCCATCTGTCATCCCCAGAGTAATTTGCTTCTACAGCTAAAAATCTAGACTCTCAACCACCTGATTTAAGAGACCTGATAGTTTCTGTAAGGTGCCCTGATGACTACAAATTTCTGGTGAAACCCCCCTTGGGGGGACCCTGCAGTCATAGCTGTGGCCCCTGACATGCAGTCAAGACTGATTCCATCCTAGTCTCTTCTGCCTGCTGACAAGGATAGCAAGAACATGGATGGGCTGGGTAAGAAGGTTTATACCTCTTCCACCCTATCCTTCAGAGCCATTAATTACCAAACCCATATGATTAAGTATGCTCTGGACTTGGTATTCCAAGCATCTACACATTTCTGTCCTCCCTGCCTGACTCTCCCATCAAGACAGAAGTAGCATCAAAGCTGATCCTGGCGTCCCAAATAGCCAAACACTCAATTAGATGCAGTTAGGATGCAGCAGAGGCCTCTGCAAGATCTGCATCTGTGCTTCATAGATATTCATGGCTCTGGCTACAACTATTGCCTGAAGATTTTAAATCTAAAATTCTAGATGCTCCTCTAGATCACAACTTCCTGTTTGGCAAACATCTGCTGAACTGTTTAAGAACCTTCAGGAGAAGAACAAGGAGTTACAAGACATTAAGCACCCCCTAGTATCTCCTATACCAAAACACTACAGAAATTATCCAGTAAGACTTTCTATGTCTGCAGATGCCCTTCCACTGTTTCTCCTTCATCCAGGTATAGAAAAGGTAACAGGAGGCAAACCTCTTCCAGGCCCACTCCTTCTCAGTCTCCCCCCAGACAGCCCTTTCAAGACAGAAGTGGTACCAACAATGTGTGACTTCCCACCTATAACCTGTACAATTCAGTTGAAAAATAACCAATTCTGTTGTGGGGAAAAATATAAAAAAATAAATAACGTACAATAAGCTGGTTGATTAAGTGTGCACACCCTTAAACTGATAGTTAGTTGAAGCTCCTTTGATTTAATTTTAGCATAGTCTTCTTGGGTAGGAGTTAATCAGCATGGCACATCTTGACTTGGCAGCATTTGTCCACTCTTCCTTTCAAAAGCACTCCAAATCTTTAAGATTGCAAGAGCATCTCTTGTGCACAACCCTCTTCAGGTTAACCCCACAGATTTTCTATTGGATTTAGGTCTGGGCTCTGGCTGGGCCATTCCAAAAGTTTAATTTTCTTCTGGTGAAGTCATTCTTTTGTTGACTTGGATGTATGCTTGGGGTCATTGTCATGTTGAAAGGTGAAATTCCTCTTCATCTTCAGCTTTCTAGCAGACGCCTGAAGGTTTTGCGCCAAAACTGAATAGTATTCAGAATCATTCATAATTCCCTCCATCTTGACTAAAGCCCCAGTTCCAGCTGAAGAAAAGCAACCCCAAAGCATGATACTGTGCCACCACCATACTTCGCCATGGGGGTGGTGTTCTTTTGGTGATTTTGCACCAAACGTAACTTTTGGAATTGTGGC
Source organism: Protopterus annectens (assembly GCF_019279795.1). Lineage (NCBI taxonomy): Eukaryota > Metazoa > Chordata > Ceratodontiformes > Protopteridae > Protopterus > Protopterus annectens. Next base: position 483,355,540 of record NC_056727.1, read on the forward strand.
CAAAAAGTTCAACCTTGGCCTCATAAGACCATAACACATTTTTCCAAATGCATTTGGGAGACATGATGTATTGTCTTGCAAATCTTAGCTAGGTCTGGATGTTTTACTGTGTAAGAAAAGGCTTCTGTCTTGCAACCTACCCCATAGTCCGGACATACGGAGAATGAGAGATTGTCCGATGTAGTACACAGCCAGTACTTGCCAGAAATTCCTGCAGCTCCTTCATTGTTGCTGTAGGTCTCTTGCCAGCTTCCTTGACTAGTTTTCGTCTGGTCTTTTCATCAGTTTTGGAGGGACGTCCAGTTATTTGCAACGTCACCTTTGTCCCATATTTTTTCCACTCTGTCTTCACTGTGTAACATGGTATATCCAATGCTGTGGAATTTTTCTACCCTTCTGACTGATACCTTATAACAATTTAATCCCTTTGATGCTTTGTAAGCTGTCTGCGAACCATGGCTCTTGCTGTAGCAGGCAAGAGAGTAAATGTCAGGAAAATCCTACTAGGACAGCTGAACTTGATTTGGGTTTAATAAGAGTCTCTCTAATTGATGGCAGGTGTGTACCAAGAAGACTGATTGCTGTAAATAAATCAAAAGGTGCTTCAGCAAAGTATTTGCTTAAAGGTGTGCAACCCAGTTGTAAGTTTTTATTTTTTCTCACATTTGTTTATTCAGTTGAATTGTACAGGTTATAAGTCGCATTAAAGGTGGAAAATTTTGTGTGTATGTATATATTTGTGTATGTATATATATGTTTGTGTGAATGTGTGTATATCTCTATATATATATATATATATATATATATATATATATATATATATATATATATAGAAATAAAACAAACTCAAAACCAGATTAAAAAAATGAATGAACACCAGTGGAAGCAATAAATCCAAACACAGGACCGTAACAGAATTGGAGTGAATAGTTAG
>NC_056727.1:483415088-483595271 GCF_019279795.1 Protopterus annectens
TTTTATATATCTCTGTATAGTATATACACACACGTATACATATAAATAAATGTAGGTGTCTACCTGAAAGCATTGTAAGCGCACAATATCGAATCCCACATCGAGAAGAAATCATCAAAACTTCACTTCAGCAAATGACCAGATCATCTAATGCATTCCCACACACAGTAAGTAATCTGTTGCACAACACTCTGAACTTTGCCTTTTTCCCAACTATAGTGCGAATTCGGAGGTGGTGTATTACCTGGGTGGATTTGGAGACTGTACTGTTTTGTTGTGGTATGAGTGGTTACTTACCTTGGAGTGCGTTTGACGATCTAGTCAATCGCTGAACTGAGGTTTTTACGATTTTGTCTTGACTATGTGCGATTCAATATTGTTGGGCTTTCGATGTTCTGAAATAGACCCTCTCTCTGTTTACCGTGTGTGTACGTTTGAATGATTGTTTTGTACATGTGTATGTGCATGTATAATGGAGCCTGAGTTGATCGGTGAATATCTCCCCACTGTCCTGACTTCATGGGTCACAAATACCCTCACTATGTTTGGACAGCCTGTCTGTTCATTCAGCATGTCTGTTGAACTTTCCCTAGAAATTTGGACGGTGCACATCCCTGTCACCTAGTAAAGAGTATAGGTGTCCCTTTCCTCCAAATTGCTGTGCCCCCACTCTGAATAGCACAGTCATGCTCACACTGTCTAAAACACTACATAGAATTTTGAATTTGACTGGACTAACTTTATGCTCATGCTAATGAATTCATAGTGGGGGGACAGTGTATTCACAGAAACATACCTATGCTACATTTTGATGGATACAGACCTGAAGAGGGACTGGTTGTAAGACTTGCATCATGTCTATAGTGAGAACATATAGGTAGAAAAGTGAATCAGTTTTTTGAACTTTTTTTTTCATTGGACTTCTGCTAACTACTGTTTAGAACCTCTCTAGTATTTTAAGACCACTATCCCCCACCCCAATGCATCTTCACCTCTCATTCATCCTACACTTCATTCTTTAAGTTAATGGGACAGCTGTCAAGAGACTGATTTTAATTTTATTTGGTTAATCTGAATTTATACATACAGATTGTGCTTAAATGGGTGCATTTAATATGTTTTGCATTTTTGTTTTTTGATAGCATTTGAAAGCTGTACATCTCAGAATTTATTGTCTTGCTTTTTTTTTTTTGGTTTTATTGAACCTTTAGATTTGCCATAACATTCAGTATTGAGGGTTTCAAATCTGCATTAGATTGTGGACAGGCTAAGCAAATTTCGTTTGGGGGAGGATTGTAGAACTTAATGAGGCATAACTAATGGTGTTCTGCTATTATCATTTTTGTGTTACATCCACAGTATTAGTACAGACCAGCCATTGATTCTTGCTACAAACCTCTTGAAGTCCTAATCAGTTTCTTTGGTTCAACTTTTCATGCCTGACAAGCTTATTGTGAGGTAGTGTCACTGCAGGTCAGTTGTTATTATTAGGAACTGAAAACAGTTTCTTCAACTACTTAAGTCTGAACAGAATTAAATGTTGAAGAAACTCTGAGGAGGATTATGGACTCTGCTGTTTTTTATTCCATGGAATAGCAGGAATGTGACATGGTTTTGTAATGAGGGATGCTGCATTTTTATTAGCCATTTTTAATATATTTTTTTTTTTTGGTTTCTGAGTAGGGAAAATATTGCTTGGACTTGCTATGATTGAATGGCATTGCTTTTTAGCATTTAGGAATGAATCTACGCATTTGGTTTTAATTCATCCTGCTGAGTATGGGTTTGTTTTCTACACGTTTGAAATTGTTATTTTTGTGCCTTTGGTTATGTTCCTTAAATCAAGGATAGGTAATCTTTCTTCACTTTTATTTTAAGATGTACTTTCCTGAAGTTTATTGCATTTAACATAGCTTGGTTGGTTAGCAAATGCAGGTAATCCCTAAATAGTGTAGCAAAATTCAAGTTTTAGTTTACTTTAGTATACTAAAAATTACTACATGATCTAATGTATTTTCCCCGTGTTCTGAATTTGTAACCAAATGTGTTAATACAGCTGTCACCCAGATTATACTGCTTTTTGTGTCGGACTTGCTTGGAAGTGAGAATTTTCTTAACCTGTCTTTCACATTTCACTACTTTATGAATCCAAAAGCAGAAGTGCATTTTTATTGGAGAAAGTATATGGAGAAGCAGGAACACTTAATTGTTTCATTTGTTACTTTGATGACTTCTGAACAAATAGTACTGGACGGAACATAAGAGTATTATGATCAGGTCATGGTCACAACAGGTTTGTGATAGTGAATCTTGATGTCTGTCAAAAACACGTACCAAGTTCTTGTGGAGATCCGATCATAATTCCTTGTAGCACATAGAAAATCTGCTGCTCTCATGTACTGTTTGTTTACAGAGAAAATATAGGATTGTTAAACGTTTTATTTGAAAGCCATGAAATACTTTGCTTCTGGCACTGTGTGGTAGTGCTAAGTGTTCCTCTGAGCCGTTGTGTACTTCAGTCTTACACTGTGTATGGCAGAGGTGTTTTATAGCTTTCAAAGCCGTTTTAGCTTCTCACTGCTATCAGTGACCACTGTCATACTTAACAGCACTGAAAGGTGTTTAACAGCATTCTTTTCCCTGAATTTGGAGCTTAGTGACAGCACTCCATGTACTACTTGGTGTTAGGGATTCAAGTCTTTGGTATTACAGTACTCAACAACTGCTTTGTTAGTGAAGCCACTGTAAGTATCCCTTATGCTTTAAATCTCCACTCATGCCAATGTTAGATTATTGTGGAAGGTTCAATATAATTCACAGCTGTGTTTCAAGATGTGATTCACTTAACAGCCTCGTCAGTTTATCTGTCTCTTTTTTTTGCTGCAGCGTAATGTGTGCCTTTTGAATGTCCCGCTCATTCCATTTATGCTTCTGTGAAAAATCTTCATTAGGAAGGCATAACCATTTAATCTTGCTCTTCCTGTACTGTAATGTGACAGTTTACAACATTTTTGTGCTTTTTCTTGCACATTACAGAACTCTGTAAAAAGTTTAAAAAAGTTTCCACAAATCAGAAAAAGTAAAACTGGCATTTGTGCTCATTAGGGCAATCTTGGTTTCTTGGTGGTTATTTAAAAATCCATCTAACAGCTGGAGCACTTGTGCTTCTTCAAAGCCTGTTAATTTTGAATGGCCATCCCAGTGGCACTATTCTGTTAATAAGGCAGCATCTTTAGGGACTTGTTTTTTATTTTCAGTATTTTTTTTGCTGTTCCTCATTTAATTAACCAGAGCGCTGTTATTTTCCTTGTCCTCTGCAAGTCCATCTTGACCAGCCTTCTTTTTGAACATGATCTGCCACAGAAGGAGCTGGTTGCCTTTTTCATTTCTACAGTTCTTGGATCAAGAAGAGCATTTATGAAATTAAGTCTGTGTTGGAAGAATACTCTAGGGATTCTCCCTATTCTCTCCAGTTACTTCCCACTAAGCCATTACATCGGGGAGGGGGGGGTTGTATGTCACTGTTTTTAATATAGTCTAGGATTTATTATTATGCGTGCTTAGAGTAAAAGGAGAGTCATTTTCTAGACTTTTTGTTTGTTCTTTGCTACAAGAAGTTGGTTATGCAAGGCACACCTTAAAAGGTTTACCTTTGCACTGACCATATGCTTTTCACTGTCTGTCTAGGTATATACAAGGCTGCAGAGTGAGTTGACTAGAGACTTTACAGAGAAGTATTATGAAGAAGGAAAACGATAAAGATGCTCTGATGTTGTTAATCTTCATTCATTCCACACAGATGGGTGTTTGTTCCGTCCTCGGAACAGTCTGTCTTATAACAAGCTTGCGCCTGCCAAAAATACCTCTCGAGCGAAGCTTGCCCATAGTGCCCCTCTCCCTGTTACCCCAGATCTCATTTGCTGCGTAGATATCAAGATGTGTCAAGCCAGCTCTCAGCTAAGTGATTTAGAATTTTTTCATTATTAAAACCCTTTTACAGTTTTTCTTCTCAATCTATCATTTTTGCCTTTTAGTATTTGTCGCTAGAGTTTCTACACCTGTGAGTGCCTCTTTCCCCTTTTTTTCTTACCAGGTTTCGATACTCTTCATACCATCCCTGGTACAAGCCTTCCTTTCCTCTTTGTTTCCTACCCTCAGTTAACTCTTGATACCATTGTTGGTATTCCCTTTCCCTTTTTTCTTCCATCTCTCTCTTGGGTATACCTTCTAATTATCCAGATTTTTAATGTAAAAAAAAATGTAAACAATGCGACCATTGTGGTCACAAAATGCCAAACTTGGACACCCATCTCTTGTGCGTTTGCTGCCTGGGTGTTCCGCTCTTATCTGTACAACTGCCGTGTGAAATTTGCAAAGGATTTAGCTCCCGCACTTTGAGAGGAAAAATAAGTTAATCCTCAAGGGTCTTCTAAAAAAACTTTTTTGGAGGCTATTTCTGGGTCGGAGGGCTCATCCCCTCCTAAGAAGGAACATAAACAAAGGAGCCACTCCGTTCCTTCTTCCCTTCATGGTACTGATACAAAATCTTTGGAACTGAAGCCAAAATTCCTGAAGTCTGCACCAACAACCTCGGCACAGGGGTCTCAACCCCCTTTCCATGGTGCCATCCTCTGTTCCAGGACATCATCTCTCCAGCTCTGTACCATCCTCTGTAACATTGTCTCAGGCACCAGCCACAGTACTAATAATGACCACTGTATCGTCCATGTATTTAGCTACTGCTTCAGCTCCAATCCCCCTTTCGGCACCAAAAGTAGTACTCCCAACACCGGTCACTCCCTCCCCCCAAACATCTTACTGGTCTGGAGACCACTGTGTCGAAAGAAACAGTCCCTTGGACCCGATATTCCCCCACGGCAGATCCCTTTTTTGGGCAACGATTCAGCCCCTTCTTGGAATGGCCTGACTCTCCGGGGATATCGACCCGCTCCTCCAGGAGCCTCTTGGAATTTGACGTGGTGAGACTTGTGGATCAGCTTCTTGCAGCCAAAGGAATCACAACCCCATTCCAAACCCTCCCTGTAGCCCAGAGCCGAGGGTTTTTCTCCACAGACTCCTACATATACTCCTCCTTCGACCTCCCTGCAAGCATCGAGGCTTCTGACACCTATCCCTGTTCCAGCTTCTTCAGTTCCAATGGTAGACCTCACCGTGGCTCTGGATCCGACCCCTTGGCTATCGACTCATTCGGAGCCAAGCCATCCTCGTGATTGTGACTAATATCGACACCGTGACCCTTAGTACGGTGCTTATTTTTTCTGCAGTGCCATCCAGTACAGTTCCTGTAGTCTTGGCAGCACTAAGTCCTCTTGGGGCTCCTTCCCTGGGAGTGGGCTCATCGGAGCATGGTGTGACCCCAATTCTGAGGTTGTCCATCTTGGTTCCGAGCTCCCATCCATCTTAGGGCCCTTGCCTTCGCAGACAACACAGATTGTTCCGTTGGCGTCCGAGTACCTTGTATATCCTTCCTGTGAACCGCAGCTGACACAATCCACCACATCAGGATGTGTAGCTCAAGATCCTCAAGATACCTTCCAGCAGGGCACTCCTCTCTTCAGAGTCCTCTTCGGATGTCCCTGCTGAGAGGTACCACGTAAGAGATTGTGCAAGAGGAAGCATGTGTACTCCCCCGAAGAATCCCTCACTGAAGATATGGACTACGATGAAGGGGAGGGGTCCTCACGGTCGGCCCCTGAGAATGTCTCCTTCGGAGACGTACTGGAAATTTTAAAAAAAAAGTGGGGAGGCTGTAAGCTGACCACCCCCCTCCTCTGAGGAGTCCATATTCTTACAGGCTTTTCGTGCTCAACCCTCTACTTTTTGGGTAACTCCACCTGCACACGAACTAGTCCAGCTAATCGTGCAGCACGTTTGGAAGAGTCCTGATACCGTTGAACCAGTCCCTTGGAGACCAGACAAAATTTTGTCCCTGCCGGAAGTCCACACTGGTCCAAAGGCCTACCGGTAGATGCTATGGTGCTGGCGGCAGCCACTAAAAAAGACCTCGCGGAGGAGAGCCATACTGTCCACCCCCCAGACAGAGGGGAATCTCTGGTGATGGACATGTTCGGGAAGTGAGTGTTTGCCTTATCGACCTTTCTCATTCGGTCCTTGAATTACTTTGCACAGTTTACCAGGCTCCAGAGAGATCTAATCTCAGAACTCTTGGGAATTTAAGCAGGAGCAGTTTCTGACAAGGTATGTGACAAAGTTGCCTCGCAGCCCTAGAATCTATATCTCACTCATCCATGCAGTTGATCTCTCACACTACCGAAGGGGTGGCTAGAGCAACTGGTTCGGGTGTTGTCATGAGATGTCATGCTTAGATGTGCTTTTGTGATTTTGCAAACCCTTTTAAGTCTTCCTTTTTCAACGTTCCAGTGGAAGCTTCTCTCTTTGGCCCAAAAGTGAAAGACACGTTAGCCAGATGTGAAGAGGACGGCAAGACCCGGTCTGCCGTGGGCGTATGTTTTTCCACCCCCCCAGCGATCCTACTGTAGGAATCAGAGGAGTGGAAAGATGTGGCACAAGAAGTCCCAGGGTCCTTTCCATGACTCACGTGGCAGGTTTACCCCCCCCCCCCGGGGGAGAGGGGGAAACTCTTCTGGAGGGTGCCCCTGCAGAGGCAGACCTGTGTGATCAGGGGTCCAGAGATTTTCTTTGGACAGCCCTACCAGCGCTCCTGAAGAGCGATCCGATTGCTTACCTCTGGAAGCAGAGGATGTTTCTTTCTGCACTGCTTTGCCTGGCGCGAACCGTTATCACAGATTCTTGGGTGCAGAAGAAAATTTCCAGAGGTTTCCACATACCCTTCAATATTTGCCCAAGGCCGCTAAGGCACATTGCCGACTTTCCACCCATTGAAAAGGAAGCAGCAGCTCAAGAAATACAAAAGCTGCTCCAAAAGAGAGTCAGCCAAGCAGTCCCACCAGCCCAAATAGGATCCGGATTTTACTCTAGGTTCTTTCTAGTGCCAAAAAAGACACTGAACTGGAGGCCAATCTTGGATCTCAGCATCCTAAACAAATTTGCCGTTCAAAATTCTGGATGGTCATGGGTTCAGTCAGTCCTACCCTTCCTGGAGAAAGACTTGGATGTGCTCAGTAGATCTTTAGGATGCGTATTACCACATTAAAATGGACAAACGATCCAGAAGATGCCATCTGTTTCTGGCTAGGAGCTAGTCACTTCTAATTTCGAGCATTGCCTTTGGTCACTCTATGGCCCCCAGAGTTACCAAATGCATGGCAGTGGTAACCGCTCACCTAAGACTGCAAGGATTCTGGGTGTTTCCATATCTAGACAGTTGGCTCCTAATTGTCCTCACCAAGCGTTTACTGGTTGCACCCCTACACTACACCCTAAACCTAGCAAATTCCTTGGGGATCTCCCTAAACGAGGAGAAGTGCAAGTTAATTCCTTGCCAAATTTTGGAATTCATAGGGGCAACTTTCGATACTCAATCTTGCCTAGTTTCCCCTCCCTCCTCAGAGACTGGAAAGATTCACATCCCATATCTGGGCAATACTCTTCTGAGACGGTTTCAGCTCGGGCATTTCTCCAACTACTTGAATCAATGGCAACATCAGTAACAATAGTTTCGCTGGCAAGACTACACATGAGATTACTGCAGTGGCTTCTTACTAGCGCAGTGGTCTCCTTTGATTTATCCGTTGTCCTTCCAGATCTGCATAACAAATCGATGCAAACAAGATTTACTTTGGTGGATGAAGCCAAAGCCCTGTGGAGTCTTCCTTTCTCCCCCTCCCAGCCCAAGGCCATAGTGACCATGGACGCTTTCCTGACGGGGGGGGGGCTCTTCCAGGGTCAGACTGTCCAAGGTACTTGGTCACCAGTGGAGGCCAATCTGCATATCAGTCTCCTAGAGCTGAGAGCAGAGCTTTTAGTGTTGCAAGCATTCCATCCTGTTCTCCAGTCAGGGACAGTTGCTATCCAGTCTGACAACATGTCAGTTGTCTGGTGCATCAACAAACAAGGGGGAACCAAATCCTACCCTTTGTTTCAAGAGGCCATGAGAATTTGGCAATAGCTTCCAACCGCTTTCTCATAGCAACGCACATTCCTGGGGATTCCAGTGTGATCGTAGATAAACTGAGCAGATGCATTCTCCTGCCTCATGAGTGGTCCCTCAATCCAACTATAGAGGTGAAGATTTTTGACCACTTGGCCAGCCTTGCTGTGAATATTCGCCTCACAACAAACCACAAATGCAGCAGCTACTTGGCCCTAATCCCCCTGCAGGGGAGTCCCCAGAAGGATGCTTTAATACACGATTGGCCCATGGGATGACTTTATGCTTTCCCTCCCCTTCCTCTTGATTCCACATTTTATAAAGAAGGCCCTCTGGTTAAGAAGCAGAGCAATCCTCATTTTACCGTATTGGCCCCAACAAGTTTGATTTCCCTTTCTTTGGCCTCACCTAGTGCATCAGCCATGGATTCTGTATCCAACTCAAGAATTACTGGCACACCGGCAGTGGTTACTACATCCAAACATTTCGAGTCTCACGCTGACAGCTTGGCTTCTCCACTTCCGGTAATTGCTAGGCAGAATAATCTTTCCTCCCCTGTATGTAAAATTCTTCTGCCTTCACACAAACCTTCCACCTGGAAAATTTATCTTAACATGTGGAAAAGATTCTTTACTTGGTCTCAACAGAAAACTAGATCCCTTCTCAGCTCTAGTTAGTGCTGTACTGGATTATTTGTCAAGCCTTCGTTCGGGAGCGGCAGCCTCCACTATTTGAGTACATCTGGCTGCTATTTCAAATTTCCACAGTGGATTCCAAGACTCTTTCTTATTTCCCATCGCCTCTCTAACCACTTTTTGAAAGGGGTCTCTCACATCAGACCACCCTTTAAAGAACCAGTTGAACCTTGGAGTTTGACATTAGTTCTGCAATCCTTGACTCCATCTCCTTTCAAATCTTCTACCACTTGTGATATAAAATTTTATCCTGCAAGTCCCTATTCTTAGTATCAGTCACCTCAGCAAGATGAATATCTGAACTTCAAGCCTTGTGCATAAAACGACCTTGCATGATCTTTCATAAGGACAGAGTATCACTCCGGACTAATCCTTCCTTTCTGCCCAAAGTTATTTCGGAATTGACTGTTAATCAAACAATTTTTTCTTTCCAAATTTCTCAAATAAAGGAGAATACTGCCTTCATTTACTGGATGTACCTAGGCAATTACGATTCTACCTAGACAGAACTAAATCAGTAAGGAAATCCGACTAGTTATTTGTATCCTGTTCAGGACCAAATTTGGGAAATTCTGTTTCTAAGGTAACTTTATGTCAATGGTTGAGAAACCTGTATATGCTTTACCTACCGACATAAAATTCCTCTGCTGAGTAAGATCAAAGCACATTCAACTAGATCGGTGGTGACTTCTGTTGCCTTTAATTCAAGGGCTTCCATGGATGGTATCTGTGCAGCTGCAGCATGGGCTGCTACTCGTACCTTTATTACTCATTACAAATTTGATTTGGTCTCCAGGGGAAGAGCACCCTTTGGATCAGTGGTACTCTGGAACATCCTTACATAGGGCCTCCCAATACATAAAGTAGCTAGGGACACTGTCCCATCAGTAAAGAATGAATGAAGATGAACAACATCAGATAAAGAAGTTATGTTCTTACCATAATGTTCCATCTGTGGTGTTGATCTTCATTCATTACATCCCACCCTCCTTCCCCCTCCAAAAGGCTCTGGAGGTTCGGATGTGGTCCAAATCCCATATTAGGGAATTTGCTCAGAAAAAAACCTTTGCTTTCTTTCTTATGGAAAAACTCAATATGAAGTAACAGGAAGAGGGGCACTAAACCTAGCTTGAGAGTTTTTTTTGACTGGCGCGAGCTTGTTATAAGGCTGACTGTTCCGAGGACAGAACTGACACCCATCAGTAATGAATGAAGATCAACAACAAAGATGGAACGTTTTGCTAAGAACATAACTTTTTTCTTTGCCATCCGCTTTGGGCCCATAGTCACCATTTCTAGTAGCTTCTAGACCACTGAGGTGTGTGTTCTCCAAGCAGAGAGTTTTCCAACCATTGCTTAAAAGGTTTACTGGCTTGGAAGCCATCACACCCTGTAACACTATCTTCACAGGACCCGTCTTTTCTTCCATGATGCAGTTTTCTTTCCATTGAGCGCTTTTTTCTATGTCCACAGACACACCTATGTTAAGTTAACTCTGCCAGGTACCCATCAGTTACGAGTTTACTTTTGCTACATCATTCAGCTTTTTTGTCCATCCAAGAATCTTGTAGGTTCTAACAGCACCCTTATCTCCCAAAAAGCCTTTGTTTTGCTTGCTTTATTTGAAGTCCTTGTCTTTGTCAGTGGCCTCTTAAGTGCATGGCATGCATGTTACTGAACTCTAAATGCATTGCTAAACCGTATGATTACCCCCACAGTCATGAGGAAAACACTGCAGCTGGAGTTGGTTTAAGGAGCCACTGGTGGTCTAACATCTAGGACCCCACTTGCACCATTTTGCAGTCCGGCTATGATTGTTTGGAAATGAGCTGTTGAGGTACTTTACATTAAAGCCAAGAAAATACCTGTCAGACACTGAGCAAGTGGGTATGCACACCCTCTTGTTTGCTAGGAATATTGTCTTGCTTGACAGTATTCTAATTGTTGCAGCAGGACAAGGGGAGTAAGCATGGGGCTTGTTCATTCCCTGGCAAGGACAACTTCTGCATGCCTTCCTGGCATATAACACGTGTTCTGACCTCCTTGAGTTCTGTGTTTCATTTGAATTCTTTAGAAAAATTGTGTACCATGTTGCATGCAAATCACTCCAGCTTTATATATATATATATATATATATATATATATGATAGCACCCCCTTTTTAAAACTGGGATATGGGAAGTATCTGCATTATATGTCTGAGATAGTATGAATCAAGTTGTGTAGAACTTTTTTTTTAGTAAAATTAAGCAATATCCCAAACATGCCATAGGCATTTCCATCAAAATATATTTTACATTTTCAGAACACATTTAAGTAACTGAACTTTCATTCCTTAATCATCTTTGTTTATAGGTAAGCACTAGGCTAGCTGCCCTTGCAAACCATTTTAAGCCTAGCCAGATTTACTTTTTGTTCTTGCATTAATTTATCCCATTTGGTGTTCAATTGATCTTGCCCGTCCCATGGTCAATAATTATATATTACCCATCTTGAGAATAACTGGAATCATACCACAGATAATTTTGAGGGGACGCATATATAGGATAAAGCATTTTGTAGCTGCCTCTGTTCATTTGTAGTATCGTGGGCAGTCCTGGGGTAAATCTTCTGTTTCCCTTCCACAGATCCAACTTGCACTTGAATATAGGTTGGGATGAGCTTTGATATCTGTTCCAGAGCAGCAGCATCCTCTGCGAAATACCAGTCCCTTCAAACCATTCTGTTGATGCTCTAGAGTTTTAGATCCATAGACTAGTATTTCTGATGCCGTTTGACTTGTGGATGTGCAGCAAATCCATCATTATTGGGTCATAGGATGCCTTGTATGCCACAGGTCACCTCTTAGTTTGTAGGATATAGAGTATATATTGATAGGGCTTTGGCAGTCCATGTAGGACTTATTGCTTAGGCCTTGTATCCTTTTAGTAAGGTACCTCTGTGAGTGTTCATTTGCATGTGGCAGGACAGAGACATGCTAAATGAGGCATTATACTTGCTGACTGGTCTAATGAGGGCTAAGGAGGGGGGGGGGGCATGACATTTCCTGGATCTAGACAGTCCCTTTGTTTATAAGCTTTGCAGTATGGAAGGAGAGACTCCTGTTGAATATGAACATTTAACTTTGGAGCAGTCTGTGTATCAATCTGGTTCCCTCAGCATCTCTGCTTACTTGACAGATGTAGCAGGAATGCTTACAGTGGACTCCTGGCCTTACTTTTGGGATAGGTTTTGTTGCATTACAGCATTATTTGGACACAACTTCAGGAGTCATGTCTGCATTCCTCTTTACAGCTGTCATGGTCTGTTTTCTGGCAGTAGGACTTGATATTTTTGATTGCTCTTCTTCCTTTGACTTGGGTACGTTTGTTTTGCAGAATTTGGAGTCTAGAGGTTTGAGCAGGAGGTAAGGTTCTGAATTGTTAATCAGCTGCATATTCCTGTCCAGTGGTTGATTCCCTCAGCCTCCATTCGTGCACTGTGTGATGTGCAATTCCGAGCAAGTAGTTTATCCTGACTTGCGTCATTCTTTATCTTGGTGACCTTTCCTTATATGCTGGGTTTTACAGAAGTCTGTTTCTGGACCAACTTTCCCCCTTTTTTGCTTCCTTGTTAAATGTAAGTCTTCCTTGACTGATGTCAGCCAGTGTGTCTCATAAGAGGGTAAGCTTGCTCAATTCTTTAGTTTTCTTTCTTTTTGAGAAGTAATTGATAATTCTTTTGCTGTCTGTCTGGTCCTTTCATGTTGACTTCACAAGTACTCATTTTAGGAATGGTCTTTAATAAAATTTTAAATGTTATTGATTGTGGTTATTGATGATTTTGGCTAAATTTTCTTAGGTCCCTGATGTCCCCAGAAAACCATTCAGATAAGTCTGGATGAAGAAACATTCTTCCCTGCACCACTCTTTTCAGTCACCATCCTCAACTGTTGATGGGCAGATGGTCAAAGGATTGACTTCAGCTACACCAGTGCAAATGCCCACATGCCTGCTGCACAACCTAGTTCCTCTACATGCCCTTTGCATCTTTCTCTGAAGTTTTAACCCAGTATTCATGGTTGGCTGCTACCTGCACATATGTAGCATTCATCCTTCCAAAAAACTGTAATCTGATTACCTTATCTTTGCAGTTCTTTTATCTTTTTTTTCTCTGACTGGTTTACCATTGCTATCTTTATATCTTCTTTTATTTTCATTGGTTATCACTTTGTACTAAAAGACCTGCTTTTTTAATTAACTATGTATAATGTATGTACATTAACAGCTACATTCTCTGCATGCTGTGTTGTCTCCTGTGTTATGTTACTTTATCTGTATCTTTGGAACTTGGGTTGAGCCTGAAATTGGTCATTATTGTGATCAGTGCCCCTCACTGGTAAACAAGTGAGCACCCCCAAAGTGTTTAAAAGAAACTACAGGTAGATGGCATGTGGCCATCGTCCCATCAGTCCTGCAGAAGTATGACCTAGAATGAGGGACAGACATTTGCTTTCTAGACCAGTATAAGTTCAGACTTGAAGCCCCACCTGTCCTGTCCGCGTTTGAAGACTGACTGTAATCTTTACAATGGCTGCTGCTTGTAGGTCCATCAGGATTTTTTAGAATACATTTAAGTCTTCGCATTTTAAACAATGACGTAGGTACACATACATGAATAGAAAATAAAAAGAGCCATAGCAGCATTATTCATTATTTTCATGCATTATCCATGTTTTCTTTTTAACACATTCATTTCAGCATTACATAAATTGTTCAATGCTTGCCGTTCCTTAAACCTCATTCCTCCTCCTCAATATTATTCTGTATGTATTGCTGTCTCAATTTCCATTTTCTGTGTAATTTGTTTTTCATTTTCTGAAGATCTCATTTCCTGTTCTTTTATGTCCTTCACAATATTCAAAACTTTCTTTACAGTTGGCTAGATTTTGATTTTGTGTTTTTTTTTTGGCAGCCAATAGCATTAAACTTGGTGAGGCCTTATGATAGTGAGGCAGTTCAGGTACTGTTTACTACCTCAAACGAATCATTTACATAGTTACTACCATTTATTCTCAACATTTCTATCGAAGTACTCTGTAGGCAACCAACCAATAGCAGAAACAATGGAAAAAATAAAACATTGAACTTCACAATTTTGGTTGAATCAGTATTAAAATAAAGTGCAAAAGTTCAATTTATTTTCCATGGTCAGAAGTCATTTTTCTGACATTTCTGTCTATTTATTTATTTATTGGCATATGATTACCGGGAAAGTACAAGTGGGTAGAAGCCCATTTTCAGCAGAGGCCTGGGGAGAAAAGCTCCAAATTATTGCAAAACATTTTAGAAACAATTTTACAGTCTTCAAAAATAAAACAAAAACATCTGCCGTGTAAGTATAACAAATTAGAAATAATGTATAGACATTGTCATAACTTGTATCTATTCTTAACCGTTTAATGTTTAGAGAAATTTTAGACAGTTTGTAGGGAAATTAAGTTGAGGCGAGGGAAAACAGGTTTATGGTGTATTTACAGAGAAAGTCAGGGAAGAGAATTTGATGGAAACAAGCAAGTGAAGGGAGAATAAGAGGTATAAGGAATGAAAAGGTATTTACATGCAACACCAATCTTGGAGATTACTCCTCTGTTTACATTTTTTTTGGTTGAAAGTACTCTGTAGGGAATTTGTAAAATCTGTTTCATTGCATTCACAAAGAAACATGTTCCCAGTTACCTCAGTCTTCCCCATCATATCTCAAAACTTTATGTACATGAGAAAAAGTCCTAGGTATAAAAATATACTTATGCATAATACAGACAGTTCATGCAAAACTATCAAACCATCTGGACTTCCCTGCATTGTTAGGAGCCTGTAGATTTCTTCTCCTTGTTCCTTTGTTAGTTTCTCAGTGTGTTCGAACCTCCTCTGATTCTGTGGTACCAGGATGGAGAGGTCTGAATCTGATGTTATCCATGTCACTATTCTTCACTCTTGGGACTTGGATCCAACATAGGATTCGAGCCGGCAACTTTACAGACAGCTTCTAGGCTCAAGCTCCTCCCACTACTACATGGTCCCTTGCTGTCCTCTGACCCCTCAGATCTCATTTGCCGCGCTCAGCATCAGACGTAGATTCTTGTGCTTGAGTTCCTGTCGGGTAAGTAGTGTTCTTTTCTACAATATTCTTCTATTTTGGGTTTTCTAGTAGTAGTTTCTTGTTACAGATAAGTTTTTATGTATCCATATGGTAGTTAGTCCCTCCTCTCCTGTTTTATATTCTCATTATTGTTTGTGATTTTTGGCGCTCTTTTTTAGTGGCCATTTTTTTTGTTTAAAGTGTAGTTTTTTGGCTGTAGATTAGAGTTGTGTTAGAGTAGTTTTAGTGCCTGTGATAGGGTAGTCGGCTTTTTTTTTTTTTTTCCCCGGCTCTGATCTCATCTTACTTCAGTCTTACGTTAGCGTGTCCATTTGGCTTAGTTTGCTTCCAACATGTCTGACAAGCCTGTTGATTTTAAAAGGTGCTCCACGTGCGGCTGGAAGATGCCCGTATCCGATTCACATGAGAAGTGCCTTTATTGTTTGGGCGCCAACCACCTAGAGGTTGAATGCGACTTTTGTGCCACATTCAACCCCAGGGCCTTGGTCTAGCACCAAAACAAACCCCTTCTGAAAGGGTTGGCTCGGGGGGGGGGGGGGTCTCTTGGCTCAGTCCCCTGCCAAGTCTGATCCCTCGGAGCACAAGAGGAAGGTCCCTCTGCCTCTGGGGTTATCATCCTCAAAACAGGCTAGGCTTGTCTGATCCTGGTGCTTCAGATCTGATCCCAGCCGTGATTCAGTCTGATCCAATGCCTTCTGATCCCAAGATTCAGGGCTTCCACTCCGAGGCCCCCGGATCCCAGGTCGCAGGATTCCCCTCCCAGATCCAAGGTCTCAGGTTCGAGACCTTCGGATCCGGGCAGATCCGGACCAGCCACGGATCCAACTTCCTCAGATCTGAGTCATGTGACATCCAAGCGCTCCGATCCTCCAAAAAGGTTGGATCCAGGATCAGTGTCGGATCCCACTGTTATTGAGGATTCCCCTCAGGGTCTGGCTTGGGACAGTCACCTTCTGTCTCTAAGCACAGGTCTTGTTCTTTGGAAGGGATGTCCCCTGGATCTAGGTATCAATCCCCGGCTAGGTCCTTTGTCTCCTCTAGGTCCTGCAGGAGTTCACTCCCTTCCTTCCAATATGGACAGGGTGATGTCATTTCTCAAGGCTCAGATTGAATTGGGGTTTCTCGCCTCCCCTGCCTGTCCAGCCAGGGGCCCATGTCCTACTCCCTTGTTGACGTCTCCTAGTCTGACTAGGTTGGTTTCGGACTTTCTGGCCCTGGATCCGCACATGGAGGGAGATGTGGACCCCCTGAAGACCTTTTCTGTACTGCCCCTTCTGAGTCCCTGACTGCTGCTTGGCCTCCCCCCTAGCCAGGTGGAGTTCCGGTCCTGACCAGTCGCCCTGGGAGTCCTTGGTTGGGGGTTCTGGACCCGTTTTCTTGGACCGGTCCCTTCCCCTTGGTGCTTCGGCCCTTGACAGCTGAGGGCCGGTACTATTTAGAGGCCAGGAGGTGCTGGCCTGCCCTGGTCCTTCTACCCAAGTGGGCTTTCCTGCCAGGAGTGCATACGGGGCATCGTCCAGTCCTTCTGCTTTCTGGGTCGTAGAGGAGATCTTTTCCTCAGTTTCCTCCCCAGCCATCCAAGGACCATCCCAGCCCCTCTGAGCAGACCCCACTCATCTTGTCCCCAGGTCAGCCCTCTCCAACCTGCCTTCAGGTGGGAGTTGCCCAAGTTGGGGTCCCCCTGTCTTCCAAGTTCTCCACTGAGCCACGCCTGAAGGAGGTGTCTTGGAAGAGATTGTGTAAGAGGAGAGACCTGGGCTGTCCTGCTGAGTCGCTTACCGAGGATATGGACTTCGGTGAAGGGGACGGGTGCCCCAGATCCCTGCCCAAGGATGTCTCCTTTGGAGGCATCTTGGAAATCCTTAAGCTTAAGGGCGGTTGATCTTCCCTCCCCCCATCCTCCTTGGAGTCCTCCTTTCTGAAGGCTTTCAGGACGGGACCCTCTATATCCTGGGTTCCCCCCTACTGATGAACTTTTAGATCCTATCTCCAGCAGGGCATGGAAGGAGCCAGATACTGTGGAGTCTTCCCAAATATGCAGACAAATTGCTCAGTCCCCCTTCTGACAAGCAGTTCTGGTCAAAAGGTGTGCCAGTCGATTGCTGCCGCCACCAAGAAAGATCTGGTGGAACAGAGCACGTCTGTCCATTCCTCTAACAGTGAATCTCAGGCAGTTGACAGGCATGGGAAGGGAGATGTTGTTCATGTTTCACTGTTGCAGTCATCACATTTGGGTTATCTTGCCTGCAGGTAGCCCTCGACCGGCCTGAATACCAGAGTCTTCGGATTTGTCTGATTCCACATTTTCTTCCCTGGCTAATTCATCGATATGGCCTACTGCCAATGCCACAGAAGGGGCCTCTCGTGTGACCAGCACAGGCATCTCTATTCATCATCATGTCTGGCTGCACCCTTGTGGATTTAGAGCATCCTTTAAGGCGTATTTCACCACCATCCACGTCAGTCAGAGAGACTCTCACCCGCAGTGAGCAGGAAGGCAAGACCTTGTCAGCTGTGGGAATTGTGTTCTACCCCTCAACACTCCTTTTCCAAGATGCAGTGAGGGGCCAGGAAAATGTGGTTTGCAAGTCAGTTTGCCTTCCAGGATGCTCAAGGTGAGCCCTCCTCCAGGGGTCAGGGGAGAGGGTTCAATGGAAGACGCCTCTCCAAGGACAGAGGGGGTAACAAAATCAGGACTGCAAGGGAACCCATCTCTGAAAAGCCCCAACAATGCTCCTGAAGCTTTAACCAACTCTTCTGCCCTGGAGGCAGTTGGGGGTGGTTTGTCTTTGCATCCTGAAAAGATCATTGGGTACTAAACATCATTTTCAGGGGTTATTCTATTCCCTTTCCTCAGTCTCCTCCTCCTCCTGGTCAGGAGATACCTCCCTGATGCACCACCCGATCAGAGGAAGCTAGCTCAGAAAGTGCTCAAGCTTTTTCAGAAGATAGCCATTCAAGAGGTGCCCCCAGGACAACAAGAATCCGGAACCTTCTTTTTGGTGCCAAAGAAAACTGAGGACCTGTCAAATTCTGGACCTCAGCAAACTAAATCTATCATGAAGACCAAGTTCCGGATGGTCACTGTCCAGTCCATATCGTACCTCTGCTGCACAAGGACGACTGGATGTGCTCTGTAGATCTCGACGCATACCATCATATAAAAAGACAGGTGCTCCAGAAGATGTCTCCTCTTGATTAGGGGACAATTACTAGCAGTTCAGGACCCCTGCCCTTTGGTCTCACCACAGCCCCCTGGGTTTTCACCTAGTGCATGGCAGTGGTCGCAGCTCACCTGAGGCTGCAGGGATTCCAGGTGTTTCCATACCTCAATGATTGGCTCCTCACAGCTCCCGTGATGCATTGTCTGGCCTCTTCCTCTTGGTACATACTCCAACTATTCGACCAGTTAGGCATTTCAGTGAATCTCCCCACATAGAACCTAATCCCATCCCAAAATATGGAATTCATTGGGATCCAGTTGGACACTGTCAGAAATTGCAGCGCTTCTTCTCTGCCATGTACACCTCATCAGATGTCATGTTCAGTGTCTTCTCGATCTGTCTCATCCCCAAGCCCACCTTCTTCTCAGGACCTTAGGGTACATGGCGGCGGTAGTCTATCTAGTGCCATCAGCCAGGTTCTGCATGAAGGTTCTTTAGTGGACTCTAGCAGTTCAGTGGTCCTCCCTGACTCATCCTATAACAACTCCGATCCGCTTCACAACAGTTTGCAGGTGTCATCTCCTTTGGTGGATCCCGTCTCAGTACCTCCTAGCAGGCAGGCCATTCTCTCTTCCTCCACCCAGCGCCACAGTGACCACAGACACTTCCCGGGTGGGGTGGGGCGTTTTCAAGGTAGGACCTTCCAAGGCACGTGGTCCGAAGCAGAGATCAAACTGCACATCAGTGTCCTGGGGATGAGGGCAGTCCTCTATGTTACAAGCCGGGCAAGACTGCTCCCCTCCGGGTACTGTTGCAGTTCACACAGGCTGTTGTGCGGTACATCAACAAGCAAGGGGGTACACCTTCATATCTGCTTTGTCGCAAGGCCATGAGTGTGGGAATGGGCTATTTCCTCAGGGGGCTTTCTCATTCTGATGCATATTCCCAGAGTGTCCACCATACTTGTGGACAGACTTGGGGCAATGCTGAGTCCTCACAAGTGGTCCTTGAATCCTTTGGTGACAAAAAAGATTTTTCTTCTCTGGGGTCAGCCTAGCTGCGATCAGATTGCTTCCCCTCTCACCCAGAAATGCAGCCAGTATTATTCCTGGATCCCCCCAAACGGGAAGTCCCCCAAGGGTGCTGTGGTTCACTGTTGTCCCCCGGGTCTCTCTTATGCCTATCCTTCTTTGCCTCTCATTCCAAGAGTACTTCAGAAAGCCCATCGCCTCAAGGCCACCTTGATTCTCATCGCCCCCTTTTGGCCTCAGCAGATGTGATTCCTCTTTCTGCAGTCACATTTGAAGTATCCCCCTTGGGTATTAGATCCCATTCCAGATCTAATTTCCCATCCCTTTCAGCTTCCGATTCCCAACCTATAGACGCTTCATGTGATGGTATAGTTTGTCCACTTTCAGTAATCCTGAATCAGCCCAGGCTACCTTCTCCCGTTAAGAACATTATCCTTGCCTCTCAGAAGGCTTGCACTAGAAAGATTTACATCAGTAAGTGGAAATGGTTTTCTGTTTGGGCTAAGCAACGCAGTCTCTATCTTGCTTCAGCTTCCATTTCAGATTACTTGCTGTTCTTGTCTTTGCTGTTTCAGGACAGAACTAGCTTCTCGACTATCAAAGTGTAGTTGGCAGCTATTTCCAACTTCCATGTTTGCGAGGAACCTGCTTTCTCCTCTCGCTTGGCTAAAGCTTTTTTAAAAGGGTTTTTTCTGCTCCAACCTCCTGTCAAGGATCCTTCCTCTCCTTGGGACCTTTCTTTTTTTGTTGTAGCCTCCGAGTCCATTTGAGCCTTCTGCCACATGTGATATCAAATTCTTGTTATAGAAGATTGCTTTTCTAGTAGCCGTAACTTTAGCTAAAGGGGTTTTGGAATTGCAGTCTCGATCAAACTGCCTTTCATGGTTTTTCATAGTCAGTGGCCCTTCGAACTAACCCTTCTTTCATACCTAAGGTTGCCACAGAAGAAAATCGGAACCAGTCAATCCAATTGCCAGTCGTCTTCCCAAATTTTGCTGATAGGAGAATATCTGTTGCATAAGCTAGATGTGTATAGACAATTGCGCTTCTACTTAGGACAAAGAGTTTCCGCAGGTCTGATCAGCTGTTTGTGGCATTCTCTCGTAACAGGAAGGGTCAAGTGGTGTCCAAAGTAACTATCTCCCGTTGAATTTCGATGTACATTTTTTTTGCTTATCCAAAGGATTATCCTTACCAGGGCCAATTAAAGCTCATTCTACTAAGTCAATGTCTACGTTGGCTACCTATCTTGATTGTCATTCCACATGTGACATTTATGCTGCAGACACCTGGTCTTCTCACACTTCTGTTAGTCACTACAAACTTGACATTGTCTCCAGGAACAGAGCTTCGTTCGGCTCCACAGTTCTTTGGCATGTTCTTCCATGAGGTCTCCCAGGATTTAGGGTAGCTGGGGACACTAACCAAGAGTGAGAAATAGTGACATGGATCAGATAGTTATGTACTTATCATAACTTGGCATCTGTGTTCTCCTGTGTCACTATTCATCACTATCCCTCCCTCTGTCCCCCGTCCTGTCCTGCAGGATCTAGAGGTTGTAGAGATGTCCTATCAAGGTCAAGGTCTTCCTTTGCTGCTTTCTAGCTTAGGGCAAACTCAGTCTGAGTGGTTAGAGGTCCGCAAGGGATCATGGGAGTGAGAGGATCTCAAGCCTAGAAGCTGTCTGTAAAGTTGCCGACTTGGATCCGATGTTGGATCCAAGACCCAAGAGTGATGAATAGTGACATAGGATAACACATATGCCAAGTTATGGTAAGTACATAACTCTTTTTTTTTTTTAAGAATGATGTAAATCACTGTTGTATATAGCTTTATGAAACATATCCTGCGAAGGTTTGGACATTTGGCCAATATATTAAAACTTTTAGATTCCTTCAATGTGCACTGTACATCTGAGGAAGCTTAAGAGCATGCTGGTATAAAAGACGCAAGAGTACCAAAATTCAGAAATTAACTGTTGAAAATTTCAGACAGACCGTCATTGATGTGTTTTCAATGTTTTGGCAGTTGGCTTATTTAAACCTTTGTATTAAATACCCAGCTGATTGCTTTCCTTTTATTTTTCGGTAGAAGTTTGTGTGAAATTTGTCTAATACCCAAGAGAAAAAGGAACTGTCTTTTGTGGAAGATCAACTTGTTTCCTTTAGGATTTCCTACACTACTTCTGTAATATCTTCTATTTTCTTTACTCCCAAGACCATAAGTAGTCAGCTTAGCAGGCTTAATATATTGAGAACCAGCAGTTTAAGGCTCTTATCAGACGTCCGTAGATTCTGGCACTAGTACATTGGACGGCTGACCCCTTTGACTCCTAAGCAAAGGAAATGTGTTGAATAGGTTTCCAAAGTGACTTCTGCATCTCTTCCCCAGTTCCTGATGGAAGACTCTACTGTGGCTTTAGCGGAGTTCTCAAACCATCCTTCCCATTCTTCTGACCCCTCTGGTGCTGCTGCTAGGGATGTTACTAAAGGTCAGGAAGTGTAACCCATCCTCAAAGGTCATATGCATACTGCAGATGGGAAAACCCAGCTTAGAGATCTTGGAAGGGGCAGGTAGTATTCTTTAACTGCTGGTGATGAAAGAGACTGGATTCAGAGATGGAAGTCCGGATGTCTATTTCAACTTTGACTGACATTTGAGACACCAAGAGAGAAAATACAAAAGACTTGGCACCTTTCTGCTTATTTAACCGTGTCTGCCAGAAGCCAGGGAGTAATGCTGTGGTTTTGCCAGAGGGCTTTTCAAAGTCCTTTGTTCTTTACTGTCTTTCTCCTGCGTCTTCCCATTTAAATAAAGGCCATCTCCTGATGCTGCTTCCAGTCAGATGTGAGAGGGGGCTGGGTTATGTTGCTTAGCTGTCATTTCCTGGTTCATCTGAGTCTGAGGAGAATGTATCAGATCTTCCTGTAGAGGAAATGTCTATTTTGGACGCCATATCTAGGATGAAGGACTTTTTCCACTGAGAAGATAGAGAAATTCCTGATGCACAAAAAAGATACTATGAAATTCTTTAGGTTGCTCCTCCTTGATCCTCCTTAACCTCTTGCCATTTTCAGTGTTGCATGTACTTTTCCAGGCAAGTCAGCCGTCTGTTCCCAAAAGCCCTGATGAACTTTATAAAGTGCTTCAGTCCCACAAATTCATGTTTCATAACCATTTAGCAGACCCAGATGTAATTACCTTAGCCCAAGGATATTAGTTTAAAGCATGTAACTGCTAATAACCCTATTCCATCAGGCAAGGCTTGGAAGGGCTTTAAAATAGGTATGGAGGAAAAGTCTATACATCTTTGACCCTAGTCTTTAGAGACGAGCAGTTGTTAGACTCATGACTAAATATCTGCCAGTTTTTGCACATATGAATAAAACTGCTGATACAGAAGGACAACCCAAATATCCTACTGGTGACCCCCTTTTGGCCAAGACAGCATTGGTTTCCCCTCCTACTCGCCAAGGGCAATCACCACAGGTTACCCCACTGAATATTCCTGCTCACACAGGAAAGAGGACCCCTACTACACCCCTGGGTGAACAATCTGAAATTAACCTTCTGGGTGATGAGGTTTTGATCCCCCTACAGACACCTATACTCAGAGGACGTACTCGGTGTTCTGCATGAGGCCAGAAAAACCTAGTACCAGGAGAAATTATATATCCAAATGGAACAGATTCTCCCACTGGTGTCAGTGAAAAGACCAGGACCCTCAGACTACCTCTATATACCTATGGTCCTGTCCTATTTGTGTGAGCTACTTCACACAGGACTAACATACTCATCAAAGTGCATTTATCTGCCATCTGTGCCTGTCTGCCTATCTCCTCTCCTCTGGCTTCCAGACTGGAGGTCAGACTTTTCCTCCAAGGGGTTCTTCATATCAGGCCTCCCAGGAAACCTATACCCTCCCCCTTTGGATCGGAACTTTGTACTAGAAAAACTTAGATTGCCACCCTTTGAACCAGCACATTCAGTATCCCTGAAGCTATGCACACTAAAAACAGTGCTACTAGTGGTCTTTGCATTTGCCAAGAGGGTTTCGGAGATGCAAGCTCTTGTGGTTACCTACCCCTACCTTGTTTTCCACAAGGAAAAAGTTGCTTTCAGGACCAACCCTTCCTTCATACCTAAGGTGGTTAATGAACTTTCACTAAACCAGACCATTAACTTACCAGTTTTCTACCCTCAGCCACAAAATTCCTCAGAAAGGACTCCATTCTTTGCATGTCCACAGACAGCTGAGGTGTTACCTAGACAAAACAAAACCTATCAAAGTCAGATCAACTTTTCATCTCCTTCCACCTGTGAGCTCTAGGGATGGCAGTCTCCAAGCATACCATCTCCATGAATTTCAAAATCAATTGCCTTATGCTACTTGTACCATGGTAAATCCCTGCACGGTCAAGTCAAACCTCACTCCACCAGGGCAGCTGCTTCCTCAGCTGCCTTTTTCAAAGGAATTGACTACGCTTCCATCCTGGAGGCTGCCACTTGGAATAATGTCCACAAATTTACCAAACATTACAAACTGGACCTAGTCTCTAGAGGTAGGGCAGGGTTTGCCAGGTCCATCCTCCAAGGACTCATTGACCAGGGAACCCAGTCCTCCACCCAGAACTGTACCTAAAAGCTCTGGTACCCTCCCTACTGTTATGAATACTGCAGCATGCGAATAGGAGGACATAAAATAGTTGTGTAAGAACTTACCATAACCTTAGACGCCCTTCTCTTCCATGTTGCAGTATTCAGTCCCCCCCACCTACCCCCTCTACCTTACCAGATTACATACCATGCTGACTTGTGGGGACATAGCCCTTCTATCCCCCAATTCTCCGCTAAACACAAACTTCCTACTACCCTGACTCTAGCCTACATGTAATTCTAAGGGCCCCCTTGGGACCCTTCTACCTACAGGCATACTACTATATGCGGCAGTTCATTCTGAGGAGGATGCATGCAGATGTCACCTTTATACCTTGTGTCCGTTTATGGCCTTGACAAGGAACATCACGCACCCTCCTGAAGTACTGGCCAGAAGACTGCGCAGCAGGCAGCAACTCCCCACTGTTATGAATACTGCAACATGGAAGAGGAGGACATCTAAGGTTATGGTAAGTTCTTATGCAACTATTCTGTATCCTATATTGGATATCCTTAATGAGCTCTAGCAGGTCACATTTCAGATGGTTACCGTACAGCACACTATCCTTTTAGGCTACCTGCATTTTGTCCGAGCAGAACACAGTGGCAGACACATTGAGCAGATCCAGGACAAGACACACACACACACACACACACACACACTTTTGTCGTCCAGGAAGGGGAAATGTGAGTGCTGGAGGCAGATTTCCCACAAAAATAGGCAAGAAGTGGCTTTTCTATTTGAGTGCAGCACATAACCATACACATTGTGAGATTTGTCTGGCGTTTGTTCCTAAGACGCACTGCTTTCATCTGTCATCCCTCTGTATTTATTTTGAAAACAGTGCCCGAGATTTAGCGCAGGGTACCTTGGTCAAATCTGCCTCCCCGAAAGTTCAGTTGCCACATAAGAAAAATTCGAGGGTATATATTCCTGCTTCTGTCCAGCCTCCATTCTGTTGGGTCAGATTAAGAACCATCCAATGCCAGTGTCTGTTCCCTTTGCCCCACCCCAGTTGGAAGCCAACACTGAGCTGTTTGCCTCCATGTCTGCCAAGGCTGTGCACATGTCTGGTACAGATGTTGAAGGGGAACCATGGCTGATTATATCTTGGGGTCTTATTATTATGATTATATCTTGGGGTCTAGGGGGATTCCCCAAATATTGGCTAGGGTAGAGGTACCTGGTACGGTCATTGAATATAAACAAGGCTCTGAACCTCCTAGATTTTAGAGAAAAATATGACTCATGAAGAGTGACAGGACTTTACTCAGAGGTTGTTCAATGCCCTTATGACCCTGAAACCCCCACAAGGGTTATCTGTTCCCTGCTTTTACTCCCTGGTATTCAACAACTCCTTAAATGACTAGGCATTCTGATTCTTCTGCAGTGTATTCTGGTGTGTGGTCCGTGACACAGTCCAATCAGATCTACTCTCCTCTTGCCTCGGGAGCTGATGAAGATTTGCTGTTCCCAGATACAGTGGTCTTGCATGACAGAGCACTTTAAGCGAGAATCTCCTCGGGTTTCTGAGGTTCAGAAGAGATGTGAACTCTTGCAGATGGACTCGCCCAGACCTTCTGCAATGCCTTCTGTTTGATACAATCTTGGATAGATTTTCAGCAGCTTCTCTGACTCCTGACACAACCACCAGCTCCTAAGAAACCAGACAGATTTTATAAATTACATGAGGATCATAAATGTTTGTATAAATGTCTTTCATCTGATCCTGCTGCTGTTTCCTTGTCCACAAATAAGCCATCCAAACTGTTATCCTCTTCCAAGCTTTTAATGTCTGACAAATACAGTCATGCTTTGGAGAGGTACGGGGAAACAAGTGTGTACGTTTGCTACTGTGGCTTCTAGGGATATTGTCAGACCCACGTGGCAAGATGTGTCCTGATTTTTCTCTCCCAACTTGTGCAGATTTTGAATGATGTGCCTGATTCAGATAGTAAGACTTCTGCCCTTTCACTTTTGAGTTCTGCCAGTTAGGTGCCTCACCATTCCATTAAATGCCGTTACAATGTTGTTGATGCCTCTTGGGCAGCTGCATCTGGCTCGCTCTAGAGGAAATGTTCTCAGGTGCATCTTCAAGCCTTACCTGAAGACATTAATGCCAGACTTTTCAATTTCCCCGTAGACAACCAGAATATCTCTGGTACTAGTGCGGCAGAATTGTTCAAAACCCTACAGGATAAGGTTATGCAAGACCTAAAGCAAATCATTTCCCTTGTACCCAAGTTCCAGAGAAGTTATCCAACTAAGCTTTCTTTTGTCCGGCAGCCTAGACAACCTGCCGGGAGCAAAAGGTCTTCTAAGCGCATTTTCCCAGACAACCCCACAGAGTTCTAGGAGCGAAAAACCTTCCTTTCCTGACAAGTGTGCCTCTACCAGATTTCCAGCTTCCCTTCCCTGTCCGCCAAATTTCTGTGTCCATCAGGCTATCTCATTTCCTGTCTCGCAACAAATGACCTTAGACACATGGGTATGCTTCATTATCCAAAATTATTTTATGAATTTGGAAATACCTTCAGCCTCCTCCTTGCCAGCTCATGTATTTTCCATTGGTTCTGCATGGTCTGGTGGAACAGGGAACCATTCAACCTGTCTCCTTGTCTCAGCAGGAAACGAGTTTTTATTCCAGAATATTTCTGGTTCCAGGAAGGAGGAATCATGGAGACCCATTTTAAACCGGTCTTTTCTCAATATCTTTCTCGAAGTCTCTTCTTTCAGGATGTCCTCTTCAGACACTTTTCCCTCTTTTACTTCCTCAAGCTTTTTGGTATCTCTGGATTTGAAGAACGTTTACCTCCATTTTGCTATTCACCCTCTCTTCAGGAATTTTTGCGTTTTCTGTTCCTTGTTATTATCAGTTCTCTACATTGCCTTTTGGTCTTTCTACAGCTCCAAGGGTCTTTACCAAATGTCTGGCCCCTGTGGTACCCTTCAGCAGACTTGAGGGATTTCAGATATTCTCCTGTTTGGGTGACCTTTTAATTCAAGCCACTTCCCAGCAGCTCCTCCTTCAGCATCCATACTTCACTATGCTGATTTTGTGGAGTGTGGGGGTTCACCCTCAATCTTAAAAGGACTTTGATTCCCTGTTCACCATGTGTTTCTGAGTTGTAGGATTCAGACCAGTCCAATGTGGGCTTGTTCCCTGCCTCCCAAGGTCCTGTCTTTGAGTAATTCCAGTCTCTTCTTCCTCTTCCAGTCCTTCCTGCAAGGGAATTTCTCCCAGCTCTGTGGTACATGATATCCCGTAGTTCCTTTTATCAAGCAAGCACCACATGAGGAAATTTCAGTGGCATTTCAAGTGTTTAGCTCCAGCACTGCCACCCTGTGGAGTATCTGGACCCTGTCTTACCTTGTCTCATGCTCAAGCTCCACTGGTAGATTCACCAGTTTTCCCAGAGTCTTGGTTCCTGTTCATACTTGGGAGCTATACACAGATGCTTCAGATCACAGTTGTGGAGCCGCCTCCATCAACTTAATAGACCAGGGTCTTTGATAATATCAAAAATTATCAGACCATGTCAACGGCAATTCTTCCTTTTTTCACAAGGACAGGGTGTCACTTTGTAACTATCATCCTTTTATGCCCAAGTTAGTTAATGGTTTGTGCTCCCTTCATTCCATTTTTCCTTCTCTGCAGAGTAGTGAGAGGGATTCTTCACACCCTGCATATTACTTGGACAAGGCAAAACATATCAGGAAATCTTAGCAACATTCTTTTCTTGCATGGAAATTTTGTTTGGCAGTGTCTAACCAACTATCTCCACCTGGATTTCTAATGCCATTTCTGTTTGCTATTCTTTTCATGGCAGGCAGCTTTCCTTTTCTACAAATGCTCATTCTTCCAGGACAGTGTCCTCTTCTGGTGCTTTTTTCAAGGGTCTTGGATACTAGATCCCTCTTGGAATGTGCTCCTTGGTCTTCCATTTGCACTTTTACCAAACTTTACAGTTTGAATGTCATTTCCAGGACCAGGGCAGATTTTGCTGTCATCCTTCATGTGTTTGTGGAGGGCTGTCTTGTGCCTTCCTCCTCCCACGCTTTCCAGTAGCTTTTGTACTCTTCCAGTTGTAAAGAATACTGTACAGTGATTAGGAAGGACATTATAGTTGTGTAAGAACCATAACAGTAGATGTCCTACTTCTAACTGTCAAAAACAGAAGCAGGAGAGCTCAATCTTTCGTAGTTGATTCAAAAAACAGAATGTAAAAGCACAAAGCTTTCTAGTTGAATCAACTCTCTCAATGGAGATAAAAAAAAATTCACTACACTCAGCATCACAGAACCAGCTAATTGATGTTATTAATTGCAGTTAATTAGTAAAAGACCAGCCCAAAAGTTTTAAAAACCAACATTTCACTTATTTTAAGTAACAAAGTAACCAAGTCAAACTAGAAAAACAATAAAACATTATAAATATCATATAAATTCTCGTTTCAATTTTAAAATAGGTTTAACAGTATTCCTTGAATTTAAGCCTGAAGGCTTATCTGCAATAAAATAATTTATCCAGTTATACTCTGCAGCTTCAGTTCTTGACAATACTGCCCCCTCACCCATTTTCTAACCTTTTGTATCACTTCGGCTTTTCCCGGGTAGGGGTCGCCACAGCAGAACTCCGGTCCGCTAAAGATTGGCAGTAGATTTTTATGGTGCAGAGTTGCCAGCCCGACGCCCAGCCTTCAGCGAAGGCACGCCCATTCACGCATGTCTTTCGAAGGCCACTCAACCACGGGTAGGACATGCAGACTCCACACACAAGGCACTCCAGACGAAAATTGAACAGAAGAACTTCTTGCTGCGAGGCAACAACGCTACTGCTGCACCACTCTTGTGTCACTAAACGTAAAATTGTGCTCATCTCCACATTCTATAACCTGTTTACTTAAAGCATTAGTTCCAACCTTCCTTCTTATTTCAGATAAATGGGAGGCTCTTCTCTCCTTTAGTTTTTGATTTGTTTTACCTATATAAAAATTATTACATGCAGCACAATTAGCAATGTACACTAGATTTTCAGTGGTGCATGTAGCAAAGGTATTAAAATAAAAACTCGTACCAGTAATAGGGTGAATTAAAGAAATGTCAGAATTTATATATTTACAAAAGGAACAATTAAAACAAAAGGGGACCATACCTTTGACAATAACTTTACTGTTATTGTCACTAATATTACTTGTCACCGTATCCTTATAGCAGAATTTGTTTTAATTTCCTTTTTAAAAGTAAATGGAAGGTCCTTGTACTTGCTTCAGTTCAAGATTTAAAGTCGATGCAGACCAATTTTTTGTAATAGGTTTGATCATGCTAGTATGTCTGTTATACTTGGTGATTTATCTGACAATCCTGACTGGCTGATTGTCTCACTGCCAGTTTTATCAGAGAAATATGGTTTCCCTATAGTTGCATGCTCTCTCAATATTTGCATTGCATTGTACCATACTACTAGGATATCCCCTAGATTCGAAATCCATAGGCATATTCTATAATTATATATATAATACATATTTTGTATGAAGTCTGCTAACATTAACAAATTGGCTCAACACTATTAAATGTAGGTTTCGGATCCATACTAGTATAGTGTTAAAATCTAGATGTATGTACATTCTTCGTATGAATGGTAATATCAATTGACTGTCCATTCTTTTTCTGTTGCAGTATTCTGTAGATCCCTCCTGCCCCCATTACTTTCTTTTGCCCTCTTCCTGGCTGAGGTCTTGCATCTTTTTCTCCTTTCCTTCCCAGATGTACATGTTGCCTTTCTGTGGTGTTCTTCTGTGGCACTTCAGTTCTGAAGATTAGGCATCT
Organism: Protopterus annectens; assembly: GCF_019279795.1. Taxonomy (NCBI): domain Eukaryota; kingdom Metazoa; phylum Chordata; order Ceratodontiformes; family Protopteridae; genus Protopterus; species Protopterus annectens. Next base: position 483,444,658 of record NC_056727.1, read on the forward strand.
GTACATCACATATGTACCCTACGCCTTGCATGTAAGATGTATGTCTGATATACAGCGCCTGGAAGGTGGAAGGATTTTGGTATGCTGGCTAGACGGACGTTTGGCTGTCTTCAGCAGGATATCCCAAGAGACTGCAACAATGAGAAGTAGGGCATCTACTGTTAGGGTAAGATCTTGCACAACTGTACTCTCTCATCTGTATCTTCTTTAGACCACAAAGTTAGTAATTTTCTTCCCTTTTGGAAGTACCCCTTGAACTAGCATATTTTTCCACTTTGCAGTGTAACTATCAAATTTGGTGAGATACAGTAGGCATAAATGGGTAACTATCTAATGTTCCTGTAGATGTGGGAGCCGTATCCATCTATGTTCTACTGGCCGAATCAGTTTTTCTCACTTTACTATACTACTTTTCCCATCCCAGACATGAAGTATTTTCATTTCTCAGTGTGACCAGTAACAACTTAGGTTGTACAAAAAGGCCTGCCATACATAAAATGTTTACAGTACGTTTAATATATCAGCTTAAATTTTGCTATCCAGATCCATAGTCACTACTGTCCTGGATCACAGCTTGTTTATAATGGTTTCCTTTTCTCCTACGTGCCTTCTATCGCCAATTTTACCATTTTTAATCCAGATCCCCAAGAACTTCATTTTATAATGCCGCCAGAAATAGGAGTAAATTTATACCAACTGCTTATTGAGAATGCTGTGAAATTTCCTCAAAAAAAAATCCATTAACCTTTGAAAGTGTTTACTGTACATAGGTATTTTAAATTCCAAGTGGACTTGAGAGAATTTTTTTCCCAGGAGGATAAGTGTGATGTGCGAGTAGTAACTGAGAAGGAATGTAATGAGTTGGCAGGATGTTCTTTGTGTTTCACTGTTGCAGTCATTACATTTGGGTTATCCCCTGCCAGGGTAGCCCTCACTCAGCCCGAATACCAGAGGCTTAGTATTTCTGCGTCTGTTGCCATCGCTCCAGGTCAGGTCGGGTGGGATCTGTGGAAAAGGGACGGAGCAAATTACATAGAAATAACGAATGTTTGGGAACAGTACTTGCAAATGTTCAGGTGGAGGATTGAGGTTTAAGGAAAGACAGGAACTGTGCAATGTATATAAAGTTGTAGAGGATTGTTAAAAAGAAAGCTGCTTTTTATATATGAATAAAGCATGAAAATAATAAAGGGATACTAAGACTTGTTTTCTGTTAATGCATGTGTACCTGGGTCATTGAAAATGTGAAGGTTTAATAAAGGTGTATTAAAAAAAAATCCATCTACCTCTGAAGATGATGCTGTGGTTTAGTTAAGTATAATATTGCATTGTCTACGTGCAGTGTTATTTTTCTTGCTGCTGTGAAAATTCTAACTTATTAAAGAAATAATTTTCATTACTTATGCTTTTAAATGTAAAGCAAAGTAGTAGGGAGAGTGGGAACCCCATTTGGTCCCTCTTTAGAAGCTATAACTGACACTCCCCACCACGATGTTATTGCTGCTTGAACCATTTGTAAATCCTTAGAATTACTTTAATAAAATGTTCCAGACGTCCAGATTCTACCCAGAAACTTTTTCCACATTTTAACTTCTGGATAGGTGACACCTCATCTGTTTTGCATCTTCCTCATGTTAAAGGTTTACCCCCCACCCCCAGTGCAAAGCCACACTTGTCCACATCCATTTGTCTTGGAAGAGCTTTGTTATAGTACCAATAACTAGGTTATGTTCATGTTTTTTTTTTAAAAAACTGATACAGGCCAAATAATGCATGTTTTTGGATTACGGACACTACTGCTGTCTTCCAAGATTCCAATATTTCATCACCCCCCCCCCCCCCCCCAAAATCAGGTTAAGTAATATTTATCCTAACTTAGTTTTTCCCTTGCCCATTTTCCAGACTTTTATTGGTAATTAATTCTCCACTGTGGATCTTGGTTTTCTCTCTGTCCAGTTGCATCTTTTGCTGTTAGATGCTTGTAAGAGCTATGAAACTATCACTTGTTGTGTTAGTCTTGGCAAGTCTGAATCCCTTGTGAATTCCTTTAAATGTTTCACTGTTTGCTTCTCCTTCCTTTTCCATATGTTTTTAATTGTGTGAATATTTCCATAATTCTGAGTAATTTGTTATTTTCCTCATTTTTGTGTCTTAAGTAATGCCTCATTCTACTTTCCTGCTGCTTAGGTCTCTGTGCTGATAGCATCTTGAATTTTGAAGAGGTCTCAAAGTAGGCTTGCTTAATGGCTACTTATTTGAGCTCATTTGCATTCTGCAGATGTTCATTAATTTTCTTTTTCCACTGCTCCACTTACTCATTTTGTCAGTTAATCCACTCTTTCGATTTTATGGTGCTGTTTCACACTTCTCAGTATTTCTTATTGCTATTTTCCTATAAATCCTTTGACTTGCTGCTTACAGCTTCTCAAAATTCTCTTTTTTTAAGATCTCTCATGCTTCAATGTCATTTTTTCTCCCATAAGTTCTGACCAGTACTAACAGTTACTGCTCAATCCATTTTTTTTAATTATCGTTCTTTGGATACCAAGGGAATGCCATTGTCTTTCCCATTGACTAGAGTTGTTCTTTGTTAATCTTAATATTGTTTCATGATCCAAAATGGTAATTGTGTACAAGTACAACTTAGTTACCGTGTAAGCATGTTGCTGAAACAGTAGCCTTGGCCACATGTCATGTTTAGTTGAAAAATATTTTTTTTTCTTTTCCAGTAATTTTCTTTCATAATCAGTGCCGAACACTGTCATGTATGTTTTTTTCACTTTTTTTTTTTTTGTAGATATGCAAATCCTGCTAGGTACCCCCGACGTATCTCTTACTACACAAAATATGCCAGTCTTCCCCCATATACAAGCCCTGTTGAAAACATGTCACATCACTTAATATTCCATCTGAAGTTGTTAATCTTCTTCCTATTCATTACTAATGGATTCGGTTCTGAGCCCTCAGAACCAAGTAGGCCTTGTACCAAGCTTGCGTGCACCAAAAGCTCTCGACCTAAGCTGCTACCCACAATGCCCTTTGCTCAGTTACCCAAGATCTTGTTTGCCGTGCAGCCCTATAGAAGCGTTTCACCGAGCTCTCCATCCAAGTGCTTTTTTCAGATATATTTACAAGTTTTGTAAAAGTTTCTCTCTTTATAATCTGTTCTTGATATCTATATTCTCACAGCTCTAACCACAGGTAATTCTCTCTTACCATTGTTGGTATTTTCTTGGTATTTTCTAACTTTCTACCCTTGTGGTATCATGTTACCATTGTTGGTATTTCCTTTCTCTCCATTTCCTCACTCTTTCCCTTTTGCGTGAGTTTGTGTTCTGGAATGTCTGAAAAGAAAGGAACTAAGGGGTTTAAACACTGCTCTTCTTGTAGTGGTGAACTACCGAATAGTGACCTCCATGGAGAGTGTGTACTGTTTGGGGGGTTCTGCATTTTGTTGGCGAAACCCCCATGTGATATCTGTGCTAGTTTCAGTCAGCGGACACTGAATGAACGTCGTAACAAACTGATTTTAAAGGGCCTACTTGCTTCACCTTTTTCGGAGGCTATTTCTGCGACCGAGGTCTCATCCCCTCCTCCTATGGACAAGAAACGTCCTCATTCGGACCCCTCTTCACCAGCCACTGACTGAAGTAAAAGTCACAAGCACAAGGCCCATAAGTCCACATTTGAACACCGTTCTGCTGCCTCGGTGCCGACTACATCGGTTCCGAGCTCTGCTCCAATGAAGTTTACCTCGTTGGCACCTATCCTGGCACCGACTACTGCAGTCTACTGCCTCGGTACCGACCAGCTTATCGGTTTCTCTCTCGGCACCATCGCCCATTTCTACTCCGATATCTGTTGCGACAACTATCTCAGAACTGTTTTTGTCATCCACCCCTATTGTAACTTCGGCTCCGAGCCCGTTCACGGCTCCAACCATACCGTTACCAGTTTCAAAATTGGAATCTGTGCCGTTCTGTGATGCACGATGGACCCAATACTCTTCTACTGTAGACCCGTTTGCGGGACAAGCCTTTAGCCCCTTTTTGGACCGGCCTGATTCCCCCTCGGGCATCGGTGAGATCCACCAGGAGCCTTTCCGAATTGGATGTGGTGCGCCTTTTTGATCAGCTGCTGACTGCCAGGGGAATTTCAAATCTGCTTAGACCCTATCCCACTCCAGGCTTTGTCTCTATTTCTACAGCAACCCCTGCTTATCCTCCCTTGGATCCCTCGGTTCCAAGGCTCATTTATCCAACGTTTACTAGAGGACTCCATTCCTCAGCACCAACAACACAGTCTGAGGCCCCGAGACCCCTTTGGATGTCTGTTCTGTCTGAGGAAACACATGGACTCCCCAGAGGAGTCCCTCACGGAAGATACAGACTACGATGATGGGGAAGGGTTCCCACTGTCACCCCCTGATGATTTCAGAGACAGCATGGAAATCTTGAAACCGAGGGGTGACGAAGTCCTCCAACCCTTCCTCGGAAGAATCCATATTCCTGCAGGCCTTTCATTCTCGGCCCTCTACTTCTTGGGTGACCCCCCCCCCCCCCCGATGAGTTGGTTAAAGTCATCGTGCAACGGGCTTGAAAGAACCCTGACTCTGCTGAGGCCATCCCCAGGAGATCAAAGTACTCTCCCCTCCAGAGGATCAACCCCATTGGTCCAGAGGTTTGCCAGTGGATGGTATGGCGGTGACGGCAGCCACGAAAAAGGTCCATGCAGAAGAGAGTCCTGCTGTTCACCCACCCAACAGAGAGTCCTGGGCAGTGGACAGGTTAGGGAAGCATGTCTTTGCATCTGCGACCTTCGCAGTTAGGTCTCTGAACTTTCTGGCACATTTTACGAGGCTCCAGAGAGATCTTTTCCCCGAACACTCCGGAATCCTAGCTGGGCAAGTATCAGATGGAGCACGAGATAGTTGCTTCCCACCTTACCACCCTAGAATCAATATCTAATTCATCCATGAGGCTAACTGAAGGAGCAGCTAGAGCTGCGGGTGCAGACGTAGTCATGAGACGCCACACCTGGATGCGCATTTGCGACCTCGTGGACTCCAAGTCTTCCTTTCTAAATGCCCCCATCGAGCCATCTGCTCTGTTCGGTGCTAAGGTCAAAGATGCATTAGCCAGGTGCGAGCAAGACTGGTAGACCTTATCTGCCTTTGGCCTATGCTTTTCCAAACCTCAGCGTTCTTTCTCCAGGAATCAGAGGAGCGGAAAGATGTGGCACAAGAAGTCTGAAGGTCCTTTCTGAGATGCACGTGGTGAGGACTATTCCAGAGGCAGAGGGGGTTCCAATAATGGAAGATGTCCCTGTCGGGGAAGAGGGGGTCCCTGGAACCAGAGCTCCAGAGATTCCTTCCTTGGTAGACCATATCAGCACTCCTGAGGTGCTGCCCGATTGCTTTCCTCTGGAAGCAGTCAGGCGTGTTTTTCTCTGCACCAAGCTGCCTGGCTCTCCATTATGAATGATCAGTGGGTGCAGAGAAGCATTACCAAAGGCTACCATATTCCCCTATTAACTTACCCAAGACCTCCGAAATCCCTTCCCGATGTTCCACCCAGTCAAAGGGAGGAGGCAGCTTCCAAAATACAAAAGCTATGTTAAAAACGAGGCATCCAACAGGTCCCCCCCAGATCAGTGCGGATCAGGGTTCTACTAAAGATTTTTTTTGGTGCCAAAGAAAACAGGGGACTGGAGGCCCATTCTGGATCTCTGCAAACTAAATAAATCGGTAGTTCAGACCAAGTTCCACATGGTCACGATTCAATCCATCCTCCCCTTTTTGCGGGAGGGTGTGTGGATATGCTCATTAGATCTCCGGGATGCGTATTACCACATCAAGATGGACAAGCACTCCAGGAGCCTCCTTCGTTTCCGGTTGGGAGCCAATCACTACCAGTTCAGAACCCTGCCTTTCAGTCTCTCGACGGCCCCCAGAGTGTTCACGAAATGCCTTGCAGTGGTAACTGCTCATCTCAGACTTCAGGGATTCCAGATGTTTCCATACCTAGATGATTTGCTCCCCTCCGCCCCCACCAAGCATCTTCTGGTCAGGGCCCTCTGCTTCACACTGGCTCTAGCGGAGTCATTAGGCATCGCCATACATTGGGAGAAATCAACCCTTCAACCATCACAATTGGAATTCATAGGGGCAATATTCAACACCCAGTCAAGCCTGATCTCACTTCCTCCCTACAGGCTTCAGACACTAAGGGCACAAGTTCAGGTGATACTCTGTCGAAGCAAGGTGTCTGCAAGGGAAGTCCTCCAAGCCTTGAGATCTATAGCTACAGCCATCACCCTAGTTCCCTTAGCCATACTACACATGAGATTACTACAGTGGCTCCTTCAGGCCCATTGGATACCCAGTCTTCACCCTCTGAGCTCACAGATTCTCATCACCAACATTTGCAAACGATCTCCTCTGGTGGACGAGTACAGACTAAAATCTTTGGTGTCACCCCTTCCAGGTTCCACAGGCTAGCACCACGGTGACCATAGATGCTTCCCTGAAAGGGTGGGGGGCCACTTTCAGGGAAAGTCGGTCCAAGGCACGTGATCCGATGTAGAGGTCAATTTGCATATCAATGTCCTGGAGTTAAGAGCGTGGTGCTATTGGCGTTGCAAGCTTTACATCCGCTCCTTCCGTCCGGAACTATTGCTGTCCAGTCGGACCTGTCCGTGGTCTGATATATAAATAGGAAGGGACCAAATCGTACCCCCTATGTCACGAAGCCATGAGAATCTGGCAGTGGGCGATCGCTTCCAACCACTTTCTGATCCCAACGCATATCCCGGGGAGCTCCATTGTGATTGTGGGCAAGCTTAGCAGATGCATTCTTCATCCTCACGAGTGGTCTCTCAACCAGAGTGTGGCAATGGAAATTTTCAGCCTTTGGGGCCAGCCATGCTGCGACCTTTTCGCCTCCCCTTCAAACACAAAATGCAGCAGCTACTTTGCCTTCTCTCCCCTCACTGAAAGACACTCTAATCCACGATTGGCCCACAGGTCTCCTTTATGCTTAGCCCCCAATTCCTCTGATTCTACGGAAAGCTATTCAGTTGAGAAGCAAAGTGGTCCTTATTGACCCATTCTGGCCTTAAGTGCGGTTTCCCTTCCTTCGACCTCATCTATTACAACCTCCTTGGATCCTAGACAACTTGTCAGGACCTCATTTCACCCACAAGGGCGGATTCCCCCAAATCTGTCCACTCTCAAACTAACAGCTTGGTTTCTCCACTTCTGTTAGTTGCCAGGCAGGGAGACCCTCTCCTCACCCATTCGTGATATTATCTTGGCCTCTCATAAATCATCCACCAGGAAACTTTACAGGGATTAATGGAAAAGATTCTTTATTTGGTCACGTAATCAGAAGCTAGACCCGTTCTCAGCCCCCCATAGCCACTATTCTTCATTATCTGACTGAACTGTTCGACAAAAGGGCCTCAGCTTCCACCATTCGAGTCAATGTAGCAGTGGTTTCCAACTTCCATAACTGGTCTGAAGGAGTGCCACTTATCTCCTCTCGCCTTTGCAAGACCTTCCTCAAGGATATTTTTCACAGCATGCCTCCCATCAGACAGCCGGTGGAGGCATGGAATCTCTCCTGGGTTCTGCAGTCTCTCTCTCTCGGCCCTTGTTTGAGCCGGTTGTGACATGTGATCTAAAATTCCTGTCATGGAAATCCTTATTCCTGGTGGCTGTAACTTCAGCCAGACGAATTTCTGAATTACAAGCATTATGTATCAAGACCCTTATCTTATCTTTCATAAGGACAGAGTATCACTTCGTACTAACCCATCCTTTCTCCCCAAAGTGGTTTCTGATTTTTCGATTAACCAGTCCATTGAGCTCCCTGTGACGTTCATGTTTCATTGTTGCAGTTTGTCTAAATGGCTCGGGGATTGCATTGCCTTCACATATTCACTTAAGAGGGATCAAAGCCTGGCCAAATCAAGTGCACTCAACTAGGGCTATTGCAGCTTCTGTTGCCTTCCACGCTAGGGCCTCCATGGATGACATTTGTACAGCTGCTATTTGGGCTAAGCCCTGCATTTTTATCAAGCATCACAAATTGGATCTGATCTCCAGGGGAAGAGCGGCCTTTGGTTCTATGGATGTTCATCGTGTTATACTGCTGCAGTCATCACACTTGGGTTATCCTGCCGTCAGGCGGTCCTGCAGTCATCCGAATCCCAAAGTCTTGGTCCGGCATTGGTTGTCGTCGCTTCTTCCCTGACGTCAGTGCAACAGGGGTATAAAAGAGGCAGCCGACGCCATTTTCTTCAGTCTTTCTTGCCGCGCGGTGCCCGAAGCAGAAGCAGTTCGCAAGTGCCGGTCGGCTAGCTCCTGAGATTTTTGAATCGAATTTCAGCCTAAAGTCTTCTCTAAAGCCAAGTACCCCATTGGGGAAACTTTTCTTGCCTCAGACCGATGTCAGACAGTTAATTGCATTTCTTGTGGGAAGCAAATGCCTCATAAGGATTTTCATTCTTATTGTATTCCTTGCCTAGGCCCAGACTACAACGTCTCTGGTTGTCGGTTTTGTGCTAGGTTCAACAAACGTACAATCAAGCGTCTGGCGGATTTCGCCCAACATTATTTTGGCAGAAAATTTAACTATAGCATGTCGTCGGAGCAACCGACATCAGCAATGACTAAAAAACGCAAGGATAAGGACAGGCAACCAAGGCAAAGACCAGATACCGAGGCCACAGCATGGCCTGCCGCCGGTTCTCCGGTTTTCAACGAGGCGCCTATGCAGCCCCTGACTACCGCTGATTTAGAAATTCTGACTGCCTCCCAGACCGAATCAGCTGGGCCTCAGGAGCCGGTTCCATCTCACCCCTCGGACGCCAACCCTGACGGTGATCCGGAGATTTTGGACAGGCCTTCGGTTTCTGAAGGTGTCCTCAAACCAACAGCTATCTCTAAGTCTTATGCTAAACTTAAACCCCCCCTTAAAAGTTAGGAAACCGGGTCCACAGACCCCCCACAGGCCCCTATGCCTAAAAAACAAATGCTTAAGATGGCTGAGGATTTAATTACCCTTATCAGGGGTTCCCAACCCCCTCCCGACAAAAGGCCTAGACTGGAGGAAGATTATCCTTCCTCTGACCAAGCATCCATTTCCTCAGTTAACTCTGAGGACCAGGATTATTCCTCCCCTCCTTATGAAGACTCAGATGCTGAAGAGTCCATTTCCTCTGTCTCTCCCCCTGAAGACTACTCTTTTGGGGAAATTTTACACATGAGGGAACACTTCCACTGGGAAGGCCAAGATTACTCTGACTCTAAGAAAAGACTCCGTGAGTTTCTACTACTTCCACAGCATAGACCCCTTGCAATTCCTCCAGTTGTAGACATTTTGGATGATGATTACTCCGAATCTAGTCTAAACCCAGACACCTTACCTCCTGCACCAGCTAAACCAGACAGATACTATTGAGTTCCTGATTCTCATAAGTTTCTATATAAAAGCCCTGTTGCAGACTCCAAAACCATTTCCCAGGGTCCCAAAAGGGGTTAAGGCCTCTACTGCTAAGAATCCACTACCTTCTGAAAGAGATTCCAGAGCATTAGAAAGATGGGGGAAGAAAATGTATACGTCTGCCACTTTGGCCATGAGGGCCTTAAACTGCCAATTCCACATGCTAAAATACCAGCAGTACTTGATTACACAGTTAAAGCAGAAAATGATCCCTCAGACAGATCAACCTCACTTCAAAGAGATGCAGGATTTGTTGCATGCAGCAGAACAGGTAGGAAAGCATACCTTAGTGTGGTTTTGATTCATTGGAAGCCTCATGTAGAGCAGCTGTCACAGGATCTGTAATTCGTAGACATGCTTGGCTAAAAGAGCAAGCCTTACCAGAACATGTCAAAGCAAAGTTATTGGATGCTCCATTGCAGAAAGATGTGTTATCTGGAGTCAAAGCAGAGGAAGTCTTAAAGAAAATGGAAGAAAAGGCAAAATCTATGCAGACAGATTTTTTACAGGTACAACCTCCTCATTTCAGCAGAAACTGGCCATCAAAAAACTGGTCCTTTCCTGCATCAGACAGACCCCAAAGGGGTAGAGGCCAGCCACAAGGTTCTTTCAGGCCTAGACAATGGCATACAACAACTCGGAGAGGTGGGAACGAAAGATCTCAACCCTTCAGGAAACAAACACAATGACTTCCCTCTTCGCCTGCCAAGCAAAATTGCCCTGGCAGCACCTTTGGGAGGAAGGCTGGCTCTATTTCCACAAAATTGGCGCATCATAACAAAGGACAAATGGGTTCTGCATATTATTACCCGAGGCTACAGATTTCATTTTCACACTTTACCACGGATGAGAGGCATGCCAAATCTGCCTCCAAACCAATGGGCAGAGGCACAAACGTAAATTTCAGCTCTCATGGATATGAAAGCAATTCAAAAGGTACCTACAAAGGAGCAAGGTCAAGGTTTTTACTCAAGACTATTCCTAGTACCAAGAAAGGACAAAGCCTGGAAGACTCATTTTAGACCTCTCAATTCTAAACACATACCTGGAGGTACCCAAATTCAAAATGCTCACACTACAGCTTCTTCCCATGCTGGGCAAGGAGTCTTGGCTGGTAACGTTGGACCTCAGAGGCATACCTGCATGTCCCTATCGGACAAGATTGCAGAAGATACCTCAGATTTTTGGCAGGTACAACGCATTATCAATTCTCTGCATTGCCCTTTGGCTTATCTACTGCACCCAGAGTATTTATGAAATGCCTGGCATCAGTAATTGCTTACTGCAGACAACGAGGTATACAAATTTATCCATATCTGGATGACTGCCTGATCCAAGCGGACAGCAAGGACATTCTATTACAGCATCTGGCATTTGTAACAAAGCTGCTACGTTGCCTATGGTACACAGTAAACAAAAAGAAGTCAAAGCTAATACCCTCACAAGACATAATATTCCTGGGTGCCAGCTTAAATACAACGGCCCAGATGGCTTATCTCACACCAGACAAACAAAAACAGCTGACTCAATACTTCAAAAAGATGGCAACTTTTACCCAGCTCACTGCAAGGAAAATCCTGCAGGCATTGGGGTTCATGGCATCCTGCATTCAACTAGTTCCACATGCAAAGGTGCATATGAGGAAATTACAATGGTACCTGAAAAGTGTATGGTCTCAACACAGGCACAGCCTCGAAACAAGTATACCTCTCATTCCCTGCCTTCAAAAAGAGTTCCTATGGTGGGCTCAAGCATGTCAAATAAACAAGGGTCTTCCTTTTGTCTTACCTCCAGCAAACCAAACTATGACAACAGATTCTTCAGACTACACCTGGGGAGCACACATGGCAGGACAGTGCATACAGGGCAAATGGTCTGCAAAACAAATGCATCTACACATCAACCAAAAGGAGATGCTAGCTGTGCAAAATGCACTAACAGCCTTCAAGGACCTCTTGCATCCAGGACAACTACTAAGGACAGACAACACCACAGTTATGTGGTACATAAACCGGGAGGAACACACTCCTACCCTTTATGCAGACAGGCAATGACCTTGTGGAACACAGCATTGACTTACCAAGTACAACTGCAAGCACAATTCCTGCCAGGAAAGGAAAACATTGGCAGACGAATTAAGCAGAAATATGGCAGATCCTCACGAGTGGAGACTACACCCACAAGTACTTTCAATGATGACTCAAAGGTGGGGACGCCCGACATAGATTTATTTGCCTCCCCCAACAACTGCCAACTACAAAAATTTTGCACAAGGACTTATCATTCCCTAGCCTGGAAAGTGGACGCCCTATCATTCAGTTGGACAGCATTGACAGTCTATGCCTTCCACCACTACCTCTATTGACCAAGGTATTACTGAAAGTCAGATCAGAGAGACCACAAATGATCCTCATTGCTCCGGACTGGCCACGTCAGCACTGGTTCCCATTACTAAGGAACTTGACTCACAGCCCTCCATGGATCTTACCTCAATTCCCACTTCTGTTGACTCAGCAAAACTCTCAGATCCTTCACTGTCAGCTCAGGACTTTAAATTTAGCTGCATGGAGAATACCTTGAATTATCAATCAACACTTCTCTCAAAGGACGTCCTGAATGTCATTTTGGAGGCCAGGAGGCCCAGCACCAGAAAAACTTACTCAGACAAATGGAAAAGATTTTGTGCATGGAACCAGGCTAAAGGCCAAAATCCTCGGATACCAAACATTTCTCAAATACTGCAATACTTAACTGAGAGGCTACACAAAGGCCTTTCTTTCTCATCCATTAAAATCCATGCTTCAGCCATTTCAGCTCAATATAATACGGATCCTCCCATATTCTCACACCCTTTGCTAAGGCAGTTTCTCAGAGGGGCTAAGAATATGAACCCCCCCCCCCTCGCCAGCTTGGGACCTCAACTTCATTTTAGAAAAATTAACACTGCCTCCTTTCGAACCAGCCTTCTCAGCAGAACTACAATACTTGTCATGGAAAACAGCTCTGTTGCTGGCTATCACCTCAGCACGCAGGGTCTCAGAACTACAGGCACTCATGGCAGTGGAACCTTTCATTTTCCCTCAGGACAGTCTCTTTACGAACTAACCCTACCTTTATGCCAAAGGTAGTATCCAGTGTGGCTTTGAATCCGACCATTCATTTACCCACCTTTTATCCAAACCCCCAGAATAAAGGAGAAAAACTCCTTCATCCTTTGGACATTCACAGACAGCTACGTTACTATTTGGATAAGACAAAGACCTTCAGAAAAACTGACCAACTCTTTGTATCCTATGCTGCAGGTTCACAAGGAAAGGCTATTTCAAAACAGACCATCTCCAAATGGATAGCACATTGTATCCGCTTTTGCTACTCGCACCATGGGAAAGCAGTGCCTGTGTTAATATTAGGTCCCATTCTACCAGGGCTACAGCAACCTCAGCAGCCTTTCTCAGGGGGGTTCCAACCAAGGACATTCTGGAGGCAGCTACTTGGAGTTCAGTGCACACCTTTACCAAGCACTACCACCTTCCATTATACTCAAAAACCAGAGCTGGTTTTGCCACTGCAGTTCTGCAGGGCATCCTAGCTTCGCCTAACCCAGTTTATTACCAGCCACCCCATTCATAGCTTTGGGATTCAACCCAAGTGTGATGACTGCAGCAGTATAACACTATGAACGTAGTACAGTTTTGTACCTACCATAAATGTAGATGTTCGAGTGTATATACTGCTGCAGTCCAGGTTACCCTCTACATACCAGGGTGTTAGTTATAACTCCATGTACATCAGTCAATCGGATGCATGTCTATATGGTGTATTTGCTAACAACTAGTAGTATTGTTTATCTACTAAGGTATTTTTCAATAGTTATTTGTATTGCCTTCCTAGTTGGGGGCACCTGACATCTGGGGCAAGAAAAACCTGAAGAAAATGGCAATGGCTGCTTCTTTTATACCCCTGTCGCACTGACGTCAGGGAAGAAGCGACGACAACCGACGCCGGACCAAGACTTTGGGATTCGGCCGACTGCGGGACCGCCTGACGGCAGGATAACCCAAGTGTGATGACTGCAGCAGTATATACACTCGAACATCTGCATTTATGGTAGGTACAAAACTGTACTTTCTCAGGAATATTCTTCCATAAGGGCCACCCAGGTTCTTCAAGTAGCTGGGGACTAGGTCCAATCAGTGATGAATAGGAAGAAGGTTAACAATTTCAGATGAAGTTGTCTTACCATAACGTTCCATCTGAGTTGATCTTCTTCCAGTCATCACACCCTACCACCGACCCCTTCCTAAGGTTCCTGGTGGATTTTGTGGGTCTTTGTGGTGTATTAGGGTTTCTGCACAGAGATGGCCTCTGATTTATTATTCTTCTTCTATATGTTGCATGCAAACTCGATCTGATGTAACTGAGCAAAGGGCATTGTGGGTAGCAGCTTAGCTCGAGAGTTTTTGGTGCACACATGCTTGGTATAAGGCCGAGACTGTTCCGAGGGCTCGGAACCAAACCCATCAGTGATGACTGGAAGATCATCAACTCAGATGGAACGTTATGGGTAAGACGTAACTTCTTTTTCGGTATAGCAGTTACATGGCCAAAAATAAATTTTCAGAATTTCGGGCCTTGCTTGTTAAGCTAACATTTTTAAAAAAATTCAGAACTCCAGGCTTTTTTTTGCCAAGCCTCCTTATATTATTCTTCCATAAAGGTAGGGCATCCCTCTGGACCAGTCCCCCTTTATGACCGAAGTAGACACATAAGCGAACATTTCTCAATCCATACATTGGTCCCCCTCATCGTTTCCAGTTTTTCCATACAGCCTCTTGGTAGTCATATACAATTAGGTTTCTATTTCACAAGACCAAACAGTTCAGAAAGTCTAACTAGCTCTTTCTCCTTTTTTTCTAACTGCTTAGATCAAGCGGTCTCCAAAATTACCCTTTATTTCCTTTCCGTTCTAACCGCTTTTTTACTTTTATTCCCAAAATAGTTTGGAATTGCTTCATCATTCTGCAGCCTTTCTACCAGGTTTATACCAACAGTATATACCTTTCTCCCAAGCTCCTATTGAGGTATAGTGTTGCAGTCACTTGGTCGAAGACTCTTGGCCTTGTGACATTACAAGTTAAGCATTACAGGGCTTCTTTTCAGTTGACAGTGCTCCAGCATATCCTTCTTTGAGGGCCTCCCAACAGTTGTTACTAGGGATTCTGACCCATCAGTGAGGAAGAATGAAAAGGATAACATCAGATGTAGGAAGTTATGGACCTACCATAACTTGGAATCTGTGTTGTCCATTTTCATTCTTCCTCACCCTCCCTCAATCCCCCGGCCTTGACAATCTTAGAAGTATATTGGATGATGTAGGGAATTTTCATATTCCCAGATTTGAACCTTAAAATTTCCTTTATCTGTCCCATCTGTAAAATCAGTAGGCAGCAGGCAGCAAACTCAATCTGAGGGGTTAGAGATGCTGTAGTACATTATGGGATGGGGGATGAGCTCAAGATTAGGATCCAGATTCTTGGGAAAATGGCCGAGCTGGATCCAAGACCCATTAGTGAGGATGAATTGAAATGGGCAACACACCAAGTTATGGTAAGTACATAACTCCTAATTTCAATTGCAAGCATCTTAAAATTAAAAGCATTGTCTAGAGAACATTGACTTTAGAATTGTGTTTATTGCATAACTTACTTTTGTACTTGTATTCTGAACAAGTGCTACATAATTTTTATGGTTCCCAAGTGCTGAGAAGCATATTGTTTCTTGTGACTATGCCACCAATTTTAGCAACTGTGTGTGTGTGTATATATATATATATATATATATATATATATATATGTGTATGTATATAATATAATACACACATATATATATAAAATATAGTATATATATATATATATATATAGTGTGTGTGTATGTGTATATATATATATATATATATATATATATATATATATATAGATATAGATATAGATATAAAATTTTATTGTACATTTTAACTGCATTTAGTAAATGACTGGGATAGAATATATTTATACACAGCTTTTGATATTTATTCATTTTATATATTTTTATGACTTGAGAATATTTGATTTTATTTAATGGATTTACTAGTGTTTTATCTTTTCTTAGGTTAAATTCTATATTGAGCATATTACTTTAAATCACCGAAGTTAGGTGAACATGTGACTTTTGGAGGACTATTTTAAATGCCTGGTTTTAACTTGTATTTTTATCTGATGAAGCCCTGTACGTAACTGGAAGAAAGCTCTTATTCTGTGGTATTAAAGTAATTTATGCAGAGCCTTTTGCAATGGTTGTGGCGGTCTTTTGTGAATTTTCTTGGTCCTTGTTTGTTCTTGAAAGTTTGCACTCCTTAGTTATCTCTTCTGAAGATTTTTTTTTTCCTAATAACTCTATCATTTGCACTACCCATTCCATAATTTTTTTCTTTTCTACTAAAGTAGTGTCTGTACCATTTTACTTTATTGCCTTGCATTTTTATATTTGTCGTTATTGATGCATGATCTAAAATAGTTATTAGATGCTTCAAAGCTTTTAGTTAAATATCTTTTCTCCTGTGAAATGTATTTTCTATTCATTATACCTTGGCGGTATGTAAATTTGTTCTGAGCTCCTACTAGTAGATTCATATTTTCCAGTCCAAATATTCTCTCCTATTTCTTCAGAAGTCTGTTATATTATTTCTTCTAGGCCCCTAGATATATCATGAGTCTTGCAAATCAGGTTCCAGCCTGTACCCATAAATAATCCATGCTGAACAAAATGAAGTATTTATTTCAAAGTTCTCTTAAGCTCCATAATAGCAGTTTGTGAAACATTAATAATATCCCAGAGTAATCCTCCTTCTCTGCCAATAACCACAGTTCTTCCATTGTCTTTCTTTTCCTGTTCTGTCAGTATAGAGTCCGTCCTTTTTCTTTGTCATTGATTCCGATTTCCTTACCCATTCTGAAGTTTTTATTTGCCAAACTTTCGCACTCATTCCCATCCAAATGCATCTGTAAGATTGCTATATACATTCTACATTTAATATAGAGTAGTAATTCAGTACTCTGCTTTTTGTATGGCACTGACATTGACTGATGAAATTGATAAGGGTAGTCAAAGAAACTCTCACAAATTCTGAATGATGAATGTTGTAAATGTTTCCTGCTTACAAACCTACATGCACATGTTAACACTTGGCAGGCTGATTTTGTAGTGAATAAAATAAAAAAAGGTATATGATTTTGTAGTGAAGTTACTGCTTCTCCGACCTAAACTAATGTCACTTTTAACCAGACTTTTTGCTTTGGTAAAAAACATCCAATAAACTAAATACATTTTCAAACCTCACCCAACCCTTTTTAACTTAAGCAGACTCACAAAACTATATATTGTTCCTGAAAAGTGCAGTTATCCCTCCATATAGTGGCAGTAGCCCAGATAGCTATACCCATGGGGTTTACCTGTTCTAATGTTCGGTTTAATCATACTTGGGAGCACATGCTAGAGCCTGTGTACCCCATGTACAGATACCATCTGTCCTTTTCATATCTGTTTCCCTCCTAGATGTGAAAAAGTTTGTATGCTCTGTTAACTGAGTTTCAGCCTTACGAAAAAGTGCACTGGCTACCCTTACATCAATAAACTAAGATGTGCAGCGTTGCATTTTAATTAAGTACTAAGCCTACTAGGAATGCAGCTACTTGGAAAAGATATTCAGTTTCAAACTTTCATTTATTTTCACTGAACTGCTTTACAGTTCCCCTTTAAATACTAATAGGCACATATGTAGTTAGTACGCAAATGATCCAGGAGGATCTTTAGAAGCCTACTAATACATTTCCCAATAAGTTTCTAGCCCTAATATTTTTAGTATCATTTACCCAGAGCCTCATTGTATTATGAGCAAGAATAACCCAAGGCAGTCAGACATTTATATGTTACCCCTGTCCATAGTGGACTGGGGTGCCAGTCCAGGGATGAACTTGCTTTTTCAGATCCATTTATCCAGATTATTTAAACAGAGTGAGAGAGCTTTTGTACTTTAAATGGAAAGGAAGACTATTCCAGAAAAGTGGTATTCTCTGAGAGACATATCTATCTCTCTAGCATTTTCTGTTTAAGTTGAAGAGATTGAGATCTTTTTAGTGCGTGTCTGTCACTGTTGGACTTCAGGATGTGTAGTAGGCCTGACAGGATGGGGTTAGGTAGGTTGTGTAAGTGAGGTAGAGATAGCCTAGTAAACACCTATGAACCTAATGACCACAAGGGCCTTTTTAAGCCTAGCCATGTATCCCAAATCTCTGACAGTTCTGCACACAATTGTATATTGCCTTTGAGGTTGCAGACATAGCTAAGGAATGTTTTGTGGTTTCCTTGGCCTGGGAGGCTAAACATGACCTCAGATTTGGCTTTGGTAGACTTTATCCGAGTTGTTTAGTTTGATGAGAGTGCTTTTATACTGTTGGGTGCTGCACCTCCTAATTTTTGCCATGATTTTCTTCCTTCAGTTATACAGCTTATTGATTTTGGGATTCCACCAGGGTGGCTTGTTTATTGAGTTAGTTCTGTACTTCTTACTGGTGGGTACAGCTGGCTCTATGCAGCTATTAACATGCTTGTACAAGATTTCTGTGAACAGTTCAGCATAGGCAGCAGTGTTCCCAGGGTTTATGGGAGGATAAAATTTTACCAGGTTCTCACTTAATAGCAGTAGGTTAGCCTTGGAATTGTTTTACTTCAAAGGAGATCATTTTGTGGTCTGACCTTTACCAGGAAAGGCGTTACAGTAGGGTGTGTACAACACTCTTCCCATATTAGTGAGGACCAGATCCAGTGTGGGGTGCACCCCTGGTTGGTGTATTGACTGGTCCAGGGAGTTTGTTTACAAAATCCAGGAAACTCTGTGCATGTATGTTTGGTGTCGTATAGGATTCCCAGTTAATAGTGGGGTAGTTATTCACCCATGACTAGGGTATTGGTTTGGATGGTTAGTGTTTCTAATAAGTTTAAATACATGGTATGGGTTTCCTGGGTCATAGAGGGGGAACTATAGCTTGCAAGGAAGTGGTATTGGATTCTGCCTGTGGTGATTTAAACAAGTGCATTGTCTTGTTTGACCAAACTTGAGGTATATTTTTCTTTGATGTAAATAGAGACGCCTCCACATTTAGTCCCGGTCTGTGAAGTCGATATGCAAGTCTGTGTGTAAGGCATAATCTTGCACTGTTGGTGTGCTGTCTGTGGTTTTAAACTATGTCTCTGTGACCGCACAGACGTCAGCATTCTGTTGGGAAAAGAGAGCTTCTATGTTGTGGAGTTTTTTGTTTAGACAACTAGCATTGAGCAGTAATACCTTTAACTTTGTTTTGATTTGCTGTGTTAGAAGTGCTTTGTTTGGCATTGCCTAAAAAAGACACTGTTTTAGCTAATTTCCAAAAGCCTAGAGGGGAGAGGTGCAGACCATCCTTGACAAAGCAACATGGTCTGTTGACCATCTCCTTCCATGCTGACAAATATTGTACCCTATTAGAATGACACCAGAAACTAAGCTAATTATTTAAGTCCATCATCTTTTATTCATATTGTGGCATCATCCTTGGAAAAGGTAAAATGCTGCACGGTACTAGGCTTATACCAGCCTGAGACGCACATTTCAAGAGCTCCATGATGTCTTGTCTTGATGTAGTCTAGGGAGGTATGTCTCTGGTCATTTACTCCCACATGGACTATGTGTCATATTGGTAATTAAGTGCCAGCATAATGTGGCAGATCCTAGCCCCTGATAAGCAGCTGACCGTGACTTTTTCTCCTTACTCAGCCTGGTGAGAGGGACATCACTGTCTCGTAATGGAGACACCAATGACTAGAATGTTGGATTGTGTGGTGCCTTGCCTTATGGGCTTAAACGTAGAGGCCTCATGAGATGTAGCTGTGTGTGCTGATGCGCGTGGTGTTTTGAAAGAGCACATTTGGGGCTGCCGAGGGTATTTGTTGTGTACTTCGTCTAGGAGGTCTTTGTGGTTTAGGAAGGTTATATTTAAATGCCTCAGCATATGTGGATCGATGTCTGCTTTGAATTGTGAGTGATGGGTGCAGCATGTGTACTACTGACAACCTTATTGATATTAGGAGTATTATTATGAGAGATCTTTGTCTCCAGTGACATTCTGTAAATATATTTCACATATATCAGTTTGTTTGAGAATTAACTAGTTATCGGTAAACATGAGGCAATTTCTGCATTGCCTCAGGATGCCCATATCCACCATACCGGTAGGAGACAGTAAAAAGAAAGTTCGTATCCATGGTAACAGACCCTTTTTTTAGACAGAGTGAGAATATCAATCACTGTCAGGAGTATCCGGTTTGCAACTACGGGGGGCAGTGCTTGTCACCGCAAAGTAGTTTTCCTGTGTGCAACTAGGTATTGGAGAAATTTCAGTTGTGCTTTTACAGGAAGAATGTCACTCAGGGTGTCTGAGTCTATACAGAGCACTGCCAAACACCTGAGGGGAAACATACGTAGACCCTGAAAATTGAAGTATGAAGTATTTAGGTAGATATTTTGAAGTTAAAAACAAATCAAGCAATACTTACTAAAAACAAATAATTAGCTTGTCAAGAATGATGAAAAGAGGGGAATCGCATGAATGGTTACTGCCTGGCTACAACTAATGCTGGTCTCGCCACAGCTTCACTCTGTTGGGATACAATGCTCTTTTGCTTCTTCTCTCACCAGAAGCAAAATATTAGCACCAATCCCAAGGTGTGAAGCAGGCCACAGCCTGTTTGGTGATCCACAGTCTTGTCCCAGATGATGCAAGGGTCTGTAGGCTTGTAGCCTTTTCCTGGTAGATGCCTTGAATAGCAACCAGACCAGTCAGGAAAGCTGAGCACAGATACCCACTCTCCAACCAGAATCAGTCAGGAATCAATGCACTCTCCTCCTCTCACCAGGACCAGAATATAAGCACAGATTCCAAGCTGTTACCTTTAAAGCAGTTATTAGGCTTTCTGATGATCAGCAGTCTCCAAGAAATGTCCCTGTACTCATTCTCTCACCAGGAGAAAACAATCACTAATTCCAAGATGAGTACTAAGAGGCAGAATGTGGGTTCTCCAATAACTGGTGGCGTTGGAATAGATGTTTAAAGGTAAGATGAAAAAATGGTTTATGCTAAACACTGCAGTCTACACTAAGCAGTTGGATATGAAAGTGGGTAACTTAAGTTTTGGCTAAGTGGAGAGAGACTATTTTTAAAAGAGCAAGGTAGATTGAAAGAGGATGGGCACACTTGTATTCTGGTACTATGGAATACAGTGAGATGGCCAATACATTTAAATAGTTGAAGGGGAGTGATTTCACAAAATGATGATTTTGTACTTGCTCACAGCCAGTGAAAGGAGAGAGGGAAGGAGATATATGGTCAAATTAATATAAGGGGCAGGCAACTAGAAAGACAGTGGTGTTTAAGAACACAACAGCAACAGGTTGGGAGGCTGGGAAAAAATTCTGTCTAGCTCACGAGGGAGACAGCTGTGGTCTCTTCAAATACTAATATGTAATTAAAAGGAGAATACAAGTGAATTACAGTGTAAAGAAAACCAATCACAGTATACAAAAATAGAAAAAAGCAATAAATTAGTACAAGAAATCAAAAGCAAACTTACCTTTCCCCCACAGCAAGCTGTGGCGTAGTCTGGGTGAGCTTTTCCAGCAAAGATCATCCATCAGTAGCCTGTAATATACTGAAAAAAGGAGCAAGACTTTGAGATATGATCAGTATAGTTTTTGTGATTTAGGCTATTGATTTTCTTAGTGAGAAAGCATTGTGGTCACTTGAGTTGTCAGGTGTTTATACGGGTACAAACACAAGGGGGCTTTATACTAAGTCAGTGATCTAATGAGTGCAGAGTACAATGAAATAGTCACCTTCCTGGTCGTAGATGCCATACCCTTACTAATCAGCTACAGAATGAAAAAGGGCCTCCTTACAACAGTGGATATCAGATGACAGCTCATTGTCCACATGGGTACCAAAGTCCCTCACTCCTGGGTCAGTTTTCAGGGGCGTGCTATCAGTGTGGTAGTTGCAGGGAATGTCATGCTTGCCAAAGAATACAGTTATACATTTTTGGCATTTAGTTTTAGGCCATAATTTTGACACCAGTTATTTGTTTGGGAAAAGCTTTCCTGGTCAACCATAAGCCCTTGACAGTAGCTTTGTCCCACAGGTTGACGGACGGGCAAAGACAGCATCGTATGCAAAAGTTATGTACTTGCATAACTCACAGCCATCTTCATCTTGCGTCTGTCTCAACATCCCTACCCTCCATTCCCCTTCCAAACTGACTTCAGTCCAGTTCTCCACTTCTAGAGCATCTTGCTGACTTGTGATTGAACTCTTTATGTCCAGGCCTTCAGGGGCTCTGTTTATAGCTTTTATTGATAGGGTCCAGCAAGAACAAGACAAACTCAGTCTGAGGAGATTGGGTGGTATAGGGCATTATGTGATAAAAGTTTGAGCTTTGGAGTTCTGTTCTGTTATTGTCGGCTCTGATTTTGATCTGATTTTGATAACCCATGGGTTGAGAAACTGAAGAAGACGGCAGTGGTCTGGTGGTGTGGTAAGTGCTTAACTTTTGTTTTTACAGCAATACTAGCTTAAACCATTGCTTTTGGGTCCATCCTGGATCCTTTAGCCCAAAGGGGGAGCAAATAAGGTAGTGGGTTGTGGACACCCTCCCACCAATCTTCAATACAATAGGTGAAATAAACAAGCAAGGTCTTCAGGAGGTGTGCAGTTATCAGACAATGCCCAACCAGCAACCGTATTTCTTTTGCTGGTGTTTGTCCAATTCAGGTCGGTAAGAAATGCAGAGATGGACACGGTCAGTGTTGGTGACATCCGAAGATAAAAAGAGGATGCATTCCCCAGCCGAAGGCTGCTTTTATGTCCATAGTGGACAGGTTCTGAAGGTCAGAAAAAGTGCAGTATTGCAGACCTGCTAGGCATGCATTCCTTGATGATCTGGGGTTAAGTTAGTTTGTATACAGATTTGAGTGGGTGGACCATTCCCTTTTCAGTTATGACAGTGATTTTTAGTGTATGCTGACTGATGTTCTTCGTCTTCCCTTGCTGCAGTCCTGACTATTGGGTATAGTCCGCGTCCCAGTCGGCCCGAATACCAGAGTATAAGGCTGACGTCGGTCATGGCGCCTTAGACTGACGTCAGGGTACTAATGCATGACCGACGTCATTTCCTCAGTCTTTTTTGCCGCATGGTCCGATGCAGAAGCAATTTTGCGAGTGCAGGTTGGCGTTCTGAGATTTTCCAAACCGGAGTTTCAGACCGAGTACAGAGTTGGCTAAAGTAACCCGTTAACATTTTGGTTTTCTTGCCTCAGTATTTTACGGATGTCAGAAAAAGTGAATAACTGTATTTCTTGTGGGAAGCAGATACCGCTGGGGATTATCATACATTGTGTATACCTTGTTTAGGGCCTGAGCACGGCGTTGTTGGTTGCGCTCTTGTGCTAGATTTAACAAGCGCACTATTAAGAGGAGGCTTGATTGTGCTAGGTTAGTGTTTGGAAGAGTTGCAATTATAGTATGCGGTCGGATCCTCCGACGCGTGCTTCAACCAAGAAGCGCAAGGAGAAAACAGGGAAGTGTAGGGGTGAGGAACCGCAGTCCCGGACGTCGGTCCTTTAGAAGGCTCAGGGGCCAGAGGTTTTGCCAGGAGTCTCTATGGAGTCTCAGGCAGATACTTTACTGTTACAGGATGTGCCCTCTCAGGAGGTAGGCCAGGCTGACGGGGCTTCTCAGGTAACTGTTCTTCCCAAGGTAGTTAGGGCCTCTCCTTCTGTTGCCAAAGCCTCTTTTAGAGGAAGGCCAAGTTCAGCTTCTGTAGGGGCTTCTCCTAGCATTGGGCTCTGTGCCTAAGAAACATATGCTTAAAATGGCAGAAGATTTGATTACTCTGATTAGAGGTTCTATGCCCCACCTGATAAGAGGCCTAGGGTGGAACAGGAGTTTGATAGTTTTGAACAGTGTTCACAGGCTTCAGAGTCTTCTGTGGAAGACTTGCAAGAGTTCCTGCTTATTCTGATTCTGATGTGGATGATTCTACTCCTTCAGCTTCTCCTCCTGAGGATTTTTCATTTTCAGAGACTCTTCACTCCATGAGGGAGCACTTTAAATGGGAAGGCCAAGATTACTCTGACTCCAGAAAAAGGCTTAGGGAATTCTTGTTTTGCCTCAGCATAGGCCCTTAGGTATTCCCCCTGTGTTGACTGTGGTCGAGGATGTTTTTGGAGAGGCCTCTCTGCACCCCGACTCCTTGCCTCCTGCTCCTGTTAAGACTGATAGGTATTATAGGGTGCTCAAACCTCATAAGTATTTGTTTAAGAGTCCCAGGGCGGACCCAGAAACTGTTTCTCAGGGGCCTAAAGGTGTTAAAGCTTCTGTGGTTAAAAATCCTGTACCCTCTGATAAAGAGGCAAGGGCTTTGGATAGGTGGGGTAAGAAAGTATATACTTCTTCCACTCTAGCCATGAGGGCATTGAATTGTCAATTTCATATGCTGAAATATCAGAATTATCTCCTTTCACAATTGAAATCTAAGGTGGATGCTTTGGCGGAAGGTATTGAGTGTAAAGAATTGCTGGATTTGGTTCATGTGTCTGAACAAGTGGGTAAGCATTCTTTGCAGTGTGGTTTTGATGCTGTTCAGGCCTCCTCGAGGGTGGCTGCTACTAGTTCTGTTCTTCGCAGACATGCATGGTTGAAGGATCAGAATTTAGCTGAGCATGTTAAGACCAGGATTTTGGATGCTCCTTTACAGTCTGATGTGTTGTTTGGACCGCCTGTGGAAGCAGTTTTAAAGAAAATGGAGGACAAAGCTAAGTCTATGCAGACTGTTAAAGATTTTTGCAGGTGCAGCCTCCGAAGTTTAGTAGAAATTGGCCTGCTAAGGGTGGACATATCCTGCTTATGGTTCCCAGTCTAGGGGTAGATCTAGGCGTGGTAGGGGCAGGGCTCAAGGTTCGTTTAGGCCTAGATCAGACAGTTCACCTGCTCAGACTTCTGGTGAGGGCAGGGGTCAGTCCTTTCGTAAGCAGACCCAATGACCTGCCTTTTCAGCTGCCAGTGGACTCTCGTCTGGCAGCTCCTTTGGGAGGAAGATTGTCTCTTTTCAAAGAAAATTGGGATTTAATCACTCAAGACAGATGGGTGCTGGATATCATTCATCACGGGTACAGATTTTATTTCCACAATGCCCCCTTTCAAAGGCATGCCAGATGTTCCTCCTCCACAAAGAAAAGAGGCTCTCAAGCAAGTTTCTCAGTTACTCCAGATAGGGGCTATTCAGCCAGTCCCTGTGTCAGAAAGGGGCGTCGGATTTTATTCTCGCCTGTTCCTAGTACCAAAGAAGGGGAACACGTGGAGACCAATTTTGGATTTATCTATCCTCAACACTTATCTGGACATTCCCAAGTTCAAGATGTTGACGTTACAACAACTGTTACCTCTGCTGGGCAAGGATCACTGGATGGTAACTTTGGATCTCAAGGAAGCTTACCTTCATGTGCCCATAAGGCTAAGTTGCAGAAAGTATCTGCGGTTTCGAACTGGAGATTTTCATTATCAGTTCTCTGCATTGCCCTTTGGCTTATCTACTGCCCAGAGTATTCACAAAGGTTCTGGCTCCAGTGATAGCTTACTTCAGGCTTCAAGGCATTCAAATTTATCCTTACTTGGACGACTGCCTGATTCTGGCTCAAGAAAAGAACACCTTCTACAGCATCTGGAATATGTCATAGCAGTGCTAAGATGCCTAGGGTATTCTGTGAACGAAATAAAGTCCAGTCTAGTACCCTCTCAAGACATGTGCTTTCTGGGTGTGAGACTGAATACAGCAGCCCAGATGGCCTTTTAACCCCGGACAAACAAAAGAGTCTGTCATTTTACTTCCATCAACTATCTCATCAGTCCGTGCTGACTGCAAGGACAGTCCTTCAAGCATTAGGGTTCATGGCATCTTGTATTCTGGTGCTTCCCAATGCCAAACTGCATATGAGGAAGCTGCAATGGTATCTCAAAATGTATGGACACAGCACTGCCAAGATTTGGACACTGTCATTCAAATAATACCTTGCCTTCAAAAGGAATTCTTGTGGTGGGCTCAGGAATGTCACCTAAACAAGGGACTCTCTGTGACCCGGCCAGAGGCGAGTCAGATTTTAACGACAGATGCCTCGGACACTGCTTGGGAGCTCATCTAAATGGAAAGTGGATACAAGACAAGTGGCCTGCCAGACTACAGCATCTACATATCAACATGAAGGAGATGTTAGCAGTCCAGTTTGCATTGATGGCGTTCAAGGAGTTACTTCTTCCAGGGCAGGTGTTGATTCTGACAGACAACACAACTGTCATGTGGTACATCAACAAGCAAGGGGAACACATTCTTATCCTCTATGCAGGCAAGCAATGATTTTATGGGAGACTGCGTTAAGCCTGCAACTGACTCTTCAGGCAAGGTTTCTGCCAGGAGCACAGAACTCCCTAGCAGATGTATTAAGCAGACAAATCATGGATCCCCACAGTGGAAACTGGATCTTCATGTATTTCAGAAATTGACAGTGTCATGGGGAACTCCAGACATAGATCTGTTCGCTTCTCCACTAAACCACCAGCTGCCAAAGTATTGCACAAAGGGGTTTCATCACACAGCTTGGAAAGTGGATGCTCTGTCTTTCAGTTGGAAAAACCTTCATGTCTATGCTTTTCCACCTCTACCTCTTCTTCCAAAGGTATTACTAAAGGTCAGACAGGACAGGCCAAGGATGATTTTGATAGCTCCAGATTGGCCTCGGCAACACTGGTACCCACTTCTAAGGAGTCTTGTAAAGAAGCCTCCATGGCTTTTGCCTCTGATTCCTCATCTGTTATCTCAGAAGGACGGTCATCTGCTCAATGTCAAGCTTCAATCTCTCCATCTCACAGCTTGGCATATTCTGTGTTGAAACATGGACGGTCTCAGCTTCCTCAACAAGTTTTAAATGTGATTATGGAAGCTAGAAGGCCTAGTACTAGGAGAGTGTACGCAGAAAAATGGAAGAGATTTTTATTTTGCTGTACAGCACAGAATTTGGAAATTTCAGAGCCTAATTTGAGTGTGGCTCTTCAATATCTTACTGAGTTATTGGACAAAGGTTTGTCTTTCTCTTCCATAAAGATTCATGCTGCAGCAATTTCAGCTCACTATGATTGTGACCCACCTTTGTTTTCGCATCCTTTGTTCAAGCAGTTTCTTAGAGGGGCAAAGAATATAAGACCCCGTGAGAGCTCCTACTCCTGCTTGGGATCTCAATTTTGTGTTGGAAAAACTTACTCTACAACCTTTTGAGCCGGCAGCTACTGCTGAATTGAAATATTTGTCATGGAAGACTGCTTTTCTGTTGGCTATTACTTCTGCAAGAAGGGTATCTGAGTTGCAGGCCCTTATGGCAGTAGAGCCCTTTTTGATTTTCCATAAGGACAGGGTATCATTACGTACTAATCCTTCCTTTATGCCTAAGGTGGTTTCTAGTGTGGCTTTAAACCAAACTATTCATTTGCCTACGTTTTTTGCAGATCCTCAAAATAAAGGGGAAAAGATTTTGCACACTTTAGATGTACACAGGCAATTGCGTTTTTATCTGAGCAGGACTAAAGATTTTAGGCAGTCTCAGCAGTTACTTGTTTCTTTTGCTTTAAGTTCACAAGGCAAACCTGTGTCAAAACAAACTATTTCCAGGTGGATTGGCTTTTGCATTGCATTTTGTTATTCCCATCATGGCAAAGAGGTTCCAGCTGGGATTAGGCCTCATTCCACTAGGGCTACGGCCACTTCAACAGCATTTCTAAGGGGGGTGGCAACTAAGGATATTCTGGAAGCAGCTACTTGGAGTTCAGTGCATACTTTCTCTAGGCATTATCACCTGCCTATATACTCTAAGACTAGAGCTGGTTTTGCCACAGCTGTTTTACAAGGCATGTTGTCAGCTCCTGCTACTTTATAATTTGCCAGCCTCCCTTACCTCTGCTTTGGGATTCTACCCAATAGTCAGGACTGCAGCAAGGGAAGACGAAGAACATAGTACAGTTTTGTACCTACCATAAATGTAGATGTTCGAGGATTCCCTTGCTGCCAAATTTACCTCCCTCCTTCCCCTCTGTGTTTCAGGGTGGTTGTGTAGGTGAGTTCACATGCTTATATTTTTTTATATATATATATTACTGTATATATTGTACATGTTTATTGGTGCAGGTTGTTTTGGGACTTGTCTTTTGGGTCTTCTGACATCTGGGGCAAGAAAAGACTGAGGAAATGACGTCGGTCATGCGCATTAGTACCCTGACGTACTGACGTCAGTCTAAGGCGCCATGACCGACGTCAGCCTTATACTCTGGTATTCGGGCCGACTGGGACGCGGACTATACCCAATAGTCAGGACTGCAGCAAGGGAATCCTCGAACATCTACATTTATGGTAGGTACAAAACTGTACTTTTTATTCTTTGCTCAAGGTGTTTTCATCTGAATTCTTAAATTCTTGCAACACCTCGTGGTGATGGGACCAGAAAACATCCTTACACTTTAGCATAGTTATGCTTCCAATGGTATGTAATGATGGTTAGTGGAGTACTCTTTAGCATCTTTTGTTGCATAAGCTTCAATGAAAGAGCTTTCCCTCTTTTGGAAGGATGTTCATGTTTGTAAAGATTTGCTGATTGGTAATTTCTTGTATATGGTTCTCTGTCTACTTTCCAACAGATAAGAGGACTGCACAAGATGTTCATGTTATACTGCTGCAGTCATCACACTTGGGTTATCCTGCCGTCAGGCGGTCCCGCAGTCGGCCAGAGTTCCAAAGTCTTGGTCCAGCGTCGGTTGCTGTTGCTTCTTCCCTGACGTCAATGCGCCAGGGGTATACAAGATGCATCCGACACCATTTTCTTCAGTCTTTCTTGCCGCGTGGTGCCTGAAGCAGAAGCAGTTCGCAAGTGCCGGTCGGCTGACTCCTGAGATTTTTGAAGTCGAATTTCAGATCCGAAGACTTCAATAAAGCTAAGTACCCCGTTGGGGAAACTTTTTTCTTGCCTCAGACCGATGTCAGAAAAAGTTAATTGTATTTCTTGTGGAAAGCAAATACCTCATAAGGACTTCCACGCCTAGGCCCTGATCACGACGTCAGTAGTTGTCGGTTTTGTGCTAGATTTAACAAAGTACTATTAAAAGACGTTTTGAATTTGCTTTGCACTACTTTGGCCGAAGGTTCAATTATACTATGCCGTCAGATCAACCAACGACCGCAATACCGAAGAAACGCAAGGACAAGGATAAAGACAGACATCAGAGGTCCAAAACCGACGACAAAGCCTCTTCTAGGCCAGTCGCCGGTTCTCAGTGAGGCGCTTTCGCAGCCCCTGACACCTGCTACCTCAGAGCCACAGGCCGCCTCTGTCTCCTACATGGAGACAACTAGGCCTCTGGAAACTCAAGGTGTTGGGCCTACGGAAACTAATCCCTCAGATGGGTCCAGAGCTGCTGAGCAGGCATCTGCTTCTGAGGGTGTTTTCAGACCTTCGCAACTTACCATTAAAACAGCCAAGACAAAAGTACCACTAAAGACAAAGAAACAGTACAGCATTATCCTGGACAAGCCTCCATGCCTAAGAAACAGATGCTTAAAATGGCCGAAGACCTCATTACTCTAATCAGGGGTTCCCATCCCCCTCCTGAGAAAAGGCCTAGGCAGGATACAGACTGATTCCTCTGATCAGGTTTCCATTTCCTCTGATTCCTCTTCAGACCAGGGGTACTCTCTACCCCCCATATGAGAACTCTGCTGAAGAATCTATCCCTTCAGCCTCTCCTCCTGAGGATTATTCTTTTGGGGAAACTTTACATACCATGAGGGACCATTTCTATTGGGAAAGTCAGGATTACTCAGAATCTAAGAAAAGGCTTACAGATTTCCTTTTATTGCCTCAGCACAGGCCCCTGGCTATTCCGCCTGTGCTAGATATTGTGGATGATGTGTTCTCTGAATCCAGCTTATCTCCCGATTCCTTGCCCCCTGCACCAGCCAAGCTAGATAGGTACTACAGAGTCCCTGACTCTCAAGTTTCTTTATAAAAACCCTTCTGCTGATCCATAAACTATTTCCCAGGGTCCTAAAGGGGTTAAGGCTTCCATTGCAAAAAATCCAGTACCCTCTGACGGAGATTCCCAGAGCTTTGGATAGATGGGGGAAGAAAGTATACACTTCTGCAACTTTAGCAGTAAGAGCTTTAAATTGCTAGTTTCACATGCTTAAGTACTAACAATATTTAATGGCTCAGTTAAAACAGAAAATGCTTGCAAGCTCAGAAGTTCCTGATTGTAAAGAAATGCAGAATTTATTGCATGCAGTTGAACAGGTGGGAAAACATACTCTGCAATGTGGTTTTGATTCTCTGGAGGCCTCTTGTAGAGCCGCAGTTACAGGTTCAGTGATTCGAAGGCATGCTTGGTTAAAAGAACAGTGTTTACCTGATCATGTTAAGGCAAAATTATTGGATGCTCCTTTACAGCATGATACCTTGTTTGGTGTTAAGGCAGAAGAGGTGTTAAAGAAAATTGAGGATAAAGCTAAATCTATGCAAACAGTCAAGGATTTCTTACAGGTACAGCCACCTCGATTTAGCAGAAATTGGCCTACAAAAAATTGGTCCTTTCCAGTGTCAGAGAGGCAGATCTCAACCCCAAGGCTCAAACAGACAACAGTGGGGCACCTCAACCCCAAAAGATGAGGACAAGTCTCAACCTTACAGGAAACAGTCACAATGACTTTCCCCTTTGTACGCCAAGCACTTCCCTATTGGACGCCCCCTGGGGGGAAAACTAGCATTTTTTTCTCAAAACTGGCAATCACCCAAGACAAATGGGTTCTAAATATTGTCTCAAGGTTACAGGTTCCACTTTCATACTTTACCAAGGCTAAAAAGAATGCCAGACCTGCCACAAAATTAATGGGCAGAGGCACAAAAACAAATTTCAGCCCTCGTGGACATGAGAGCTATTCAAAAAGTACCACAGCAGGGACGAGGATTTTACTCAAGACTCTTCCTGGTCCGCAGAAAGGACAAGGTCTGGAGGCCCATTCTAGACCTTTCGATTCTAAATACTTACCTGGGTATTCCGAAATTCAAAATGTTGACATTACAGCAGCTTCCACCCATGCTGGGCAAGAACGCTTGGCTTGTTACTCTGGACCTCAGAGGCATACCTGCATGTCCCTATCAGACAAAATTGCAGAAGATACCTCAGATTCAAAGCTGGTACAATGCACTACCAGTTCTCTGCACTGCCCTTTGGCTTATCTACTGCGCCCAGGGTCTTCACAAAGTGCCTGGCACCAGTAATTGCTTTTTGCAGACAAAAAGGAATTCAAAATATATCCATACCTGGACGACTGCCTCATTCAAGCAGAGACAAAGGACATTCTTCTACAGCATCTGGCATTTGTAAAAAGGTTGCTAACTTCTCTAGGGTACACAGTAAACGAAAATAAGTCAAAACTAGTGCCCTCACAACAGATTATATTCCTGGGTGCCAGCTTAAATACAACGGCCCAGATGGCTTACCTCACGCCAGACAAACCGGTTCAACTAACTCAATATTTTCAATTACTGGCAAAAAAGTCCTATCTCCCTGCAAGAAAAATTCTGCAGGCCCTGGGATTCATGACGTCCTGCATACTACTAATACCATATGCCAGACTGCATATGAGGAAACTACAATGGTACCTAAAAAGTGTTTGGACTCACTCTCACAGTTTAGAAGCAGTAATACCAGTGATTCCCTGGCTACAACAGGAGTTTCGATGGTGGGCACAGGTATGTCACCTAAACATGGGTCAGCCTTTCACCCTACCCACAGCCAGGCAGACTCTAACAGATGCTTCGGATTACGCCTGGGGAGCACGCATGGCAGGAAAATGCATTCAGGGCAAGTGGACCACAGACCAGATGCATCTTTACATCAATCAAAAAGAGATGTTGGCTGTTCAGAATGCCCCAACAGCTTTCAAGGACCTTCTGCATCCAGGACAATTATTATTAAAGACAGACAACACCACAGTAATGTGGTACACAAGCAAGGGGGCACTCATTCTTACCCCCTATGCAGGCAAGCCATGACCTTGTGGAACACAGCTCTAACGTACCTAGTTCACCTGCAAGCACAATTCCTGCCAGGAAAGAAAAATACTCTGGCAGACTATCTAAGCAGAAATATCATGGACCCTCACGAATGGAAATTGAATCCACAAATCTTCAACATGGTAACGCAGAAATGGGGATGCCCAGACATAGATCTTTTTGCCTCCCCACTGAATTGCCAACTACAAAAATTCTGCACAAGGACTTATCACAAACAAGCGTGGAAAGTGGATGCTCTTTTGATCAGCTGGAAAAACCTAAAAGTTTATGCCTTCCCGCCTCTGCCTCTCCTTTCAAAGGTACTCCTAAAAGCCAGACAAGAGAAACCACAGATGATCCTGATTGCACCAGACTGGCCACGTCAGAACTGGTACCCTATCTTAAGGAACCTAGCTCAAGGCCCACCATGGATTTTTCCTCAAATTCCACACCTTCTGACTCAACAAAATAATCAGATCCTGCACGGTCAGCTCAAAACCCTAAACCTGGCTGCATGGCAGATTTATTAGTCAAACAGGCAACACCTCTCTCTAAAGCGGTTATGGATGTCATTTTGGAAGCCAGGAGGCCTAGCACCAGGAAAGCTTACTCAGAAAAATGGAAGAGATTCTGCGCCTGGAACCAGGCTCAAAGCCTTGACTCTCTTGTTCCAAACATTCCTCAGATTTTACAATACTTAACTGAGATGCTGGACAGAGGCCTATCCTTTTCATCAATTAAGATCCATGCCTGTGCCATTTCAGCACATTACAACACGGATCCTCCTTTATTCTCTCATCCCTTGCTAAAGCAGTACCTCAGAGGGGCTAAAAACATAAGACCGCCCCGGAGAGCACCAACACCAACTTGGGACCTCAACTTTGTTTTGGAAAAACTGACCCTGCCACCTTTTGAGCCAGTCAGTACAGCCGATCTAAAATTTTTATCATGGAAAACAGCTCTGCTCCTGGCAGTAACTTCAGCAAGAAAAGTCTCAGAGCTACAGGCATTAATGGCAGTGGAACCTTTTATAATTTTTCATCAGGACAGGGTTTCTTTAAGGACAAACCCTACCTTTATGCCAAAGGTGATATCTAGTGTGGCTCTTAACCAAACCGTCCATTTGCCAACTTTTTATCCAAACCCCCCAGAATAAAGGGGAGAAACTTCTGCATTCTTTGGACATACATGGGCAGCTACGCTTCTACTTGGACAAAACAAAAGCGATCAGGAAAACTGAGCAACTGTTTGTAGCATATATGCTGCAGGATCACAGGGCAAGGCTATCTCAAAGCAGACTATATCCAAATGGATAGGACACTGTATTCGTTACTGCTACACACAGCATGGTAAATCAGTCCCAAATAGCATTAGGCCACATTCCACCAGGGCTACAGCCACATCAGTGGCCTTTCTCAGAGGAGTACCTACCAATGAAATTTTGGAGGCTGCAACAAGCCTCACCACCTGCCTCTCTACTCTAAATCCAGAGCAGGATTTGCCACTGCAGTTCTCGAGGGTCTCATTGCCAAGCCTAACTCTTTATAGACCAGCCACCTAGCCTTAGCTTTGGGATTCTACCCAAGTGTGATGACTGCAGCAGTGTAACACGATGAACATAGTACAGTTTTGTACCTACCATAAATGTAGATGTTAGTGTTCACACTGCTGCAGTCCAGGTTACCCTCCCTCCATCCCCTCTGAACTAGCTGGCCTTATCTATACCTTTCTATCCTATACTACCTTTGTGGTGTATTTGCTTGGTAACTGAAGGTATTTTTATATGTATTGCCTACCTACTTGGGGGCACCTGACATCTGGGGCAAGAAAAACTGAAGAAAATGGCATCGGATGCATCTTGTATACCCCTGGCGCACTGACATCAGGGAAGAAGCGACAGCAACCGATGCCGGACAAAGACTTTGGAACTCTGGCTGACTGCGGGACTGCCTGACGGCAGGATAACCCAAGTGTGATGACTGCAGCAGTGTAACACGATGAACATAGTACAGTTTTGTACCTACCATAAATGTAGATGTTAGTGTTCACACTGCTGCAGTCCAGGTTACCCTCCCTCCATCCCCTCTGAACTAGCTGGCCTTATCTATACCTTTCTATCCTATACTACCTTTGTGGTGTATTTGCTTGGTAACTGAAGGTATTTTTATATGTATTGCCTACCTACTTGGGGGCACCTGACATCTGGGGCAAGAAAAACTGAAGAAAATGGCATCGGATGCATCTTGTATACCCTTGGCGCACTGACATCAGGGAAGAAGCGACAGCAACCGATGCCGGACAAAGACTTTGGAACTCTGGCTGACTGCGGGACTGCCTGACGGCAGGATAACCCAAGTGTGATGACTGCAGCAGTGTGAACACACTAACATCTACATTTATGGTAGGTACAAAACTGTACTTTTAACGCACACGTATCAAATAAGAGTGGCTTCAGTGTTGTAAACAAAATGTTCACATGAGAACCACAGTAAAACTTAGATAAAGGAATGAGTAGTTTCAAGCATTATTCACAGTTCTTAACCTTATGAAGTGATGACAGTCCATAACTTATTTTTTGTAAAAATGTCTTTTTGTAGTTGAATTTGTAATTACTTTTATTTGTGGATAGTTTGACAGGGTATAGTGCCCCTTTTCAGCAGAGGCCCTAGGAGAAAAGCTCCACTGGTGCAATATAGTAAAAGATGCAATGTAAATTAATGCAGGAAAATTAAACTTTACTAACATTTCTGGCAGTGCAATATTAGAATATGGCAAACAGTAGTATATTAAACTGGTTTACATTATATAAAGGCATACTGAATAAAATACACATTCACACTGGTACAAGCATGGTACCATGTTAATATGAATATATTCTGTACAAGCATTTGAAGTGGAACAGTTGTAAACCTAGTTACGCAGGAGTCAACAAATAGATATTTGTATTAAAGTGGGAGTTAGGTTATTTGAGTTACATTAGGGTAATATACCCTTTTGGGAAGTAGACTAGTAAGTTAGAGGCATAACATAGTTAGTTGTGGACATAACAAGAAGTGTTGGTCTAAGAGTAGAGAGTATCGCAGTAGATCCAATGTTTTCTGTTCAGGTTCAACCTGAGTTCTGATCCAACTCTCGCATCTCAGACAGGCCATTTCCAAAGACTTCAACCCCTAAGCTGTGCCTCCTCTACCCATGGTAACTTGCTGTATACAGTTATCATTTGCCACCTTCTAAGGTAGCAGCTAGATCTCAAGCTCAACTGGGTATATCCTTTTTTGGTGTGCCTTCAAGCTTTTTTCATCAACTTTTCCTCTACCTTTGTTTTTTGTTAAGTAGTTTTGTTCTAGTGTGTTTAAGTTTTAGATGTGGATAAGGATTTTATGGATCTCCTGAATAAAGGACATAGGCAATCTCCACGCACTTGACCCTACCCAATACAGATTCATCAAGGGCAGATGTTGCCTGTTGAACCTGGTTGACTTCTTTGAGGCTGTCGCCAATGTTCTAGATGAGGGAAAGTCAGTACATACAGCTTACCCTGACTTGGCCAAGGCCTTTGACACAATCCCCCACTCTGGCATCGAAAAGTTAACACAACTTGGCGTAAATCCCTGTCTCATCAGGTGGGTGTCCAACTGGCTCACTGACGGGACCCTCAGTCAAAATAGGCACCTCCATCTCTGATAGCAGGCCTATCACTAATGGAGTTCCCCAGGGATCTGTCCTGGGACCCCTGCTGTTTGGCATCTATTTTTCGCAGGTCCAGGCAAAGACAGAAGGACTGTGGCTGACATTTGTGGACGACTAAGTTGGGTGCTGTCATCGACTCCCCAAATGATGTTAACATACTGCAAGAGGGTCTCACAGCAACTAATGACTGGTGCCAAAGTCATGGCCTCACCCTAAATGCAAAAACAGGACCCCTGTTGATTACCACATCAACGGCAACCCCGTAAGCACACAACCTGTGGTGAGACCTGGGCACTCAGGTTGATAACCTCACATTCAACCATCATGTAGCGGCAGTGGTCAGAAAAGCCTTTTACTTGGTTCATCTCATAAGTAAAGGGATTGCATCCAGAAAGAGAGGTTATTGCCTCTCTATACTCATCCCTCATTAGACCAATAATTGAGTACAGCGCCCCGATGTTCTTCGTGTTTCACTGTTGCAGTCATTACATTTGGGTTATCTGCCTGCAGGTAGCCCTCAGCCGACCTGATTTATCAAAGTCTTGGGTCCTGCATCGGATGCTGTCTCTTCTTCCATGACGTCAGGTAGTCAGGGGTATAAAGCATGCAGTCGACACCATTACATCAGTCTTTCTTGCCGTGCGGTGCCCGAAGCAGACGCGGTTCGTAAGTGCCGGTCGACTCCTGAAATTTTCGTTTTGAGTTTCAGAACCAAAGTCTTCAGAAAAGCCAAGTCCCCCTTTGGGGATACTTTTTCTTGCTCTAAACCAATGTCAGTAAAAGTTAGCAATTGTATTACCTGTGGAAAGCAAATACCTCATAAAGATTGTAATTTGTACTGCATTCCTTGCTTAGGCCCAAACCATGACGTCTCTCGCTGTCAGTTTTGTGCCTTATTCAATCCTCTATTCGTCGTCGGTCCATTTTTGAAGCAAACTGTTTCAGTACTCTGTTAATTATCCAGAAATGGCTTCGGTAAGCCATCCGCCTACCAACATTCTGAAAAAACGTAAAGATAAA
The DNA here is from genome assembly GCF_019279795.1 of Protopterus annectens. NCBI lineage: Eukaryota > Metazoa > Chordata > Ceratodontiformes > Protopteridae > Protopterus > Protopterus annectens. The sequence continues at coordinate 483,481,135 of NC_056727.1, forward strand.
GACAGACCGCATAGGTCCAAAGCTGCCGATGACGCTTCTGTTAAGCTAATCGCCAGTTCGCCGGTACTCAGTGAGGTGCTTTCGCAGCCCGATACCCTCTACTTCAGATTCACAGGCCTCTACCGAGACCCATCTGGAGTCCGGTATGCCGAGAGATGCTTCAACTATGGAACCTGCGGATTTCTCTACCTTGGATGCAGGCACCGGCTTCTGAGGGTGTATTCAGGCCTACGGACTTGCATTTCAAACAGACGCCATCTTCTTCAAGGCCTAAAACTCAACCCACGCCTAGAAAACAGACATCCAAACCACATGGTCAGGCCCATATGCCTAAAAAACAAATGAGTGGCTGAAGACCTTATTACTCTAATTAGGGAAGCCAGTCTTCTCCCTCTAAGAGACCTAGAACTGATTTTCCTTCTGATTCTTCTGATCAGGATTCTGAAATTTCTGATTATGTTCATGTTTCACTGTTGCAGTCATTACATTTGGGTTATCTGCTTGCAGGTAGCCCTCAGTCAGCCTGATTAACAAAGTCTTGGGTCCTGTGTTGGTTGCTGCCCCTTCTTCCATGAAGTCAGGTCATCAGGGGTATAAAACATGCAGCCGACGCCATTACATCAGTCTTTCTTGCCGTGCGGTACCTGAAGCAGTAGAAGTTCGCAAGTGCCGGTCGGTCGATTCCTGAAATTTTTCGTTTTCGAGTTTCAGAACCGAAGTCTTCAACTAAAGCTAAGTACCCCCATTGGGGAAACTTTTTCTTGCTCCTTACCGATGTCAGTAAAAGTTAATTGCATTACTTGTGGAAAGCAAATACTTCATAAAGATTTTCATTCGTACTGTATTCCTTACCTAGCCCCTGACCACGACATACCTTGCTGTTGGTTTTGTGATTTATTTAATCTGTCTTTGGTATATTTTCACCTCTAAATATTTTGGTTCTCTGTTTAATTATCCAGAAATATCAGTTGGCCATCCGACTTACCGGGATTCCGAAAAAACGCAAAGATAAAGACAGGGACAGGCCGCCGAGGTCCAAAACTGCCGACTATGCTTCCCCTAAGCCAGTCGCCAGTTCGCCGGTACTCCGTGAGGTGCTTTCTCAGCCCCTGATACTCGCTACTTGTGATTCACAGGCCTTGACTGAGACCCATTCGGAGTCCGGTATGCCGTGAGATGCTTCAACTATGGAACCCGGGAATGTCTCTACCTTGGATGGGTCTGGAGCCACTGTGCAAGCACCGGCTTCTGAGGGTGTATTCAGACCTATGGACTTGCATATTAAACCAACGCCTCCTTCTCTTAGGCCTAAATCTCAAACCATACCTAAAAAAAACTACATCCAGGCCACATGCTTAGGCCTCTATGCCTAAAAAAACAAATAAGAATGGCTGAAGATCTAATAACTGTAATCAGGGGTAGCCAACCCCCCCCCCCCTTTCTAAGAGGCCTAGGACCGAAGTGGTTTATGTTCTGACCAGGATTCTGTTCTTTCTGATTCTTCTGATGATCTGGATTTGCTCTTATTTACTTATGAGGATTCTGATGCAGAGGACTCCATTCCCTCTGCTTCCCTTCCAAAGGGTTTTCTTTTGGGGAAACCTTACATTCTCTAAGGGAGCATTTCCACTGGGAAAGCCAGTATTTCTCAAATTCAAAAAGAGGGTTAGGGATTTCTTACTCCTACCTCAGCATAGGCCTTTAGCTATTCCTCCTGTTCTAGACATTGTTGTTGATGCTTTTTCGGAGTCTAGTTTGGCCCCTGATTCCTTGTCTCCTGCTCCCAGAAAACCAGATAGATACTACAAGGGTCCCTGAGTCACACAAGTTCCTTTTTCAAAATCCTATTGCGGATCCAGAGACTATTTCACAGGGGTCCAAGGGCGTTAAGGCTTCTACTGCTAAAAATCCTACCCCTTGTGATAGAGACTCCAGGGCGCTGGATAGATGGGGAAAGAAGGTTTACACTTCTGCAACATTGGCCATTAGGGCTTTAAGCTGCCACTTTCATATGTTAAAGTATCAGCAACATGTTATTGGATTGCTTAAACAGAAAATGATGTTGATTCCTGACTCTGGAAAATAAAGAATTACAGAATTTAATGCATTCTGCTGAACAAGTTGGAAAACATACTTTGCAATGTGGTTTTGATTCATTAGAGGCCTCTTGCAGGGCCGCTGTTACTGGGTCTGTGATCAGAAGGCATGCTTGGCTTAAGGAGCTATCTTTGCCTGATCATGTTAAAGCTGAATTGTTGGATGCTCCCTTAAATCAGGACCGCCTGTTTGGCAACAAGGCTGAGGAAGTTCTTAAAAAGATGGAAGATAAAGCTAAATCTATGCCAACTGTTAAAGATTTCTTACAAGTTCAGCCTCCTAGATTGTAGTAGGCACTGGCCCTCCTAAGAATTGGTCCTTTCCAGCCCCTTCCAGGTCTTCTCAAGCCAAACCCAGACACAGCAAAAACCCCAGGTTTCAGTCCCAGGGGACACACAGGACTAAGCAGTGGGGGGCCTCCACTTCCAAATCTGGTAGTAGTAAGACCCCCCCCCCCCATGGTAAACTGTCACAATTACTTCCTTTTAAAATTTCCAAGCACTTATCAACTGTGACTGCCCCTTTGGGGGGAAAGATTGCTCTTCATGCAAAGAACTGGGAACTCATTACCCAGGACAAGTGGGTTTTAAATAATGTCCCAGTGATGCAGATTTCACTTCAACACGTTGCCAACACCAATCGGGTGGCTGGACCTACCCCCAAATCAGTGGACAGAGGCCCCAAAACAAGTACTTTCTCTCTCAAACATGGGGGCTATTCAACTGGTACCAGAAGAGGAAAAGGGACAAGGTTTCTACTAGAGACTTTTCCTGGTAACCAGAAAAGACAATTCATGGTGTCCTATCCTGAACCTGTCTACTCTAAACACCTTTTTGGCGATTCCAAAATTTAAGATGCTGACTCTTCACCAATTACTTCCTATGCTAGGCAAAGATGCCTGGTTGGCAACACTAGATTTAAAAGAAGCATACCTGCACATCCCAATCAGGGAATCTTGCAGAAGATACCTACGCTTCAAAGCAGGCTACATGCACCATCAGTTCTCTGCACTGCCCTTTGGCTTATCTGCTTGCACCCAGGGTATTCACAAAGTGCCTAACTCCAGTTACTGCATTTTGTAGGCAAAGAAATATTCAAATATACCCATACCTGGACGATTGTCTAATTCAGGCAGAAAGCCAGGGCATACTTTTGAATCATCTGGCCTTTGTACAAAGGGTTCTAACTTGTCAGGGGTACACCATAAACAAAAAGAAATCACACCTGGTACCCTGTCAACCAATTATATTCCTGGGAGCAAGCCTGAGTACCAACTTCCCAGATGGCCCAACTCATGCCAGGGAAACAAATTCATTTGACAACCTACTTCAAACAAGTGGCCACAAAAACCCTGCTATTTGCAAGACAAATACTGCAAGCCTTGGGGTTCATGGCCGCCTGCATTCTTATAATTCCATATGCAAGACTGCATATGAGGAAACTACAGTGGTATCTAAAAAGCCTATGGTGTCAACATTCTCAGGATCTAGAAGCAATGATTCCTATCATACCTTGCCTATGCCTAGAGTTCCTTTGGTGGGCAGAGGCCTGCCACCAAAACAAGGGACTAACTTTCACACCACCCCCTGCCGCCCAAACCCTAACACTCATCAGACAGTGCATGGGGGGGGGGCTCACCTGGCAGAGAAGTGCATTCAGGGCAAATGGAACCCAAGTGAAATGCACCTGCATATCAATCAAAAAGAAACGTTAGCTGTACAGAATGCTCTGACAGCCTTCAAGGACCACATTCTTAAAACTAATTTTAAAGACTGACAAATGCCACTTATGTTGTATATAAACAAGCAGTGGGGTACGCTTTCTTACCCCCTCTGCAGACTAGCCATGGCATTGTGGAACACAACCTTGAGCTACCAAGTGCACGTTCAAGCTCAATTCCTGCCAGGAAAGTTAAATACACTGACAGACGGGCTAAGCAGAAACCTCATGGGCCCAGACGAGTGGAAACTGGAACCAGGGGTTTTCAACATGTTGACAAGCAAATGGGGGAACCCAGATATAGACCTGTTTGCCTCTCCCCAGAATTATCAATTGGACAAATTTTGCACAAGGACTCCCCACAAACAAGCCTGGAAAGTGGATGCTCTGTCCTTCAGATGGAAAAACCTATCGGTCTATGCCTTCCCCCCTCTGCCTCTGCTCTCTAAAGTACTACTAAAAATCAAACAGGACAAACCAAGGATGATTTTGATTGCTCCAGACTGGCCATGCCAACACTGGTATACCCCCTCCTGCGCAGTGTCACTGTTATCCCCATGGCACCTGCCTCAGACTCCTTCCCTGTTGTCTCAGCAGGAGAATGAGATTCTGCACACTCAGCTTCTAACACTGAACTTTGTAGCCTGGCTAATTACATAATCGCTCCTTTACCATCCCTCAGTAAACCTGTGATGGATATTTTAGAGGCAAGGAGGCCTAGCACTAGAAAATACTATGCTGAAAAATGGAAGAGTCTGTGCCTGGAACCAATCTCAAGGGACGAGCACAGCAGCTCCCAATTTACCTCAGATTTTACAATACTTAACTGAGATGCTTCACAAGGGCCTGTCTTTTTCCTTCATTAAAATCCAAGCCTCAGCCATTTCAGCTCATTATAACAGAACTCCCCCTCTTCTCTCAACCACTGCTCACGCAGTTCCTCAGAGGGGCCAAAAATTTGAGACCACCCAGGAGAGCTCCATCCCCAGGTTGGGACCTTAACTTTGTTTTGGAGAAACTCACTCTACCTCATTTCGAGCCAGCTGCTACTGCAGACTTAAAATTTCTTTCATGGAAAACAGCTTTCCTTTTAGGAATCACTTCAGCTAAAAGGGGTATCTGAATTATATAAGCCCTTATGGCAGTGGAGCCTTTCATCATCTTTCATGCGAACAGGGTGTCCCTCGGAACCAATCCATCCTTCATGTCCAAGGTGTGGTATCCAGTGTGGCTCTTAATCAGTCTATTCATTTGCCAACCTTCTTTCCCAATCCACAGAACAAAGGGGAATGGATACTGCATTCCTTAGATGTGCACAGACAACTCAGATTCTACTTGGACAGGACTAAATCTCAAAGGAAATCTGAACAACTGTTGGTAGCATTTGCTGCAGGGCAGAGGGGAAGGCTATTTCACAGCAAACAATTTCTAAATGGATAGGCTATTGCATTCATTTCTGCTATAAGCACCATGGAAAACCTATCCTTCTGGGGATCAGACCTCACTCCACCAGGGCTGCATCTACCTCTACAGCCTTTCTCAGAGGCATCCCTACCAGGGACATCCTAGAAGCTGCTACCTGGAGTTCTGTACATACTTTCACCAAGCATTACCATTTGCCATTTTTCTCTAAATCCAGAGATGGCTTTGCCACTGCAGTCTTGCAGGGCCTTTTAGCTGGTCCTAATGCTATCTAAATTCCTCCTCCCAACCACAGCTTTGGGAGTCTACCCAAATGACTGCAACAGTGAAACACGAAGAACATAGTACAGTTGTGTACACTTACCATAAATGTAGATGTTCGAGTGTATTCACTGTTGCAGTCCTGGTTACCCTCCCTCCAGCCCCCTAACTTCTTTTGGCTATACTTCTACTTTCCTTACTATGATTAAAATCCTTTTTGGTGTATTTGCTTTTTTGTTGGAGGTATATCATTGTACTTTTATATAGGGGGGCACCTGACATCTGGGGCAAGAAAAACTGATGTAATGGTGTCGGCTGCATGTTTTATACCCCTGGTGACTTCACGTCATGGAAGAAGGGACAGCAACCGACACAGGACACAAGACTTTGTTAATCAGGCCGACTGAGGGCTACCTGCAAGCAGATACTCCAAATGTAATTACTTCAACAGTGAATACACTCTAACATCTACATTTATGTTAAGTGTACACAACTGTACTTTTCTTCTGATGACCAGGATTTGCCCTTATCTACCTATGAGGATTCTGATGCAGACGACTCCATACCCTCTGCTTCCCCTCCAGATGATTTTTCTTTTGGTGAAACCTTGCACACCCCTCGGGAGCATTTCCGCTGGGAAAGCCAGGATTACTCTGACTCCAAAGAGAGGCTTGGGGAATTCTTACTTCTACCTCAGCACAGGCCTTTAGCTATCACTCCTGTACTGGACATTGTAGATTATGCCTTCTTGGAATCTAGCCTGGCCCCAGACACCTTACCTCCGGCTCCCAGGAAACCTGACCGGTATTAGAGTACCTGACTCTCACATGTTCCTCTTTAAGAATCCTACTGCAGGCCCAGAGACCATTTCACTGGGACCCAAAGGCATTAAGGCTACTACTGCCAAAAACCCTACCCCCTCTGATAGAAATTCCAGGGCCCTGGACAGATGGGTAAGAATGTATACACTTCTGCTACTTTGGCTGTTAGGACTTTAAAGTGCTGATTTCATATGTTAAAGTATCAGCAGCATATTATTGGACTACTTAAACAGAAAATTATGTTGATTTCTGACTGCGCTGAAAATAAAGAATTACAGGATTTAATGCATTCTGCTGAACAAGTTGATAAACACACTTTGCAATGTGGTTTTGACTCTTTAGAAGCATCTTGCAGGCCTGTTCTTAGAAGGCATGCTTGGTGCTCCCTTAAACCAAGATCACCTGTTTGGCAACAAAGCATAAGAAGTTCTTAAAAAGGAGGAAAAAGCTAAATCTATGCAAACTGTTATATTTCCTGCAAGTACAGCCTCCCAGATTTAGTAGGCATTGGCCTTCTAAGAATTGGTCATTTCTTATCTCTTCCAGACCTTCAGTCCAAACCCAGGAACAGCAGACCACCTAGGCTACAGTCTCAAGGTACTCACAGGCCTAAGCTGTGAGGGGCTCCCACTTCCAAAGCTGGAAGTAGTAAGACACCCCCCTATGGTAAACTATCACAATAACTTAACCTTAAACCTTTCAAGCCCTGCTCAACTGTCTCTTTCCTTAGGGGGAAAGATTGCCCTGCATGCAAAAAACTGGGAACTCATTACCCAAGACAAATGGGTTTTAAATATAGTTTCCCAAGGATACAGATTCCACTTCCACTCCTTACCAACCCCAAACGGTTGGACAGACCTACCCCCAAATCAGTGGGAAGAGGCTCATCAGCTGGTTCTCTTTCTTCCAAGTATCAGGGCTATTCAACCTGTCCCAGCAGAGGATTGGGGATAAGGTTTTTACTCGAGACTTTTCCTGGTACCCAGAAAAGACGACAACTGGTGTACTCTCCTGGACCTGTCTATTCTAAACACCTTTTTGGTAATCTCAAAATTCAGAGTGCTAGCTCTTCATCAGCTGCTCCCCATCCTAGGCAAAAATGCCTGGTTGGCAACATTGGACTTAAAGGAAGCTTACCTGCACATCCCAGTAAGGGAATCTTGCAGAAAATACCTACTCTTCAGAGCAGGCTACATGCACCATCAGTTCTCTGCACTGCCCTTTGGCTTATCTGCTGCGCCCAGGGTATTCACAAAGTGCCTAGCTCCAGTCATTGCATTCTGCAGGCAAAGAAATATTCAAATATACCCATACAAAGCCAGGACATACTATTAAATCATCTGGCATTTGTAAAGAAACTGCTAACCTCACTGGGGTACACTGTAAATGAAAAGAAGTCTCACCTAGTATCCTGCCAACAAATTGTATTCCTGGGAGCAAGCTTGAACACAACTTCCCAGATGGCCCACCTCACACCAGAGAAACAAGTTTATTTGACAGCCTACTTCAAACTATTGGCCACAAAGACCCAGCTATTTGCAAGGAAAATACTGCAAGCCGTGGGGTTCTTGGCCTTTTGCATCCTACTAATTCCATATGCAAGACTGCATATGAGGAAACTACAGTGGTATCTAAAAAGCCTATGGTGTCAACATTCTCAGGACCTGGAATCAGATTCCTATCATTCCGTGTATAAAGATAAGAGTTCCTTTGGTGGGCAGAGGCCTGCTACCTCAACAAGGGGCTGCCATTCACTCTACCCCCTGCTGCCCAAACCCTAACAGATGCATCAGACTATGCATGGGGAGGGGCTTACTTGGCAGGGCACTGCATTCAGGGCAAATGGAACCCAAGTCAAATGCACCTGCATATCAATCAAAAAGAAATGTTAGCTGTACAGAATTCTCTGACAGCCTTCAAGAACCACATTCTTCCAGGACAATTATTGGTAAAGACAGACAAACACCACTGTTATGTGGTGCATAAACAAGCATGGGGGAACCCACTCATACACTCTCTGCAGACTAGCCATGGCTCTGTGGAACACAGCCTTAAGCTACCAAGTGGACGTACAAGCTCAATACATGCCAGGCAAGCTAAATTCACTGGCAGACAACCTAAGCAGAAATCTCATGGACCCACACAAGTGGAAACTGGAACCAAAGATATTCAACATTTTGAGAAACAATTGGGGGCCCCCAGAGATAGACTTGTCTCCCCTCAGAACTACCAATTGGCCAAATTCTGCACAAGGACTCCCCACAGACGAGCTTGGAAAGTGGATGCCCTGTCCTTCACCTGGGAAAGCCTCTCAGTTTATGCCTTTCCCCCTCTGCCTTTCCTCTCGAAAGTTCTGATAAAGATGAAACAGGACAAACCAAGGACAATTCTCATTGCAGTAGACTGGCCACGCCAGCACTGGTACCCCCTCTTACGCAGTATGTCACTGCTGGAACAATGGCACCTGCCTCTGACCCCTTCCCTGCTGTCCCAGCAGGAGGGCCAGATTATGCACACCAGCTTCAAACCATGAACCTGGCTAATTACCCGAGCTCTCCAATACCATCCCTCAGTAAGCAAATACTGGATGCCATTCTGGAGGCAAGGAGGCCTAGTACTAGAAAATCCTATGCTGATAAGTGGCAAAGATACTGTTCCTGGAGCCAGACTCAGGGGATGGGCACAGCAGTGCCCAGCTTACCGCATATTCTTTAATACTTGAGATGCTCCACAAGGGCCTTTCCTTCTCATCTATTAAAATTCATGCCTCAGCCATTTCAGCACATTACAATACTGAGCTCACCCCTCTTCTCTCACCCCCTGCTGAAGCAATTCCTTAGAGGGGCCAAATATTTAAAACCACTCAGGAGAGCCCCTACTCCAGCCTGGGACCTTAACTTTGTTTTGGAAGAGCTCACTCTACCTCCTTTTGAGCCAGCTGCATCTGCAGAGTTGAAATTCCTTTATTGGATAACAACCTTCCTTCTAGCCATCACTTCAGCAAGAAGAGTGTCTGAATTACAGGCCCTCATGGCAGTGGAGCCCTTCATCATCTTCCATGCAGACAGGGTGTCCCTCAAGACCAATCCTTCCTTTATGCCCAGGTTGGTATCCAGTGTGGCACTTAATCAGTCCATTCATTTGCCAACCTTCTTTTCTAATCTACAGAACAAAGGAGAACGAATATTGCACTCTTTGGACGTGCACAGGCAACTTGGATTTTATTTGGACAGTACTAAGCCTCTCAGGAAAACTGAACAGCTGCTAGTTGCCTTTGCTGCAGGGGCAGAGGGGAAGGCCATTTCAAAGCAAACCATTTCTAAGTGGATAGGCCATCGCATTCATTTCTGCTATAAGCACCATGGAAAACCTACCCCACAGGGTGATAAGATCACATTCCACCAGGGCTGCATTTGCTTCAACAGCCTTTCTCAGAGGTGTTCCTACCAGGGACATCCTAGAAGCGCTACCTGGAGCTCTGTACATACCTTCACCAAGCATTACCACTTGCCTAATTTTTCTAAATCCAGAGCTGGTTTTACCACTGCGGTCTTGCAAGGCTTAATAGCTGGTCCTAATGCTCTCTAACTGCCTCCTCCCTTCCTTAGCTTTGGGAATCTAACCAAATGTAATGACTGCAACAGTGAAACATGAAGAACATAGTACAGTTGTGTACACTTACCTTAAATGTAGATGTTTTGAGTGTATTCACTGTTGCAGTCCTGGGTACCCCTGACTTCTCTTGGCTATACCTTTCTTCTTGTTTACTGTATTTTTGCTTTCTGGTGTATTTGCTTTTTGTTGGAGGTGTAACCTTGTATATAATTGCTTCCCATTTTGGGGGCACCTGACATCTGGGGCAAGAAAAACTGATGTAATGGCGTCTGCTGCATGCTTTATACCCCCTGACAACCTGACGTCATGGAAGAAGAGAGCGCATCCAACGCAGGACCCAAGACTTTGATAATCAGGCCGGCTGCAGGCAGATAACCCAAATGTAATGACTGCAACAATGAATACACTCTAGCATCTACATTTATGGTAAGTGTACACAACTGTACTTTTGGGATGTACCTCACCAAACATCTGCACCAACTGGAAAGGCCACTGAAATACCTCACAGAGAATCCATGGCCTCCAAGACAGGCTCAAATCACTATCACTCAAGTTGGTATCATGCAGATTGCTCAGGAGTGATCTGTGTCTTGCCTACAAGGCTGTCTCGGACCCTACCGTATGAGATACTTCACATCTGTAAGTCTTAACTCCTCACGCACTACCTGCTCAAAAAGCCTGAATCCAGTATGCAACATCAACAAATCCTGCTGAGAGACTTGACTCCCAGAGGCTGGCCAGTCTCTGGAATAGAATTCCTATACACGTCAAACAGAGCACCTTGCTGACACTCCCAAGTGCAACCTTGATGAGTGGATGGGAAACCACAAATTTGTCCCAGGGGTTCCACCTGTGTCCCTCATTGACAGGGGTGACTGGTGCTGACTGAGGTTTCTTTTTGGGGATAAACTCTTGGCTAGGCTTGTGCAGGCCCCAGGGCCATGAGCCTAGTAACCTCCTGTGGTCCTCAGTGTGTGCTGTGGGGCCATAAGCCCCCTTCCCAGGACTTGAATGATCAGCGCATGTACTATATCGGGGATGCTCATTTTAGGAGTCCAGTGCTCTTTGTGATAGCTTTGGGTCAAGGGCGGTCAATGAACAAAGGGTAAAGTTGGTTCTTCAGGATCTTTTACCACCAGTAATTCTTCCTCCTCCTAATTTGTTTCAGCTAGTAAGGCGATAAAAGTAAATGAGGTCAGGAGGAGGAGGCTAAGGACCCCAAATTGTCTAAAGGGTATTACAAGCACGTGGCTGTCTGCTTCTAACCACCCAGATCAGAAGAGCCAAAGATCTGCTCCGGCTGAGTCACCACCATCTTCAGCTCTGAAGACTCAGACTCATTCTCTTGTGGCACTAACTGTGGGAAAGGCCCCTTCCCCAACACACAACAGCTCTAGCCCTGTTCTGTTAAGAGTGTCGTCCTCGGGCAGGATTCACTCCATTTTCCTCCTATGTTCCCTGGAGTCTTTGCCATCTCCACCCTGGGTCCGATCCTCTCAGATTTGGGCCTGGGCCCAGTTCTCTGATCCTTTTAGGCAGGCTTCCAAGCCTTCCTCATTAGCTTCTCTGTCTCAGTTGGGAGTATTAGACCTGCCAATTTGTAGCAGCTGGTGTTTTTTTTTGCAGGCTCATATGCAGGTAGGCCTGACCCCTTCTGCATCAGGTCCTGATATGGGAAATTATAGACTCAGCCTAACAAGCCTGTTCTGCAAGGCCATGGAACGGATTATCATGGACCTCATTAACAAGGACACTGGCAACCTTCAAACACTATCCCAAACAGTTTGGCTTCGTCAAGAGGAGTCATGTCTGCTAAATTTGGTCGACTTCTTTGAGACGGTCACCAAAGCCATGGATGAAGGTAAGACTGTGCACACCGCCTGCCTTGACCTGGCCAAAGTCTTTCACACTATTCCCCGCTTGGGCATAATAGTTACTCTCATCTAGGCATCAATCTGTATGTTACCAGATGAGTAGCAAACTGACTCACTGGTAGACCCATCTGGTCAAAATAGAGGAAGTCACCTCAAGCAGTACAAACAAGCAGCGTACCCTAGGGTTTGGTGTTGGGGCCTCTGTTGTTTGAGATGTACTTTTCTGAGGTGCAGGCCAAAACCAGTGGGCTATGGCCGACCAAGTTTTCAGATGACTGCAAACTGGGTGCTGTCCTCAATTCCCCTAGTGATGTAGACCTCCTCCAAGAAGGTCTCACTCAGACAAATGACTGGTGCCAGAAACATGACCTCAGATGGAATACCAAAAAATGCATCATCCCCTTTGGGGAGAGTGACATCCCCACAAGTTATCACATTAATAACATCCTAAGCACGCAATCAAGTCATGAGGGATTTGGGCACCCAGGTTGATAGCAATCTGACTTTTGACCAAGAGTTTGTTTCCGTTGTACAGAAAGCCTTCTACATGGCCCACCTCATAAGTAAGAGTATCTCATCCAGGGGCAAGAAGGTCATAACATCCCTGTATTCTTCCTTTATAAGGCTCATTATTGAGTACAATGCCCCTTTCGGCATATACCTCACAAAGCACATGCAGCATCTGGAAAGACCTCAGAGGTTCCTCACCAGAAGAATCCAAGGCCTCAAAACATCTGCCATACACAGGCTAATGGTCTCTACTCAGTTTCATACAGGCATCTCAGAGGTGACCTCTGGCATACAAGGTGATCACGGACCCCACCTTGATGGGACTGCTGCATATCCGCAAGTCGAGCGCCACTCGAGTATCTCACACACGCAGCCTCAACCTTGTCTGTGACATCAACAGGACTTGTTGGCGGGACAGATTTGTGTCCCAGAGACTCCCATTTATGGAACAGACTGCCTCTCCGTGTCAGAGTACCTCTTTACCCCTTTTTAAGCACAACCTGGATAACTGGATGAGAAACAGAAACTATACCCCTGGGATTCCACCCCGTGTCCCTTTTGGACAGGAGCATCAGGGGCTGACTTGTCTAAACATGGGCTAAACTCTTGGCTAGGCTTATATGGGCCTCAGGACCAATACCCTAGTAACCTCCTATGACTGTGTGTGCGCAGATTTAAACACAGTTAAGTACTACCAGTTTCCTTAATGTTTTTAATGCAAAAGCACATGAGAAGTATATGTTGAAGTAAATGCAGCTGTATATTATGGTTGCCGTCAGTGGTCACATTTCCTCTGTGGACTACAAAATGTACATGCATTTAATGTAAGGACTGACTCTGTCAGTGGGAATATCTTACCATGGATCTGTTTGCATCAGATATGCATCCCTCTCTGGAAGGATGTCACAGAAAAGCATAAAATATCTTTTTATGAACAGTGTCAGTGCACCTAGTTAATAGGGTTGTCACTTGTCTCTCTCAGGTGTTTACTAGGCTAATGATAAGAGCCTTTTTAAATCTAGGCATGCATCCCAAATCTCTGACAAGTTCTGATACCCTTGATAAGTGTAAGCATGGGCCTGGGAGATGAACCATTTATAAGTTACCTCTGTCCATTAGAGACATAGGTACCAAACCAGGGATGAATTTCCGGTTTCCCATACAATTGTCCAAGTTGGATTTGAATTGGGTTAGGGAGGAACTCTGCTTCACATGGATGGGGAGTCTGTTCCATAGACGTGGTAGTCTTTGGGATACATACCTCTCTCTCCAGCAGGTCCTATTTATATCACAAGCAAGGTTCAAGTCTTTAGAACGGGTAATGCTGGTGCAGTTTGTTTTATGGATATGCAGGAAGTCCATCAGAGTGGGGTCGGAAAATGCCCTGTATGCCAGGCATAGATCTCCCTGCAAAAGCCTGTAGGAGACAGAATACAGGGATAAGGCCTTCAGGTGGTCTGCATAAGACATATTACTTATGCCCTGTATTCTTTTAGTAAGGAACCACCTTTGTAGATGTTCATTTGTTGGATATGCCTGGTTAGGTATATATCAAAAGGGGCATTGTACTCAATGATAGATCTGATGAATGCCAAGTACAGTGGAACAATGACTTCCTTGGACTTAGATGCCATACCTTTGTTTATAAGTTGTACAACATAGAATGATTTCCTCACCACTGTAGACACGTGATAATCAAAGTCCAGATTACTATCTGTGTGTGTCCCTAAGTCCCTGACTTCTGGGTCAGCTCTAAGGGATGTGTTGACCCCTTGCAGTTCTGTCCTGTTTGGGGGGGGGGGGGCTTGAAAATGGTAAATGTGTTGGTACTTTTCAAGAAAAAAATATTTTCTGACTTCTCTAAATGTCACAGAAATCTTTGATACTACGTTTAAGTATTTTAACATTAAGTACATCTTAATGTATAAACCATGATAAATAACCATTTAAAGTTTAGCATTTCAACACTGTGCTGCTTATCTAAATTTGTCAGAGGTGACAGTTGCCTTTAAACCTGATTTCTTTGTTTTGCTATGAAAGGGGAGTGTTAAGTTCACCTCTCTGCAATAAAAGTGGAAAACCGTTCCACAGCTTTTTATATGCAGTGGGTATAAAAAGTGTACACACCCCTGTTAAAATACCAGATTTTTGTGATATAAAAAATGTGACCACAATGTCATTTCAAAACTTTTCCCACCTTTAATGTAACATATAACCTGTAAAATTCAATTGAAAAACAAATCTGTTAGGGGAAAAATGTAAAAACTAAAAAACGTACAATAAGCTGGTTGCATTGGTGTGCACACCCTTAAACTAATACTTTGTTGAAGCACCTTTTGATTTAATTAACAGCATTCAGTCTTGGGTAGACACCTGCCATCAGTTCAGCTGTCCTAGTAGGATTTTCTTGACATTTACTCAGTTGCCTGCTACAGCAAAGCATCAGAGGGATCTCATTATCAGTCAGAAGGGTACAAAAAAATTCCACAGCATTGGATATACTATGGAACACAGTGAAGACAGTCTTCAAAAAGTGGAGAAAATATGGGACAACAGTGATATTGCAAAGAAATGAACGTCCCTCCAAAATTGATGAAAAGACTAGACAAATGGTCAGGGAGGCTGCCAAGAGCCCTACAGCAACACTGAAGGAGCTACAGGAATTTCTGGCAAGTACTGGTTGTGTACTACATGTGACAACAATCTCCCGTATTATCCATATGTCTGGGCTATGGGGTAGGGTTGCAAGATGAAGCCTTTTCTTACAAAGAAAAACATCTTGGCCCAGATAAAATTTGCAAAACAATACATCAAGTTTTCCAAAAACGTGGGAAAATGTGTTGTGCTTTGAGACCAAGGTTGAACTTTTTGGCCACAATTCCAAAAGGTACAGTTGGCGCAAAAACAGCAGTGCATCAACAAAAGAACACAATCCCCACGGTGAAGCATGGTGGTGGCAGTATGCTTTGTGGTTGCTTTTCTTCAGCTGGCACTGGGGCTTTAGTCAAGGTGGAGGGCATTATGAACGGTTCCAAATACCAGTAACTTTTGGCCCAAAACCTGCAGGCGTCTTCTAGAAAGCTGAAGATGAATTTCACCTTTCAACACGACAATGACCTCAAGCATGCATCCAAATCAACAAAAGAATGGCTTCATCAGAAGAAAGTTAGTTTTGGAATGGCCCAGCCAGAGACCACACTTAAATCCAATAGAAAATCTGTAGGGATGACATGAAGAGTTGAGAAGCCCTCCCAGTCTGACAGAATGGGACTGCTTTTGCAAGGAAGAGTGGGCAAATTGCCAAGTCAAGATGTGCCCTGCTGATACTCTTACCCAAGAAAACTGAATGCTGTAATTAAATCAAAAGGTGCTTCAACAAAGTATTAGCTTGAGGGTGTGCACACTTATGCAACCGGCTTATTGTACATTTTTTATTTTTTTCCCCTAACAGATTTTTTTCCCAATTGAATTGTACAGGTTATAGGTCACATTAAAGGTGGGAAAAGTGATTTATTGTGGTCTGATTTTTTTACATCACAAAAACCTGGCATTTTAACGGGTGTGTACACTTTTTATATCCACTGCATTAGCTGTTGTGCTCCTGACAGCAGGATTAGTTGCCCATCTTAGACTGACAGCAGTACCTAACAGGGTAAACTACAGATTTGACTGTGTCTATGATGTATCATGCAGGTGGAGACGCATTCTTCTGCAAAGTGTGTGAGAAGTTGAGCTTAAAAAAAGTAGGTGGGCTTTCCCTTGGTTTCTGGTACCTACACAGTGCTGGAAGCATATTGTAGGGAGGAAAGAAACCTAAAGATAGAGTTAAACTGTAGGAAAGGGCAGAGTTTTCCTTTAATTTCAATATGTAATGTGCTTTTTATTGTCATCAAGTACCTTCCACTAATTGTAATCTGTATTTAGTAAATAACCATTATTTCTTTTTCCAATGTAATAATTTTTGGCTTACTAAATGTTAAGTAAAGAGGATGCTTATCCTCTTAACTGTTTCACACAAGTAAGGATATATTGCAGGAATCCTATGAGTGAAATGCATAAAACCTTGGATACTTGTTCAAAAGGCATGAGAAGTTATCAAAATTATATTCTCGGACGCTTGCAAGATAAAATTTCAAGGTGGAAGCATTCACTAGTACAATTACAGACTTTTCTCCTGTCCCCCAAGACAGAGTATCCATTTTAATATTTTTCAGACATTTTTTTCCTAACCATTACATTTGCATTTAATGATTCTACAACAGTGTTGCAGTCGTACTTTGGCATTCTCCTTTTTGTGGTATTTGTGAAAATGTGTCATTTTTCATATACTTTAAGTATGTAATTTATTTACTATATTCAGAAATACCAGAGTGTAGTATGAGGTGAAAAACACAAAGGACATTAGAATCATAAAGGGCAATTATTTTAATATTCTGAAGATGTTTTTGTAGGTCATTTGTTTATCTATTTTTAATTTATATTTGTATGTATTAGTAAAGAAAACTGTTGTAGAGATTTGTAACTGTTATAATGCCGCTGAATGTGTTCCCATATAAACTGTACACCAAATGTCAGTCAGTCCATGCCAATTAGTGCTTATGTTGCTAGTGTTGCTAGGTCACCATGGGCAATTGAAAACTGCATCAATAGGACATGAAAAGGTTTCTTCCTGATCAGACCTTCTGACATTAAGTAGAATAATGAATGGGAAAACAACAGCAAAGCCCCCTTACCCTAGATGCAGCATACTCTGCAGTAAGAATTCATTTGCAAACTGCAATTAACTAGAAAGAATAGTTTTCCAGAGAGTCCAGACACTTGGCAGATGAAGGTTTTTTTTCTACATTTGTTTTGTCTTCTTTAAACAGTATTTAAAGTCTTGGGATGGTTATGAGCAGATTATCTCTGCCTTTTGCCATATTTGTGATTTTTTTTCCTAATTTGATTTTTAAGGAATTGAAGAAATTTGCATTTGTGTGTGCCGTAATGTTAAACAGTATTGCACTGCAGATGAAAATGCATAAATCATTTATTTTTCAGGACTTTTTTGGTTTGTGTATAAAACAGAAAAAAATGTGTTTGCTATTAGTCACAGAATTTCATGTCCAAGAGGCTTGTACTGTTTTTAGTCTCAGAAATGTTGTTTTTTCCCTTCTGCTTAGAAATTATCTTGAGGATGCTCCATCTTGGAATCGGATGGCACAGTCCTTGATATCTGCATACCAGCAAAGACTAGGATATAGTGGCGCCAGCAGTTACAGTAGGAGACATGATGATCAGTGGGATCGAGATGATCAACGGGACCATGCAGACAGATCGAGACAGGTATTAAGCACGGAAGTGCATATGATATAGGAGCAGAATTAGAACAGTGAGTTACACTATCATTTTCCTAGATTAGGTGCATACGGTTTTCTTTCACTTGTCAGTTTATGCAAATTTGTGATCTTTACAGTTTTGAAAACAACTCGTTCATGCTAGGAGGATGTTGCATACCTGCATTATTATGCAAGATCATTGGCTTTTTTAACTGTGCATTGTAACTTTTTAATTAACGTAAGAATGCTGTGTGCTGTTCTGTTAGTGGCAGTTTACACTCATAAGATATGAATGAATCTGTTACTTTGCAGTAAAGCGATCTTATACTGATTAATTTATTCTTTGCTTTTACGAGAATTGTGTACTACAGATAAGTAGTTCTGAAATGGAGTTGTTTTCAGTTTCAAGATTCTGGACAGTCATTAATAGTGATTTGTTTAGTAAATAATGTCTTTGCTAGTATTTGTTTTGGCTTATTGCACCCTGCATCTCTTCAAGCCATAAGCTCGCAGAACGTTTTGATGCGTCTAAAAAGCACATGTAAACACTATCTTTAATTCGCTAGTTTGCCAAGTGTGTAATTTTGCTGTTTAACTGTCTTGTTTGCATTAACCGGCTTTGTTTCCCCTACAGGGTTATAACTCTGGGAGACACTATCCTTTGCCACCTCCTTCTGGAAGGTACAACTGGAACTAGAATTCAGAGGAGCCTTGCTACGCTGTGTCGTCACCTTATAGTGTCTGTCATTTTTAATGTCATCTGTTTTTAGAAGTTTAACAAATTTGCAGGTCTTTTTTAATGGCAAAAAATGTTTATGTATTTTGTGGTGGTTCTTAGTTAAAAATTTTGCATTGCCATTTATTTTTATTGGATGACTAACTTTAATAGAAGTCAGTCCATTGTAAACCATAACAAGATTAAGTATGTTACATGTGTAGTCTATATTGTATAGGCTATTAAAAGTGAATTTCGTTTCCTGTTTTCCACAGACTTTTTGATTCATTGAAATGGACTCCACCTTCAGTTATATTCCCCAAGCATAACTGCATTTTTCTAGACTCGTGCAGTACATCACTTGCAGCTAATTTTTATAATTTCAGTGAATTATACTAGCCATTCGTCTGAAATATTTTCCTGACACCATGTGCTTACAATTAATTGCTGGATTTTCGGGGGGGGCCACTACAGTGATGTGATTTCATAATAATTAGCATGTAGTATACAGATGTTTGCCTGAGCATTGTGTAACTGCTTATTTAGAGGTTAATTCATGAATGGTGTATACCAAAAGGTTCCACAGTGAAACTGTGGTTTGACATAATTTTGATGTGCATTTATTGATTTGTTGGCAAATTATGCTGTTCGGCATAATATACATGGATTACTTTATGCTGCTGGATAATTGACTTATTGTTAAACACTGCCACCTGCACAATCGGATGTACCTTTTGATGCTTTTAAAATGATTTCAGAGGCAAATATGCTGTGTATACCTGTGATGTTTTTTTTTAATAAACATTACTTTAGGCATCACTGTAACACGGTCAGTGGATTTGCTATTTTTGTACCTCAGATCATCTGAAGATTTTGTTAAAACTGTTGAAAAAATGTAAGACAAAAGTTATGATGCATTTTTTAAGAACATCTTTCCTGAAATTAAGTAGTTTACTGTATATTGTGTGTGGTGCAAGTTTTATCAAAAGCTGATGCTTCAATACCTCTAAGCATTAGTGTTCCCTTTAGGATTCAGTAAGTTAAAATATTTATGGTGGTGAGGAGGGTGATGTACTTGGAAAGTTTGATCTAACATCCAGGACCTTCCTAATGAGCTTTTCCCTCAATTTGTATTCTTAACCAATCAGAATTTGGGCAAAACTTGGAAAATCCTGTTTCAGATTTGCTCATGCCTTTACTTATATTGTGTGATGTCATGTGGCAGCTGCATGAGTGCAGTCCCTCCCCTGTCAGTTATTTTTTGCATGTACATTTCAGATTGTGGTATTGTTACCATTGAAGTTTTGTTCCATTTTAATGCCTGAACATCTGTATACAGTTTGTGTGGCTGTCAAATCACCAACCAGCACCTTCTTTAGCAATACCTTTATTGTCTTAGGTTGTTTGATTCAGATAAATGCCACAGTTGTCCACTGTTCAGTCCTCTCTCTCAAAGGAGCCATTGAAAAAACTTTACCTTAATAGTAATAAATTGAGGCCTTTAAGAATTCCTTTTGGGAGAGTGGCAGAAGGTGAGTCTTCCACACAACTGAAGGTCGAAGTCAAGGCATTGCCAGAAGGGCAGGCTTCTCGTGAGTAGCCCTCTGAAAGGTAACGGAGTTCATTTGTCTTTCCACCCTTCTTCCGGATCCTGCAGACTCTGAGCTTGTCCTTCACTACTGCTGCAGCATGTTAGCTATATGGGTTATGTCCTGCCAAGGATATAACGCCAGTCAGCTTTCTAAGCTTCAGGACAACTTTCGTGCACCCAGACCAGTCAGTCATCTTGAGCTGAATACAAATTTAGGTTTGAGCACCAAGCCCATCTTCCCTGATGCTGAAGAGTGTATGCTTCTCTGAGGCTTTCGGGAATTTGACAGTCAACGTGTTGCAGTTTTGCTGGGTAAATAAGTTCCCTTTTGGGGGGGGACATTCCATTTTAAAAATTGTTTTAAAGCTGAGAGTTTCTTTTAAAGGACTGTTACTAGTGATTATTGTACTTTTAAGTGTGCTGTTTTTCCTGTCCGTTTAAAAGTTTTTGTAATGCATTTGAAAAACTTTTTTTTTTCTGTGGAGAAATTGTTTGTTTTGTTCTTTGGGGCTCAGAATGTGTTTCAAAGTGCTTTTTACTGTGTTTTTATGTGAAAAAGTGACCTAGACATTACATTTTTAGTAGTTTTGCTGTTTACTTTTCCTGGGGAAAGATGCACCATTTTTATCTTCACCATGGAACATATGATCTGTCACATTGGTCCTTCCAGCCACAAAAAGGAAGTTGGTCAAATACCTTTTGCCACCACAGCAGGTTAGCAATTTGGCAGCTGCAGGTGGGTGACTGCTGTGGCCATTAGTTGTGCTTCAATTAGACCACTCATATCTTACTCAGGATCCCTCTGATGTGGTACCTACAGCCACTATGCACTAGGGGTCAGCCACTTCCTCTACAGCTGTTGGGATTCCCTCAGGGGGAAAGGGAATGACACTGTTGCCAGTCCTTCAAGAGGGAGCAGGGAGACTTGCTTGCTTTGTCAGAATGTTGTGCCCATCCCTGGGGAAGCTGCTGTTGCCATTAATGGTTTTGGCCCCATTGTTTCTGTCAAAAGCAAACAGAAAACTAAACATGTCTACTTCTGAAATTTGTGTGAATGGAGTAGTTTACTGGGGGTGCATCAGGGTTTAGTTCAGGCTGTTGATCCTTCTTGTAAAGCAGTTTCTGGTAATAGAGAAGCGGATACCTGTTTTTTGAAAAGTTTCCCTGATTCTGAATCTGAACAGGAAGATAAAGGGACCGATACAGGGTTTTCCCCCTCTGATTGATTTCTGATTCAGACTCATCAGTTTGTGATTGTCCCTGCAGGATTTTCTTTGAGTCTGTTTCCAGAATGTGGCAGTGTTTTCAGTGAGAGAGCACAGAGGTTTCTCAGTCCCTCAAAAAATACTATGAACTTGTTGCATAAGGAATTTTCAGATCCTTCACCTTTTCCTCCAGTTCTGTTAATTTTGAATGATTTGTGTTACTACCTCCAGTTTTCCTAATAGTCAGCCAACTTACCCCTGCAAAGGCCGAGGGGATGTATAAAGTTCTTCAGTCTTTTACGTTTTTATGCGCTGTCTTCTTGCTCGTCTGTCAAGGTACGCTTGTTCATTTCATCATGTCTGCCCATGGATTTTCCCTTTTCATTGTAGCTTAAGTTAGTGTGTTGCTTACCAAACCTCCTAGAAGGTGGATCCTTGGTATATTCATGTTGTTTTAGAAAAATTTACATGTTCTATTTGAAACCTCTGTACATACTTTTACAAGTTATATTCCTTCTATAGGGCTTGGGACAGTCTTTCCTAAAACCTTTCTCCATGGGATACTGCATACTTACCCTTTCTCCTCCTCTTCCCAGTCAAATTTAAGGATGTGGTAGTCAGCCCATATAGCTAAGGAAGCTGCAGTAGTTTTCAGATGATGAACATAGTATAGTTGTGTAAGTAAACTTACCATTGCAGTAGATGTCTGATCATACTTCTGCAATAGCCACTCCCTCCCTCCTCATTTTTGCATGCTTTTTTGTTCCCTGGATGTGGGCTGTTTTTTTTTTTTTTTCCCTATAGCATTTGCTGCCTTTCAGGAATCTAGCTTCCCTCTCAGTTGGCATAAAAGCTCTGAAAGGCTTGGTTCCCAAGTGTCTTTCTTCAGCTCTACTTTAACTTGTAATTGAATGTGTGGAAAGTGTCCTTAAGCTCAGGAAACTGGCCAGTTGTGAAACCATTAGTCAGATAAACCCATATAGCTAAACCTACTGCAGCAGTGATCATTTGAGCATCTGTTATAGTAAGTTTACTTTACAGAGTTGTACATTTTCCTTGTATTAGGAGCTCAGGAACAAGACCCTGGATGTCCTGTTTGGGGAAGTGCTACTTCATCCAGGCCGACTGATGACCTCCTTGCAAGTGTGCTGTAAAGGAATGAGGTGCTTATCTATGTGGAAGGCTTATGCTTTGTGTCACCTTCCACCTCCACTTTTTTTTAAGCTTGGCCAATCCAGTAAGAGGAAGTAGCTTTTTTTTTTTTTTAGCATACATGGAAGGTTTAATGAGTCGCAGTTTTGCTGCCTCCCTCCAGTGCTGGCAAAGTTGCCAAAGAGGGTTATCCTCCAGCTGGCCCTTTGTAGTCTTGGCTCTGGCTTGGGACGGTCTTTAGTGAGAGGGGCTATTTTGTGTGATTGCCCTAGCCTAGAGAACCATCACCAGGGGCAAGTTCATTCTGGAGATGAGCCATTCTTGGCCACACCATGGGAATGCTGCAAACACCGTACACCACCCGTAGGGGCTGTTAAAATCTGTTTTATGGAATAGAGTTAAAGGTTGTTAGCATTACCTCCTCCTGCTTCTGAGGGGAGATAGCCATGTTGTGTCTCATTGAGTATCTTGAGCAGCACATCGTTTGCATTGGTTTCAGATGGTCATTGCCCAAGGGCTGTAGCCCATGCTTCTGTAGGTCACATGAATTGTCACTGAATGCTTCTTAGAACATCAGTTTTTGTAAGTTCTGTTGGAAATGTCTTAATTTCAGTTTAGACTTGCCCTAGTGCCCATAGTTTACCATGGTGTTGGTTGTGATTGCTTAAGGTTTGCAGGTGTGAATGCATGCTTGGCTTGTAGTGTCCTTGTACTAGAATTCCCTGGAAATGACCCGGCAGTGTGCAGTCTCATGTGTGCCATCTCTGCACCTCCCCATCAATTCAATTAAGACCTCACTGACTGACTAGAGAACTTTAGCAGCAAGCCACCAGACCCTCTCCATTGTTATTCCTCTTGCAGATTTTTATAAGTTTCTCTGGACCCGTAAGCAAGGTGTCTTGTCTAAGCTCCCACTACAGGGATTGTAATCCCCTCTTCTGTGGAAAGGAAGCTTCACATTGGACAGTTGGAACTAAGTGTAGTCATCCTGGTCCTGATGGCCTTGAAAACAGCTATTTATAGGATATGTCATCATCTGATCAGACAAAGCAGGTTAATTTGTGGTGAATAAGCTAAACAACACAAGGTTGTACTCCTGTGGAGGTAGGTGGTGGTTTTCTGACAGCAGGCCATAAATAGGCAGGACTTCCTCAGCATTTTGCATCTTTGGGAAATGAACATGAACAAACTGGGAAACTTGCTGAGCTGCTCTTCAAGTGTGTTCTGGAAGCTGTAGATGTAGAGGGTTATACCTAGTCATGTACTTTTTTTTTCTGAAAGTGGGCAGTCTAGATGTTGACCTGCTCACTGTGGGAGAGTGTGATCCTACTCTGTTTCTGACAGATTTAGTAGAATGTAGAGGTGAGAGCAATGGGTGTATTATTTCTTTCCTATGTCAGGGAAGATTCCTGTATACCCACTGATTCAGTTTGTCATCACAGCGTCAAAGACTAAAGACCAAAGCCCATTTATGTTATCCTTTAGTGGCCTCGAAGGATGTGTTCAAATTGTCATGTACCTGGTGATACAAGAAGCTCTTCTGGTCCAAGCCAAAGGTATTTCCCCCTCGGTTGACAACTGGTTCCACCTCAAAGCTTGGCTTCTTCTGTAGAGACCTTTATATCCCACTTTGTGAGTTTGAGGTCTCAGATGAGGCTTTACTTAAACAAGCCTATGACCTTACATGTAATGCAGTTTCTTAATTTCCTTGAACTCAACTTCACTGTCTGTCGGTCAACTTGCAGCTGATTTTGACTTGTTTCGTATATGTGACAGTTGAGACCTGAAATGAACACTATCAAGGTACTTGTGCTGATAGTCTTTGTGCAGACTGGAGCCCAGCACTGATTAAGCAGTTCCTTAAAGGTGTGCCACATCTTTATTATTTGTAATACACTTCCCTTTTGTGGGATTTAGCCTCTGAATTTGTCTGGCCAGATATTCAGCTGCCACTTAAGAAAAAAGTCAAAAACGTCTACAGTGAATCTGCTGCTGTCCTTACTCTGGACATCTGTTGGGTTGGATGAGGAACCAAAGGACTATCCAGTGCCAGCATTGTCTCTCTCATAACCTAGTTGGAGGCCATCATGGGACTGTCTACTTGTACATCCTCCATTGGCAGGACTTTACTCAGGATTTTTTAAAGCTCTTATGTCTTTAAAAGCCCCTCAAGGCTTGTCTGCCCCTGTTGCTTTTCCCTAGTCCCCTACACCTAGAAAAAAGTAAGAGGGAATTTGATTCCTCTGAGGAAGAGCTAGATTTTTACACAGATCAGTTATTGGCTTACTCTTAAATCCATTCTCTTGCCCTGGGGTATAAAGATGATGAGGCACTTTTTCCTGACTCCCGTCTGGAGGAATTATCTTTTGAAGATACTGTGTGGGTACGTATGATGGAAGATTTTAAATGGGATTGTTCCCAGGTTTCTGACATTTAAGAGGTAGCATGAACTCTTACAAATAGATTCTTCCAAACCTTCTGTATTACCTGTAGTATTGGATTCTGCTCTTTTGGACTTACTCTTCAGCTTCTCAGGCCCTTAATTCCCTCTTGCTCTTGCTTTACATGTTCTATAGAGACCCCAAAACTCAAACATTTTTGCATAAGTGTCCTAACCCAGCTTTAATTTCCGTGCCTGTTGATCAGTCATCACAGTTACTGTTCTCCTAAATGTTTGCCTTATGGTCAGGACAGATGTGCCATGGAAAGGTATGGAAAAAATGTATACTTCTGCTACCTTAGGACTTTTAACTATTAGACCCATATGACTATGTGTATTTGCTCTTCTTTCTAAAACCTGATTTATGAGGCAGTGTCTTCTGTCATTTCCTTTTTGAGTTCTGCAGTTGTGATGTAGATGCATCCTCTAGGGCAGCTGCTTCAACTTCTGTGATGAGAAGATATTCTTGGCTGTGCTTGTAGGCAACAGGCCATATTACTGGAGCCCCCCCCCCCCCAGATAACCAGAATCTCTTCAGCTCTGCAGCTGCTGAGCTTTTTATGACCCTACTGAAACAGAGCTTCCTCTTTCTCATTCATGTATTCTAAAGGAATTAGCCCCTCTAAATCTCCTTTTGTTCTTAGGTAGCAGAGGCAGCCTTCTGGGACAATCGGTCTTCCAAGAGTTTTTTTCTGACAAGCCTTCTCAGGGTTCTAAGAGTCAGAATCCTCCTTTCTTTGACAAATCTGCTTCCATTTGACATTCATCCATTCTGCCCCTTGGCCACATATCTCCCTGTCTTTCAGGTTTGACTGTCTTCTGTCTGACAACAAATAACCATGCACTATTTTAGGATGTGGAAGTCCTTTCCTCCATTCTCAAGCCTTTTTCATCTTCCTCCTTTCTGGCTCCCTCATTTTCCTTTGGTCTTTCAAGAAGTTTTAGTGCAGGGAACCATTCAGTCAGTCACTCCGTCTCAGCAGGACACAAGTATTTTACTCCAGGATGTTTTTTGGTTCCCAGGAAGCAGGGATCTTGAAGGCCTATTCTGCATTTTTCTTTTCTGAACATCTTTCTAAAGGTTCCTTTCTTCAGGATGTTGTATTTTCAGATGCTTTTCCCTGTCTTGCTTCCCCACGGTTTTCTGTTGTCCCTGAATTTAAAGGATGCTTACCTCAACAGCCCTATTTATCCTGTTTTCACAAAGTTTTTACACTTAGTTTCATCCTCACATTTTCAGTTCTCTGCTTTGCCTTTTGGTCTTTCTACATCTCCAAGGGGTCTCTACCAAATGTGTAGCCATAGTGGTAGCCTTTGTAGTTTTCAGGAAATTCATATCTTCCCTTATTTGGACAATGTCTTGATTCAGGTCCCTCTCAGCAGCTGCTACTTCAGGATCTACATTTTCCTATTGTCTGCAGTGTGGGGTTCACTCTAAATCTCAGACTGTACTGACCCCTTCTCGGGACCAAGTGTTTCTGGGGTACAGGATTCAGACCATACCAATGATGTCTTTCCTTCCGCCTCAGAAGGTCCTGTCCTTGACTATTTTCAGTGTCTTCTTCCTCTTCTGTTCATTCCTGTAAAATGATTTATTTGAGCTTTGGGTTTGTGGAATCTTCCAGTCCCAATTTTTCCTTCTGGAAGACTCCATATCAGAAAAATTCAGTGGTATCTCAAGACTGGGTTCAGCACTGCCATCCTTTGAAGTTTCCTGTTCCTGTCTTGCCTTATCTGAAGCTTGAGTTCCATTGGTAGAGTCACCAGATTTCCCTAAATCCAGGTCTTCCCATCTAAGTTCCTCTTTCCACTTAGGAGCTATTCACAGTTGCTTCAAAGAGGGTTGGGGATCCTTGTCCAACAAACTCAAGATCCAGGGACTTCGGTCTCCTCAGCAACTGACAAACCATATCAACCGCAAGAAGATGGGAGCTCTGATTCTGGCCCTTCTGGCTTTCCACTCCCCTTGGATCCCAAGAGTTTTGATTGTTTTCACAGACTACCACACTCATGGGGTGCATCAACAAGCACGGGTGCACAAAGTCATACCTTCTTTGCAGACAGTCTCTTCAGGCTTGGGATTTTCCAGTCCACCATCAGTTGTTTCTTCAGGCGGTTTATATTCCTTCAGAGCACAGTCATGTGGCAGACACTTTAAGCAGGTCCAGGACATTATATATTGGTGGGGTACTCCTCAAGTGGATCTTTTTCTCCCTTCTGAACAGACAACTTCCCCAGTTCTGTTCCAGAGTGCCAAGTCCTCTGGATTTGTGAGTGGATGTCATGTATGTCGCCTGGGAGGGGAGGTATCTATTTACATTTTACTTTCTTCCTGTGCTACCAGAAGTTCTGTACAAAATCATGTGGGACAAGCCCAAAATTTTGTTGGTGGCTTCCTTTTGGTCCAGGCAGTACTGGTTCCCCCTATTGTTTCATCTGGTCAGGGGCAGTCATCACAAATTACCACAGGATAGATCTTCTCCCACAGGGCAAGAGATCTCTCATTCACTTGCTACTTGCCCACTCTTTAGTTGATTCTCTGGGTGATAGGGTTTTGATTCCTTATTGATAACTTTTGTGGATGTGCTTAGGGTTTTGCAGGAGACCAGGAAACCCACTACTAGAAAATCCTATGCAACTAAAGGATGAATTTTTCTATTTGGTATCTCAAGGGTGACTTGCACCATTTTCGCATCTTAGATTTAAATAGACAGCTCTGATATTAGCTGGACAAAAACGGTATCAGTAAGTCTAAGCAACTTTGTTTCTTTTCATGCCAGGAAACTGTTTGGCTGTTTCTAAACAAATCCTCTCCTGGATCTTGAAATACATGTTTTTGCTTTCCATTAATGGCAAACTGCTTTCTTCTGCTATAACTCATTCTTTCAGGACAGTTGCCTCATCTGGTGCTTTTTTTCAGAGGTCTGGATACTGGATCCATTTTGGAAGCTGCTGCTTGGTCTTCTGTACACACCTTTAAGTTGGATGTCATTTCTAAGGCAAGGGTGGGGTTTGCCAGGGCCATCCTGCATTGGGTTTTTGAGGGCCCTCTGTGGCTTCCTCTTCCCTTCCTCTCCAGTAGCTTTTGTGGTCCCAGTTATAAACAGAACTGTAGCAGTAATAAGGAAGGACATAGTATAGTTGCGACATCGTAGCATAACAGTAGTAGAGGTCCTACTCCTAACTGTTGCAGTGTTCTATCCCTCCTCCTCCCTGTTGTTCTTTGTTACTTTCCTTCTGGCTGAGGGGTCTTTATCTTTCTTCTGTTTCTTTCTTTCCTAGATGCACATGTTCTTGATTCTCTTGGTTTGCTGTGTTCTAGTAGGGCAGTGCAGATGTTCTTCGTGTTTCACTGGTGCAGTCATCACAATTGGGTTATCGACTTGCAGTAGCCCCCAGTCGGCCTGATTATCAAAGTATTGGGTCCTGCATCGGTTGCGGTCTCATCTTCCGTGACAACAGGTGTAGTCAGGGGTGTAAAGCATGCAGCCGACGCCATTACATCAGTCTTTCTTGCCGCGCGGTGCCAGAAGCAGTTTGCAAGCGCCAGTCGGCCGACTCCTGAAATTTTCGTTTTCAAGTTTCAGAACCGAAGTCTTCAACTAAAGCTTAAGTACCCCATTGGGGAAACTTTTTCTTGCTTAGCAAATGTCAGTAAAAGTCAATAATTTTTTCCTGTGGAAAGCAAATACCTCGAAAGATTTTCATTCTTACTGTTCCTTGCCTAGGCCCTGACAACGACGTACCTCTGTCGGTTTTGTGCCTTATTTAATCTAGGAACTATTCGTCATCTGTATATTTTCGCTTCTAAATATTTTGGTACTCTGTTCAATTATCCAGATACGTCTTCGGTAAGCCACTCTACTACCAACATTCCGAAAAAACACAAAGATAAAGACAGAGACAGGCTGCCTAGGTCCAAAGCTGCCAACGACGCTTCTCCTAAGCTAGTTGCCGGTACTCAGGTGCTTTCGCAGCCCCTGATACCTGCTACTTCAGATTCACAGGCCTCCTACTGAGACCCATTCTGAGTCCAGTATGCCGTGAGATGCTTCAACTGTGGAACCTGCGGATGTCTCTACTATTGGATGGGTCAGGAGCCACTGTGCAGGCACTGGCTTATGAGGGTGTTTTTAGGCCCTACTGACTTGCATATTAGACCAACACCATCTTCAAGGCCTAAAACTCGAACCATGCCTAGGAAACAGATGCCCAGACCCACATGGTCAGGCCTCTATGCCTAAAAAGCAAAGAATGTCTGAAGACCTTATTACTTTAATCAGGGGAAGCCAACCTTCCCCCTCTGAGACCTAGGACTGAATTTGCTGATGATACTTCTGACCAGGATTCTGAAATTTCTGTCTCCTGTGATGACCAGGATTTACCCTTATCCACCTATGAGGATTCTGATGCAGAGGACTCTATTCCCTCTGCTTCTCCCCAGAGGATTTTTCTTTTGGTGAAATCTTGCATACTCTTAGGGAGCATTTTCACTGGGAAAGCCAGGATTACTCTGATTCTAAAAAGAGGCTTAGAGATTTCTTACTCTTGCCCCAACACTGGCCTTTAGCTATCCCTCCTCTGCTGGACATTGTTGATGCCTTTTCGGAATCTAGTTTGGCTTCTGACTCTCTACCACCTGCTCCCAGAAAGCTTGATGGATATTACAGGGTTCCTGATTCTCAAGTTCCTTTTTAAAAATCCTACTGCGGATCCTGAGACCATTTCACAGGGACCTAAGGGCATTAAGGCTACTACTGCCAAAAATCCTACCCCCCTCTGATAGATTCCACGGCCCTGGATAGATGGAGTAAGCAGGTATACACCTATGCAACATTGGCCATCAGGGCCTTAAATTGCCAGTTTCATATGTTAAAGTATCAGCAGCATATTATTGGATTGCTTAAACAGAAAATGATGATTCCTGATTGTGCTGAAAATAAGGATTTACAGGATTTAATGCATTCTGCTAAACAGGTTGGAAAAAATACTTTGCAGTGTGGTTTTGATTCCCTAGAAGCATCTTGCAGGGCTGCTGTCACCGGGTCTGTACTTAGAAGGCATGCTTGGCTTAAGGAGCATTCTTTGCCAGATCATGTTAAAACTAAATTGCTGGATGTTCCCTTAAGTCAGGACTGCCCGTTTGGCAACAAAGCAGAATAAGTTCTTAAAAAGATGGAGGAAAAACTAAGTCTGTGCAAACTGTTAAATGATTTCTTACAAGTGCAGCCGCCAAGATTTAGTAGGCATTGGCCCTCAAAAATTGATCCTTTCCTGCCTCTTTCAGGCCTTCTCAGTTCAAGCCCAGAACCAGCAGAACAACCAGGCTTCAGTCCCAGGGTACACACAGGACTAAGCAGTGGGGGGCTCCCACTTCCAAATCAGGGAGTAGTAAGACCCCCCCCACCACCACCACCACCACCATGGTAAGCTGTCTCAATGACTTGACTTTAAAACTTCCAAGCACTTCTCAACTGACTGCTCTTTTAGGTGGAAAGATTGCTCTGCAAGCAAAAATCTGGGAACTCATTACCCAGGACAAATGGGTTTTAAAGTTTCCCAAGGAAACAGATTTCACTTCCACATGTTACCAACCCCAAATGGTTGGCCAGATCTACCCCCAAATCAGTGGGCAGCGGCTCAAAAGCAAGTGTACTCTCTCAAGATTACAGGCTATTCAGACTGTGCCGGAAGAGGAAAATGGAAAGGTTTCTACTCTACTTTTCCTGGTACACAGAAACAGCAACTCAATGCATCCTATCCTGAACCTTTCTATCCTAAACACCTATTTGGTGATTCCAAAATTCAAGATGCTAACTCTTCACCAGTTGCTTCCCATGATGGGCAAAGATGCCTGATTGGCAACACTGGATTGAAAGGAAGTCTACCTGCACATCCCAGTCGGAATCTTGCAGAACATACCTACGCTTCAAAGCATGCTGCATGCACCATCAGTTCTCTACACTGCCCTTTGGCTGATCATCTGCGCCCAGGGTATTCACAAAGTGCCTAGCTCCAGTCATTGCATTTTGCAGGCAAAGAAATATTCAAATATATCCATACCTGGACGATTGTCAAATTCAGGCAGAAAGCCAGGACATACTTCTGAATCATCTGGCATTTGTACAAAAGGTGCTAACTTGTCTGGGGTACACCATAAACAAAAGGAAATCACAGTTGGTACCCAGTCAACAAATTATATTCCTGGGAGCAAGCTTGAATACAACTTCCCAGATGGCTTTCCTCATGCCAGAGAAACAAATTCATTTGACAACTTTCAAACTAGTGGCCACAAAAACCCTGCTATCTGCAAGGCAAATACTGCAAGGCTTGGGGTTCATGGCCTTGTGCATTCTGCTAATTCCATATTCAAGACTGCATATTAGGAAACTACAATGGTATCTAAAAAGCCTATGGTCTCAACATTCTCAGGATCTAGAAGCAATGATTTGTATCATACCTTGCCTATGGTTAGAATTCCTTTTCTGGGCAGAGGCCTGCCACCAAAACAAGGGACTACCATTCACTCTACCCCCTGCTGCCCAAACCCTAACAGACGCATCAGACTATGCATGGGGGGGGGGGGGCCTCACCTGGCAGGGAAGTGCATTCAGGGCAAATGGAACCCAAGTCAAATGCACCTGTATATCAATCAAAATGAAATGTTAGCTGTGCAGAATGCTCCGACAGCCTTCAAGGACCACATTCTTCCAGGACAATTAGTGGTAAAGATGGACAATACCACTGTTATGAGGTACATAAGCGGGGGGGGGGCATTCCTACCCCCTCTGCAGACTAGCCATGGCTCTGTGGAACACGGCCTTGGGCTACCAAGTGCATCTACAGGCTCAATTCCTGGCAGGAAAACTAAATACACTGGCAGACAAACTAATCAGAAATCTCATGGGCCCACACGAGTGGAAACTGGAACCAAAGACTTTCAACATGTTGATAAACAAATGGGGGAGCCCAGATAAAGACCTGTTTGCCTCCCCCTAGAACTACCAATTGGACATTCTGCACAAGGACTCCCAAAAACAAGCTTGGAAAGTGGATGCTGCGTCCTTCAGCTGGAAAAATCTATCAGTTTATGCCTTTCCTCCTCTGCCTCTCCTCTCCAAAGTACTACTAAAGATCAAACAGGAAAACCAAGGATGATATTGATTGCACCAGACTGGCCATGCCAACACTGGTGTACCCCCTCTTGCGCAGTGTCACAGCTAGCCCCATGGCACCTGCCTCGGACCCCTACCCTGCTGTCACAGCAGAAGTGCCAGATTCTGCACCCTGGCTTCAAACCCTGAACCTGGCAGCCTGGCTAATTACCTAATGTGTCCGTCACCATCCCTCAGTAAACAAGTGTTTGATGTCATTCTGGAGGCAAAGAGGCTTAGTACTAGAAAATCTTATGCTGAAAAATGGAAAAGATTCTTTGCCTGGAGCCAAACTCAAAGGATGGCCACAGCAGTGCCCAATTTACCACTGATTATGCAGTACTTAGCTGAGAGGCTTCACAAGGGCCTTGGCTTTTCCTCCATCAAAATTCACGCCTCAGCCATTTCAGCACAGAACCACCCCTCTTTTCTCACCCACTGTTCAAGCAGTTTCTCAGAGGGGCCAAAAACTTAAGACCACCCAAGAGAGCTCCAACTCCAGCCCTGGGACCTTAACTTTGTATTGGAAAAACTCACTGTGCCTCTTTTTGAGCCAGCTGCAAGTGCAGAGTTAAAATTCCTTTCTTGGGAAAACATCTTTCCTTTTAGCAATCACTTCAGTAAGAAGGGTATCTGAATTACAGGCCCTTATGGCAGTGGAGCCTTTCATCATCTTTCATGTGGATAGGGTGTCCCTCCTTCATGCTCAAGGTGGTATCCAGTGTGGTTCTTTGCCAACCTTTTCTAATCCACAGAACAAAGGAGAAAGGATACTGCACTCCCTTAGATGTGCACAGACAACTTAGATTTTTACTTGGACAGGACTAAACCTCAAAGGAAGTCTGAACAACTGCTGGTGGCATTTGCTGCAGAGGCGGAGGGGAATGCTATTTCAAAGCAAACCATTTCTAAATGGATAGGCCATTGCATTAATTTCTGCTATAGGCAGCATGGAAAATCTATCCCACAGGTGATTATACCCGATTCAACCAGGGCTGCATCTACCTCTACAGCCTTTCTCAGGGGTGTCCCTACCAGAGACATCCTAGAAGCTGCTACCTGGAGTTCTGTACATACCTTCACCAAGCATTACCATTTGCCATTTGTCTCTAAATCCAAAGCTGGCTTTGCCACTGCAGTCTTGCAGGGCCTTATAGCTGGCCCTAATGCTATCTAAATTCCTCCTCCCATCCTTAGCTTTGGGAATCTACCCAAATGTGATGACTGCAACAGTGAAACACGAAGAACATAGTACAGTTGTGTACACTTACCATAAATGTAGATGTTCAAGTGTATTCACTGTTGCAGTCCTGGTTACCCTCCCTCCAGCCCCCCCTGACTTCTTTTGGCTATACCTCTACACTCCTTTACTATGCTTAAAAGCTTTTTGGTGTATTTGCTTTTTTGTTTGAGGTATAACTGTGTGTGTGTATATCTATATATCTATATATATATATATCTATCTATCTATCTATATCTCTCTCTCTCTCTCTATATATATATATATATATATATATATATATATATATATATATATATATATATATATATATATATGCTTCCCATTAGTGGGGCACCTGACATCTGGGGCAACAAACTGATGTAATGGCATCGGCTGCATGCTTTATACCCCTGACTGCCTGATGTCACGGAAGATGAGACAGCAACCGACACAGGACCCAAGACTTTGATAATCAGGCTGACTGAGGGCTACTGCAAGCAGATAACCCAAATGTGATGACTGCAACAGTGAATACACTCTAACATCTACATTTATGGTAAGTGTACACAACTGTACTTTCTCAGGACTAGGCACTAATGCATCACATATGTAGCTTATGTCCCGACATAGGACATACGTCTGGCATACAGTGCTGGAAAGGTGTAAAGGATTTGGTGTGCTGGCCAGACATTTGGCTATCCAGAGCAGGATTTACCAGTTGTAAGGAATACAGCAACAGTGAGAAGCAGGACATCTACTGTAATAAGATTATACACAACTGTACTTTTCCCTGTGAAAAGTGATCTGGAATTTCCCCTAAACACTGTCAATCTCCCTGCTGCCTTTGCAGGGGCAGAAACTTGAAGAAAACTTCTCTAGATCTGACCAGAAAACTTGTTAAAATTGACGGATTTAGAAAAATACCCAGTTTTATCTCCTTTACACCAGGGAAGAAGGAGTGAACAGTTGACAAACATCCACTTGATCTCCTACTGCACTTTTGTCATCAGGGGCATGATAGCTATCTCATTACTTTAGCTGAAATCCCCATTAAATGTAATACTTTTCTGCTGGAGGGCATTAGCTATCCATCAGTAAACTGGCAGGAGTCTGCAAACGCACTTCACATTATAAAATGCTAACTCCCTTGTACAAAAATAGTTAATCATCCCACTAAGCTTCCTAGTGTCCTTGGTCTTTCCCCCACATGTATGGCCACTTATTGCACACCTCCTTTTCTGGTAAAAGAGAGAGATGCCACCTTAATTGAAAATGTTCTATATTCTGAATCTGGCAGGAGGATGAAAGGGCAGGTAGGTTTTCTGCTCTGATTTCTGATTCAGACTTTGAGCGCTCAGTTCACAACTCTTTTGGGGGTACTGTTTCTAGAATGTTCCAATGTTTTTCAGAGAACACATGTTTCTCAGTCCCTAATAAAATACTGAGTTGCTACAGAAGGAAATTCCAGAACATGCGCATATTCTTCCTGTTTGTTCAGTTTTGGAGGGTGTGTTAACTTCCTACAGTTTGACAGTCAGCCCACTGCCCCCTAAATAGGCAGGTTGTATAAAGTTCCTCAGTCTTTGTCGTTTTTATTCACTCTTCTCAGACCTGATCCAGCATTTATTATCTTTAGGTTTTCTTGCTGCTGCTAAACAATTAATTTCAATCCTAGTATTTATAAGGATGGGAAAAAGTCTATCCTTGTGCAACTTTGATTTTTAGAATTTTGAATAGTCAGGCACATATGTTAATGTTTGTCCTAATTGTGAAAATATGAGGAATGTTTTGTCTGCAGTTTCTTGAGGAAAAATCTTCTCCTTTCGGCTATTCCCATTAGGGGTCACCACAACAGAACAGTTCGCAGAAAGATTGACAGTGAAGTTTTATAGTGTCTAAATGTTCTTCATGTTTCACAGTTGCAGTCATCACACTTGGGTTATCTGCCTGCAGGTAACCCTCGGCCCGAATACCAGAGACTTAGTATTTCTGTCTCAGTTATTGTCGCTCCAGGACTGACGTCAGGTCATCAGGGGTATAAAAACAGGCAGCTGACGCCATTACATCAGTCTTTCTTGGCGAGGAGCCCAAAGCAGAAGCAGTTCGCAAATGCCAGTCGGCCGCTACCTGAGTTTTTGTTTACAAATTGAATAATCCTAAAGTCTTCTAAAGCTAAGTACTCCATTGGGGATCCTTTTTTTCTTGCTCTAACCGATGTCAGAAAAAGTTAATTCCCTTGCCTGTGGAAAGCAAATACCACACAGATTTTCATTCTTACTGCTTCACCTGTTTAGGCCCAGACCACGACGTACCTCGCTGTTGGTTTACTGCCTTGTTCAATGCCTGAACCATTCGTCATCGGGCTCTCATTGTTGCTAAATTCTTTCGCTGTCTATCTCCGTATTCCAAAATGGCTTCAGTAAGCCATCCAACTACCGATATTCAGAAAAAACGTAAGGATAAAGACAGAGATCACACAGGTCCAAAGCTGCAGACGATGCTTCCGTTAAGCTAGTCGCCAGTTCGCTGGTACTCAGTGAGGCGCTTTTGCAGCCCCTGATGCTTGCTTCAATGGATTCGCAGGCCTCTACCGAGACCCGTTCAGAGTCTCGTATGCCGCGAGACTCTTCGACTATGGAACCTGTGGATGTCTCTACCTTTGATAGGTCCAGAGCCGCTGAGCAGGCACCGGCTTTTGAGGCAGTTCTTCGCACTACTGGTGTTCGACTTCATTTTTAAATAAAACTACCGAGTTTCTAAGGCCAAGAGTACGCACTACGCCTAGAAAACCGACCAAAGAGCATGCACCTGCTCCCTTGCCACAACAACAAATGCTTAGAATGGCAGAAGACCTTATTATTTTGATTAGGGGAAGTCAGCCTTCCCTTGCTAAGAGAAAGTCCCCTGCAGCTTCAACAGACCAGGAGTCCGATGACTGAGGTATCCGATTATGACGACATGCCCTTATTTGCTTATGAGGATTCAGATGCAGAGGAATCCATTCCTTCTGCCGCTCCTCCAGAGGATATTTCTTTTGGTGACACCTTACATTGAGAACATTTCCACTGGGAATACCAAGACTATCCTCAGTCCCAAAAGAGACTCGGAGAATTTCTCGATTTGCCACAGCACAGGCCTTTAGCAATGCCCCCAGTCCTGGAAGTTGTTGATGTCTTTGGAATCCAGTCTTACTCCTGATTCTTTACCCTCCTGCCCCTAGGAAACCAGACTGGTACTACAGAGTACCAGACACTCACAAATTTCTTTTCAAGAACCCTACTGTTGACCCAGAGATCATTTCCCGGGGGCCTAAAAGTGTCAAGGTGACTACAGCCAAGAATCTCATCTCTTCGGACAGGTATTCCAGAGCTTTGGATAGATGGGTTAAGAAAGTATATATACCTCTGCAACTCTTGCCATTAGGGCATTGAATTGTCAGTTTCACATGCTGAAGTACCAGTAACATATTATGGAACTTATTAAAAAGTAGCAACCTTTATAGACTGTGCAGAAAATAAAGAATTGCAGGATCTTATGCACTCTGCAAGCCAAGTCAGCAAGCATACTTTTGCAGTGTGGCTTTGCCGCCCTAGAAGCATCTTGCATGGCAGCAGTCACTGGTTCTGTACTGAGAAGGCATGCTTGGCTTAAGGAGCAGACCTTGCCAGACCATGTTAAATCAGTTACTAGACTCCTTTGAACAAGGACAATTCTGCACCAAAGCAGAAGTTCTTAAAAAGATGGAAGAAAAAGCTAAATCTATGCAGACAGATTTCTTACAAGTGCAACCTTCTAGATTCAGTAGGCATTGCCCCCTCAAAGCATTGGTCCTTTCCACCCACCTTCAGGCCATCTCAAACCAGACCCAGGGGAAACGGACCACCCAGACTACAGTCTCAGGGTATGCAGAGATCTAAGCAATGGTGTGCCCCCACCCCCAAAACATGGAGTGGTAAGCCACCTCCTTAAGGAAAAAACTTATCTACTCCACTCCTCGCTTCTGCCCAATTGCTTGTGCCCCTAGGAGGAAAATTTGCCCTTCATGCAAAAAACTGGATGTCCATCACAAAAGACCGATGGGTCCTCAACATTGTATCCCAGGGGTACAAATTCTATTTCCATTCTCTGGCAACCCTAAAAGGGTTCCCAGACCTTCCTCCAAACCACTGGACAGAGGCACAAAACCAAGTCATCCCTGCTCTGTATCCGGGCTATTCAGCTGGTTCCAGTGGAACAGATAGGTCAAGGATTCTATTCCAGACTTTTCCTGGTACCCAGAAAAGATGGCTCTTGGCGCCCAATCCTGGATCTTTCAATTCTCAACACCTTCCTGGTGGTATCAAAATTCAAAATGCTTACCCTGCAACAGCTTCTACCTATGCTAGCCAAGGATGCCTGGTTAGTCACCCTAGACTTGCCTATCTGCACATCCCTATAAAGGGAGTCATGCAGGAAATATCTACATTTCAGGGCTGGATCTATGCATTATCAGATGTTCATGTTTCACTGTTGCAGTCATTACATTTGGGTAATCTGCTGGCAGGTTGCCCTCAGTCGGCCTGAATAACAATGTCTTGGGTCCTGCGTCGGTTGCTGTCACTCCTTCCATGACGTCAGGTCGTCCGGGGTATAAATCATGCAGCCGATGCCATTTTAATCCATCTTTCTTGCGCGGTGCCTGAAGCAGAAGCAGTTTGCAAGTGCCAGTCGGCAGACTCCTGAAATTTTCGTTTTCGAGTTTTAGAACCAAATCTTCAAACTAAAGCTAAGTATCCCATTGGGGAAACTTTTTCTTGCTCCTTACCGATGTCAGTAAAAGTTAATAATTGCATTACTTGTGGGAAGCAAATACGTCATAAGAATTTTCATTTGTACTGTATTCCTTGCCTAGGCCCTGACCACAACGTTGCCTAGGCCCTGACCACAACGTGCCTTGCTGTCGGTTTTGTGCTAAATTTAACCAAC
This sequence comes from Protopterus annectens, assembly GCF_019279795.1. Lineage (NCBI taxonomy): Eukaryota > Metazoa > Chordata > Ceratodontiformes > Protopteridae > Protopterus > Protopterus annectens. Next base: position 483,519,216 of record NC_056727.1, read on the forward strand.
GCACTATTAAGCGTCTGTATATTTTTGCTTCTAAATACTTTGGCTCAAGGTTTAACTATCCTGAAATGTCATCAGTTAGCAGTCCGACTACCGGAATCCACAAAAAAATGCAAAGAAAAGGAGACAGTCAAGGTCCAAAACTGCCTCCACTGGCAAGACCAGTCAGGAGGAGAAGGTAACCACGCACACCACAAACCCAGTCTCACATAGAACTATCACAACTGCAAACCAAACGCACAAAAACATACTCTGAGGCGCTGATTAAAAATCTACCAAAACAACAGAGGCCTCCAAAGCAGACACCCAAGCAACCACCACCTCAAGACATAGCAAATGCAACACACAGTTCACAAAGTCAGTGTGCTAAACAGTCACAGCCCTTAAGGCCAAACAACATGCCAGACACACTTGTAATAGGTGACTCCATAGTCGGGCACACTGACGTCCCGCTCACCAGACTGAACAAGGAGAGGGTCACAGTAAGCTGCCTGTCGGGAGCTAGAATCCACCACATAACGCAAGCACTCAGGTCACTCCACAGCAAGTACAAATATGACTCTGTCATTGTACATGCAGGTGTAAACGACCTGAGACGTACCTCCCTGGACTACATGAAGAGAGACATAGAGGAGCTCTCTGATTATGTAGCCCAGGCCGGTATGACCCTGACCCTGAGCAGCATCTTACCCTCACCAAGAATGATGCCACAGTACAAAGACAAAATGATCAGTTTTAACAATTGGCTTAATTACTGGTGTCATTCTAAGGGGATCCAGTGTCTGTCTGCTTGGGATGACATGCTTGACCAGCCACGCTGCTTCGCAAGGAATGGTTTGCACCTGTCACCCCTGGGCTTCCGGATATTGGCCAAGGCTCTTGCCACCCCCATAGTGCCTTTTTTAGGCAAGGCTCAAATGACAAACCTACCTCCCTAGAAAACACAAGTGGAAAAAAACTAAGGGTAATGCTGCTCAATGCCAGAAGTCTAAACCTCAAGATGCACCTCAAGCCCTTCTCAGTATGGAGAACATCGATGTCTGTGCAGTGACTGAAACCTGGTTCAAGACTCCTGAGAGCACCCCAGCACTATCAGGTTTTACCTCATATCATGCTTTCCGGCCCCAAAACTTGGATAGAACCACAAAAGGAGGAGTATCCAGTTTCATCAAAGATACCCACACCTCCAGGTTAGTGGCAACGCGAAGCATCGGAGACTATCCAGGTGCAACTAACCATAGGCAAAACTGCCTTACAGTTTGTAGCATGCTACAGACCACCCTCTCAAACTCAGGAACCCCACACAGCCTTCCTGAAGACACTGGAGAGTATGAATGTCTCTCCAAATACCATCATTTTGGGAGACTTCAACTACCCAAACATAGACTGGGAACATTACTCAAGCCCCAACACTCTAGCCCAAAGGTTCTTAGAATTCATAAACTCAAATGCAATGGAACAACTAGTCACCATTCCCACAAGAGGAGACAATATACTAGACCTGATCATCACAAACATGGGGACAAAATGCTCCACACCGAAGTACATCCCTCTTTGGTAAGATCAGACCATAAATTAATCTCACTGGAAATCCACATCCCGCCACCCCTGCACAAAAGACCACAGTGAAGAACTTCTCAAAAGCAAACTTCTCACTTCTTAAGACTGAAGTGGTATCTTTCAAGGCCCTGGGCCAGTGGAAACCACAACCCACACTGCTGAATCCCTTGCAAATGCCTTCTATGGGCACCTTCAAGAATGCATGGATCATGCAATCCCAAATAAAACCAAGACCCATTCCCCAAAGGCAGGCGACCGGTCTGGTGGACCCCAGCCATAAACAAACTTTACAACAGAAGGAGGAAGCTACTACATGACAGAGCAAAATCCCTAAAAGGAAAGGCATCTCTGATCAGTACTAGCAAAAACTACGATCACTCATAAAATCATCCAAGGCCAACTTTGAGAGAAAAATCGCAAATGACACAAAAGACAATCACAAGGCCTTCTTTAGCTATGTTAGAAACCTGGGTGGAAACTCCCAGATATGCTCAGTTAGTCCAAAATGACACAAAATACACTGAACCCACTGACATTGCCAACATTCTGGCAGACAGGTTCAGTGCAAATTTCTCCTCCCCCCCAAAAGGAGAAATAACTATCCCAGCAGAGTGTAGCCTCCCTAACATCTCAGATGCCCAGGTGAGAGCCGCCCTCTCTAAAGCTAAAAACACAGCATCAATGGGACCGGATGGTGTCCCAGGCTGTGTGCTACATGAACTCCAAGAGGAACTAAACCCACACATAAGGCTGCTGTTTAATCTTAGCCTTACCAGAGGATACGTACCCAAAGAGTGGCGTACGGCAACAGTGGTCCCACTTCACAAAGGCGGTGCTTCTACAGACCCTGGAAATTACCACCCCATAAGCCTGACGAGCCTGGTCTGCAAAGCTATGGAGAGGATAATTATGGAACTCATAAACAGACATTGGGGACCTACAGACATTGGATCCTACCCAATTTGGCTTTGTCAAGGGCAGATCCTGCCTTATGAACTTGGTCGACTTTTTTGAAACAGTCACTAAGGCCATTGATGAGGGTAAGGCAGTTCACACAGCCTACCTTGACCTTGCAAAAGCCTTTGACACAATACCCCACTCGGGCATCATAGACAAACTCACCAGCTTAAATGTAAACCCATATGTCAAAGATGGGTTGCAAACTGGCTCAAGGACAGAACCCACAGGGTCAGAGTTGCTGGAGCTATGTCAGACTCTAAGCCAGTCACAAGCGGTGTCCCACAGGGCTCAGTCCTGGGACCCCTCTTGTTCGGCATTTATTTTTCCGAGGTACAGGCAAACATAGGAGGATTGTGGCTGACAAAGTTCGCAGATGACTGCAAACTGGGCCATAATTGATACTCCAGCGGACACAAACATCCTTCAGAGAGGCCTCATAGAAGCGGATAATTGGTGCCAGAGCCATGGCCTTAAGCTAAACGCCAAAAAATGTATAGTCATACCCTTTGGGAAAAACAAGGTACCGACAAATTACCACATAGGCGGTAATCCATTAAGTACGGAAGAGGTAATCAGGGACCTAGGGACCCAGGTTGACAGTAACCTCTCATTTGACACTCACATTGCCAAAGTGGTTAGGAAGACCTTCTATATTGCCCACCTTATCATGAAGGGTTTCACATCTAGATCAGGAGAGGTCATTGGGCCCCTGTACTCTTCTCTTATCAGGCCAATGATCGAGTACGATGCCCCATTTGGGATGTATCTCACCCGATACCTGCAGCAGTTGGAAAGACCCCAAAAGTTCCTCACCAAGAGGATAAAGGGTCTTAAACATATGTCATATGCTGCCCGACTGAAAAAACTCCAGCTCTATTCAGTCGCATACCGCCTACTCAGAGGTGATCTGTGCCTGACGTACAAGGCCATGTCCAATCTTGAATTAATGGACATGCTCCACCTCAGAAAATCCAAATCCATCAGAGCCACGAGAACAAGTGACTTAAACCTCAACACAGAAATAAATAGAACGTGCTGGAGGGACAGATTCATAACCCAGAGGCTCCCTACACTCTGGAACAGAATCCCAGTCCATGTTGGGCAGAGCCCCTCACTGACTCTATTCAAGAGAAATCTTGATGAGTGGATGGGAGATCGTAGGTTTACCCCGGGGGCCATCTCTTTGTCACTACTAGACAGAGTAAACTAAACCCTAAAAGGGCGTAGTATTCTCATCCTAAGGGGTGGTGTAAGCCACATAAACTCTGGCTAGGCTTATAAATGCCCTAGGGCAGATAGCCTAGTACGGACCTATGAACCTAAGCCAGTCGCTGGTTCGCAGATACTCAGTGAGGTGCTTTCTCAGTCCCTGATGCCCACTACTTTTGATTCGCAGGCCTCTACTGAGACCCATTCGGAGTCTGGTATGCCACGAGATTCTTCAAGTATTGAACCCGCGGATGTCTCTCCCTTGGATGGGTCCGGAGCTGCTGAGCAGGCACTGGCTTCTGAGGGTTTCAGGCCTAAAAAATTGTATATTAAACGGATGCCATAATCAAAAACAAGGCCAAAACCAACTTCTCTGTCTAAAAAAACTGACGCATGAGCCACATGTTCAGGCCCTTATGCCTAAAAAAACAAATAATCAAAATGGCTGAGGATGTAATTACCTTTAACAGGGGTTCCCAACCCCCTCATACTAAGAGGCCTAGGCAAGGCACTGATTATGAATCTTCAGATCAGTTTTCCATTTCTTCAGATTCCTCTTCTGATCAGGAATTTTCTATGATGCAGAAGAATCCATCCCTTCTGCTTCTCCTTCTGAGGATTTTTCTTTTGGAGAAGCTTTGCATACCTTAAGGGAACATTTTCATTGAGAGTGTCAGGATTTCTTAGAATCCAAAAAGAGGCTTAGGGGTTTTCTTCTTCCTCAGCATAGGCCTTTGGCTGTTTCCTGCTTTTTTCTCAGAATCCAGAATGGCTCCTGATTCCTTGCCTCTGGCTCCTAGTAAGCCAGACAGATATTTCAGGGTTCCTGACTCCCACAAGTTTTTTCAAAAATCCTACTGCTGACCCTGAAACAATTTCACAGGGCCCCAAGGGTGTTAAGGCTTCTACTGCTAAAAATCCTACCCCTTCTGATAGACTCCAGGGCACTGGATAGATGGGGTAAGAAGGTTTATACATCTGCAACCCTGGCAATCAGGGCTTTAAACTGTCAATTTCATATGCTTAAATATCAACAGCATGTCATGGGCTTAAACAGAAAATTATGTTGATTTCTGATTTTGTGGAAAAGAGTTGCAGGATTTATTGCACTCAGCTGAACAAGTTGGAAAGCATACTTTGCAATGTGGTTTTGATTTCTTGGAGGCCTCTTGCAGGGCCGCTGTAACTGGATCTGTAATAAGAAGGCATGCTTGGCTCAAGGAGCAAAATCTGCCAGATCATGTTAAAGCTAAATTGTTGGATGCTCCTTTACAACAGGATAGTCTGGTAATAAGGCAGAGGAAGTTTTGAAAAAGATGGAAGACAAAGCTAAATCTATGCAAACTGTAAAAGATTTCTTGCAAGTGCAGCCACCCAGGTTCAGTAGGCACTGGCCTACTAAGAATTGGTCCTTTCCAGTACCCAACAGAGCCGCTCAGGTCAAACCCATACACTCGAAAGGCTCCAGGTTTCAGTCACAAGGAACTTACAGAACAAAACAATGGGGTGCCTCGCATCCAAATCTGGAAGTAGCAAAGCACCCCTCTACAGTAAACGGTCTCAATGACTTTCCTCTGCCATTTCCAAGCACTTATCATTTGGCAGCCCCTTTGGGGGGGGAAACTAGCGCTTCATGCTCAAAATTGACATCTAATTACCCAGGACAAGTGGATCTTAAATATAGTATTCCAGGGATATAGATTTCATTTCCATACATTGCCAATTCCAAACGGATGGCCAGATCTGCCACCAAATCAGTGGGCTGAGGCACGGAAACAAGTCATGTCCCTCATGGAAATGGGGGTTTTTCAACCAGTACCAGAAAAGGAAAAAATGACAAGTTTTTTATTCAAGACTTTTCCTGGTACCCAGAAAAGACAAATCGTGGCATCCAGTTCTGCACTTATACATTTTAAGTATCTTCCTGGACATTCCAAAATTCAAGATGCTGACTCTACAACAGTTACTACCTATGCCAGGCAAGGATGCATGGTTGGTAACTCTAGACTTAAGAGGCTTACCTTCATATCCCAATCAGGGAATCTTGCAGAAGATACCTCCGCTTCAAAGCAGGCTATTTGCATTACCAGTTGTCTGCACTGCCCTTTGGCTTATCTACTGCGCCCAGGGTCTTCACAAAGTGCCTGGCACCAGTGATTGAATTTTGCAGACAAAGAAACATTCAAATGTATCCTTATCTGGACGATTGTCTAATTCAGGCAGAAAACTAGGACACTTCTACAACATCTGGTGTTTGTAAAAAGGCTTTTAACATGCCTAGGGTACACCATAAACTAAAAGAAATCACAACTGGTACCCCCTCAAATAATTACATTCCTGGGTGCAAGCTTGAATACAACTGCCCAGATGGCTTACCTCACACACGACAAATCCAATTGATAACATATTTCAAACAAGTAGCCACAAAAACCCAGCTATCTGCAATACAAATTCTGCAGGTTTTAGGGTTCATGGCTTCCTGCATTCTACTAATTCCATATGCAAGACTGCATATGAGGAAACTTCAATGGTACCTAAAAAGCTTATGGAGTCAACATTGTCACAGCCTGGAAACTATGATTCCTCTCATTCCTTGCCTGCAGCAGGAGTTCCTATGGTGGGCAGAGGCCTGTCACCAAAACAAGGGGCTGTCATTTATTCTAACCCCTGCCACCCAAACCTCGACTACAAACGCATCAGACTATGCTTGGGGGGCCCATCTGGCAGGGAGATGCATTTAGGGTGAATGGAGCCCTAATCAAATACACCTCCATATCAACCAGAAAGAAATGCTAGCTGTACAGAATGCTGACAGCCTTCAAGGACTTCCTTCATCCAGGACAACTACTGATAAAGGCGGACAACACCACAGTTATGTGGTACATAAACAAGCAGAGGGGTACCCACTCATACCCTCTTTGCAGACTAACCATGGCCTTGTGGAACACAGCCTTGACTTACCAAATACATCTACAAGCTCAATTCCTGCCAGGAAAGCAAAATACTGTGGCAGACGAACTAAGCAAAAATCTTACGGACCCACACAAATGGAAACTGTATCCACAAATCTTCAGCATGTTGACACGAAAATGGGGGAGCCCAAACATAGATTTTTTTGCCTCTCCCCGAAACTATCAGACAAATTCTGCACGAGAATTCATCACAAAAAAGCTTGGAAAGTGGATGCTCTATCCTTCAGCTGGAGAAACCTATCAGTCTATGCCTTTCCCCCTTTGCCTCTGATCTCCAAGGTTTTGCTAAGTCAGACAGGAAAAAACAAAAATGATTCTGATTGCTCCAGACTGGCCTCACCAACACTGGTACCTGCTTCTATGGAATATGTCGCACCTTCCTCTGTGGTACCTGCCTCAGACACCTCACCTGTTGTCTCAGCAGAACTATCGAATTCTGCACACTGAGCTCCAAACTCTGAATCTTGCAGCATGGCTAATCAGCTAATTGCACCAGTCACATCTCTCAGTAAACCAGGGATGGATGTCATTTTGGAGGCTAGAAGGCCTAGTACTAGAAAATCTTATGCTGATAAATGGAAAAGATTCTGTGCCTGGAACCAAGCACAAGGAATAAACACAGCAATGCCCAATATTCCTCAGATTCTGCAACATTCATCTGAGATGCTTCACAAGGGCCTATCTTTTTCTTCTATAAAAATCCATGCCTCTGCCATCTTGGCTCATTACAACACAGCCTCCTCTCTTTTCTCATCCCCTGCTAAAGCAGTACTTCAGAGGGGCCAACAAATTTGAGACCTCCCAGGAGAGCACCAACTCCTGCATGGGACCTCAATTTTGTGCTGGAAAAACTCACCCTACCTCCTTTTGAACCAGCTGCTACTGCAGACCTAAAATTTCTGATTCAGGCAGACAGGAATTACTATTGCAGCACCTGACATTTATGAAAAACCTTCTTACTTCCCTAGGGTAATCAATGAAAAGAAATCAAAACTGGTGCCCAGTCAAAAGATTGTATTCCTGGGAGCAAGCTTGAACATAGCATCCCGGATGGCATTCCTCACTTCAGAAAAACAAGTCTGACAGCTTACTTCAAACAAATGGCCACCAGAACCCAGCTGTCCGCAAAGAATATACTGCAGGCCCCAGGGTTCATGGCCTCATGTATACTGCTAATTCCATATGTAAGACTGCATTTGAGGAAACTTCAATGGTACTTAGGCTTTGGTGCCAACAGTCATTCCTATCATACCCTGTCTGCGGACAGAGTTTCTTTGGTGGGCAGAAGTATGCAACCACAACAATGGACTGCCTTCAACCCCACGCCACCCAGACCCTAACGACACTCAGACTATGCCTGGGGAGCACACATGGATGGCAAATGCATTCAGGGCCACTGGAGCCCAAGTCAAAGTCATCTGCACATCAACCAAAAAGAGATGCTAGCTGTGCAAAACACCCTGATGGCTTTCAGATTCCTACTCTTTCCAGGACAAAAACTAATAAAAACAGACCGCCACAGTTATGTGGTACATCAACAAGCAGGGGAGGAACCCATTTGTACCCACTCTGCAGGTTAGCCATGGCCTTGTGGAACACTGCCTTGGACATGCAAGTCCATCTGCAAGCTCAGTTCTTGCCAGGCAAAATTCACTGGCAGACTACTTGAGCAGAAATCTCCTAGATCCACACGAGTGGCAGTTAGAGTACCGCACCTACACCATTCTGATTCAGAAATGGGGGATCCCAGAGGTGGACCTCTTTGCCTCCCCCTACAACCACTAGTTCAGCAAATTCTGCACCAGGAACCCTCACAGCAAGGCCTGATAAGTGGATGCCCTTGTTTCAGTGGGTAAATCTCTCAGTTTATGCATTCCCACCTCTGCCCCTTCTCATAAGAGTATTACTCAAAGTAAGACAGCACAGACCAATGACAATTCTGATTGCCCCGGACTGGCCATGCCAGCACTGGTACCCACACCTGCACAGCCTGACATCGGTTCCACCATGGCACCTACAGCAGAACCCTGCCCTGCTGTCTCAGCAGGAGGGGTAGATTTTGCATTCGCTACTGTAAACCCTAAATCTAGCAGCCTGGCTTATCCCTTAAATCCTACCCAGCAGCTCTAAGCAAGGTGCTGGACGTCATTCTTTAACCCAGAAGACCCAGTACAAGGAAATCCTATGGTATGTGGAAAAAGGTACTGCTCCTGGAGTCTTGTTAAAGGAGAGGCTACAACTCTGCCCTCCCTGCCTTTAATCCTGAATTACTTAGCAGATCTACTCCACAAAGGCCTGCCCTTCTCTTCCATTAAGATATATGCCTCAGCCATTTCGGCTCATTACAACACCGAGCCACCTCTGTTCTTGCACCTTCTTATCAAACAGTTCCTGAGAGGGGCAAACAACTTAAGGCTACCAAGAAGAGCACCCACCCCTACTTGGGACCTTAACTTTGTACTGGAAAAGCTCACACTTCCACCCTTTTTGCCTGCAGTGTCAGCAAACTTAAAATTCCTCTCTTGGAAAACAGCATTGCTTCTGGCCATCACTTCCGCTAAGAGTGTCTGAACTACATGCACTTATGGCTGTGGAACCCTTCATTATTTTCCATGCTGACAGGGTCTCCCTCAGGACAAGCCCTTACTTTGACTAAAGTGTCCAGTGTGGCTCTCAACCAATCCATACATTTGCCAACCTTTTTCCCTAATCCTCAACTTAAAGGGGAAAGGATCCTGCACTCCTTGGACATGCACAGGCATCTCAGATTTTACCTGAATAGGACTAAGCCCTTCAGAAAATCAGACCAGTTACTAGTCAACTTCGCAACAGGGGCAGAGGGCAAGGCCATTTCAAAGCAAACGGTCTCTAAATGGATAGCACATTGCATCCATTTCTACTCCAAGCACCATGGGGAACCAACTCCTCTGGGGGGTCAGAATAAATAATTCCACTAGGGCAACATCTACCTCTACAGCATTTTTCAGGGGTGTCCCTACCAGGGACATCCTGGAAGCTGCTACCTGGAGTTCAGTACACACTTTCACCAAGCACTACCATTTGCCTATAGTCTCCAAACCCAGGGCAGGTTTTGCAGCTGCAGTCCTGCAGGGCACTCTAGCCAGCCATAATTCGTCTTGGCTGCCTCCACCCTTCTTCAGCTTTGGGAATCCACCCAAGTGTAATGACTGCAACAGTGCAACACACAGAACATGGTACAGTTGTGTACACTTACCATAAATGTAGATGTTCTAGTGTATTCACTGTTGCAGTCCTGGTTTCCCTCCCTCCAACCCCCCTGGTCTCTCTCTCTCTCTAATCTCTGTGCCTTTTACCCCCCCCCCCTCTTCAGGGGTATTGGTATTTACTTTTTACTGGTGGTTTCCTCCACCATAGCTTGGCTCCCTATTTTGGGCTCCTGACATTTGGGACAAGAAAAACTGATGCAATGGTGTTGGCTGCCTGTTATTATACCCCTTACGACCTGACCAGTCCTGGAACGACAGCAACTGACACAGAAATACTAAGTCTCTGGTATTCGGGCCGACTGAAAGCTACCTGCAGGCAGATAACCCAAGTGCAATGACTGCAACAGTGAATGCACTCAACATCTACATTTATGCTAAGTGTACACAACTGTACTTTGCCAGCCTGGCACCCAGCCTTCCACAGAAGGCACACACACACACGTAGTATGTGTCTAAGCCACCTGCAGCATGTCTTTGGGATGTGGGAGGAATCCGGAACACTTGGAGGAAACCACGAAACCACAAGGAAGGACATGCAGATTCAGCACACAAGGCACCCCAGCTGAGAATCGAACCAGAGAACCTCTTGCTGTGAGGTGGCTACGCTAACCGCTGCACCACCAAATTTTTATTATTGAAACAACTACTCCTAGACTAGAGTTGCGGATATGACTCTGCTGATACTTCAAGGACAGTGGCCACTGATACTGTATTGAGGTTTGCATGACTGCATTTTCAGGACCACACAGATAAAAAAAAAAAAAAGATTTAAGTTCTCATTTGGATAGAGATTGTTTTTGGCCCCTCTACAGCCGAGGTGATTAAAACGCATGATGGAGGAGGGAAGCTGGTACAGAGAGAATCTCAAGATTTTGCAGTCATTATTTTCTAAATTTTCCAAGAGATTCTGTAACTCCTCATTCCAGTTTTGGTAAGAAAATACAGTCTCAACAAGATGCAGGTAAACACATTTTTATAAGAATTGGCAAGGGGGTTCCAAGAAGAATTCTGGAGACTCCCAAAAATACAGTCCAGTAAGTCAGAATGACTATTTGAGACTTTGCCCCCCCCCCACCCCCCACACACACTGGCAGCCCCTTTTTCTTCCAGAAAGTCTGAATCTTTTTCTCTTTGGCACCAGATAGTTTCAGACAAATGGTTTCTGAAGATCATTCATCAAGGTTACAAATGGCACTGGGAGGAATTGGGCGAAAATTCCTCCCTTCCTTGGTGTAATTCTTCGTCCTCCAAACCAGACTGTTGTTTCTACCTGTTTCATTTCATGCTGTCGCTGGCAGTGATAGAACCAGCTCTCCCTTCCCAGATGGGGAAAGGTGTTTTATTCAAGGATGTTTTATTTGTTGCTTTATATCTCCTCAGGTCTTTTCTGAAAAAGGGCATCTGCCCAGTCAGACTAACCTGATAAAATGTCAAATAAGTAGGTAGGTAAGTATATGTTTTTAGTGCTAAAGAAAGAAAATGGTTAGAGGCCAATTCTGGATCTTTCTTTCCTAAATCTGTTTGTGAAAATGTCACTTCACAACCTGTTACCTCCTTTTCCTCATTCAAATGTCCTGTTAACACTAGATTTAAAAGATGTTTATCACATTCCTGTTCTTCCAGACTTTGTTTCTTTAGGTTTTGTATGCTTAGATCACATTATCAGTTCTCTGCTTTACCCTTTGGATTGTTCACTGCTCGGAGAGTGTTCACAAAGTGTCTAGCTCCACTTATAGCTCATTGCAGGTTACAGCGTATCCACATTTTCCATGTTTAGATGACTGCTTATCTTTGCAGAGTCTTTTTCAAAGTGTCAGGAATCTTGTGTTTGACATCTTACACAAGCTGGGCTTCCAAGAGAACATTCAAAAGTCCTCCTTGAATCGTCTTAGGATTGTATTTCTGAAACTTCAGCTAAACAGTTCAGAGCTTTTCCACTGGAGAAAAATAAATCTATGTCTAGATCTATTTCTGGGTTGTCCCACTCAGACTTCAGTCACTGTGAGAAAAATACCTCAGGATTTTGGGTTTACCCTGGCAAGACTCCACATGAGAGAGAGTGCCATTTGACATCTCTGGTTCTAGAACCAACATATCTTGTCTTTTCAGATCCTAGTGCTGGTGTTTGTCAGTAAAGAAATCTCTTGGTGGAGACTACAGATATCCCTAAATCCAGGTCTCCACTTTTCCAAAGCATTCATTCACCATAGATGCCTTGGACTTTTCTTGAACAGTTTCAGGGGGCTAAAAGTGCAAGATGTGTGGGACACCAAAGACGGGCAAGCACATAAATACAAAAGAGATGCTTGCTCTGATCAAGACACTCAACTCTCCGAATCATCTTTGGTCCCCAGGACCTCTTCAAGTTGCTACAGGCAATCTGAAATTCACGTAGTACACCAAGCAAGGAGTAACCAGGTCGTACCCCCTCTACAGACTAGCCATATTAGCTTGGAATATAGGTTCACAGCACTCTCTTCAGGCATCCTCCATTCATTCAGAGCAAAATTGTATGACATAGCTGATCAGGGGAAGAGCAGACACTCATGACTAGAAACAAGATTAGGGCTCTTCCAAGATTTGATCCATCTGTGGGGAGTTCAAGAAGACGTCTGTCTCATCTCTGAAGAATCATCTGGCAAGATTCTGCTATAGAACTCCATGCTAGAAGACAGATGTCTTTTCTTTTTCTAGGATGAGAAAGTTCCTGTATGCTTGTCCATTCATTCTGTTAATATCCGGACTACTTCTGAAGATCCAAAAGGAATCTCCCAAGATCATTGTAGTGACTGCCTTCTGGCCCAGGCAGCAGTAGTTGTCCCTTTTTTGGAAATGGCCAGGGGATCTACTCAAATAAGAACAGGGATGTTTGATGCACCCTGACATCAATTTCAGTTGATTACCTGGACGATGGTTTTAATTCCTTTTGGGCACTTGTTTACTGAGGACATGTAGCAGGTACTAATGTTGCTAGATCATATATTAACAAATTCAAAGGAATTGCTAGTTGATGCCAGCAGCATAACCAGCACCCATTCAGGGTTAGTTGTTCTCTGGTTTTAAAATATTTGTGTGAGGTAGTGAGTTATTGTCCTGTGGTCTTTATTACTCGGTCAAGGTTCATTTAGCAAACATTTCTGCATGCCTTCCTGTAGGCCCTCCTCTTTCAATGAATTATGTCATACTGTCTTTTAAAGGGGTTTTGTGCAAGAGGCCTCCAAGAAAACCAGTGTCCCCACCTTGGGATTTTAATTTTGTGTTGGAGAAGCTAACACTTGCTCCATTCGAACCAGCTGACCTGAGGTTCTTAACATGTAAAGCAGTTTTACTGATTTATCTGACCTCTGCAAGAAGGGTGTCTGAGTTACAAGTTCCTGTCGTTTTCTGTAGGGACAGGGTTTCTTTGAGAACTATTCCTTTTATGCCTAAAGTAGTAGTCCAAGTTTACTTTAAGCCAAACTATCTCCTTTCTTTCTCAAACACAAAAAATGGAGTAAAGGTACTCCGTAATATTGATGTCCACAGACAACTCTGGGACTGTCTTGACAGAACTGAATCTTTCAGATCATTGGAACAACTGTTTTTTGTTAAGGAAAGAGGGGCCAATGTGTCAAGACAGACCATTTCCAAATGGTTGCCTAATGTTGCCTTTAGGTATACTCTCCACAACAAAAACTATTCCAGGCAAGGGAAAGGGCCACTCTATTAGGGTCTTAGCTTAATCTATGGCTTTTTGGAAAGTTTTGGATTGTAGAAGTATTCTAGAAGCTGCAGCACTACAAAGCACTCTAAAATTGATTCATTTTCTACATCTAGTTCAGTCTTTGCAAGTACCATTCCCCAGAGGCTCTTGGACTCTTCTCCTTCCACCTCCCAAATGTAGATAGCTAGGGTAATCTACCCATATAGTTAATGGTACTGTTGCAGTGATCAGTTTGATGAACATAGTACAGTTGTGTAAGTAACGCTACCATGTAATAGAAAATCCTCGAATGATCATTGCTGCGGTAGCTGCTCCCTCCCATCACCCATATTTTTTGGTGCATTGTTTATTCCAGGGTTTGGTTATCTTGTTGTTTTTCTTAGCATTGTCCTTTCCTTGCTCAGCCCTCCCCATCTCCGTTGGCAGGACAGCTTTGTTGGGCTCATCACCCAAGCTTGTCTGTTAGTGAGCTGATCTCAAACTTCCCAATGGTTTGAGCACATGGAAGGTGCCCGAAGCATTGGAAGCAGGCTGGCTGGTATATTCCTGGTAGGATAATCCCAGCTGGCTGGTATATCCCTGGCAGGATAATCCCAGCAATGATAATTCAAACATCTTCTGTTATGGTAAGTTTACTTATATAACTTGTATAACTGTAACTGCTTTAGATTGCTCTTGCAGTACTATAAGCTCTGTGGGTTATGAGCTAACCAAACATATCACAACCGGACATCATCCAGACTTTAGGACACCTATGCTCACTAACTGCTCAAGGGCTCAAGGAAAGACGTATACTATCAGTGGTTAGGGTACTGAATTTTCTGGTGGCGGAAGTGCGTTCTCCCTATGTGCTTTGAATATTCATTCAGCTACTGCTTCACCAAAGCTGGGCAGGTAGTACCGCTTTGAGGAAAACCTTCCACTTCAGCAAAGTTTCTGATAAAAAGTTTACTTTTTTTTTAGAAAATTATAGTTTCAGCCAGCTATGTTTTAGTAGCTGTCAGTAAAATTTTACCTTCAAGTTTAATTTTTATCAGGTGTGGTTTGGAAAAGACTTTTAAAATGAGTATCTGATCTCTTCTGTCCATTCCTCAGCAGATGGATCTTTAGATCTGACTTTGGCCACTATAGAGTTTAGGACCCACAGCTCAGCCCCCCCCCCCAACCAATCATCCCTTCCTATCCCCAGCATTAGCTCCAATCTCATTTGCCACTCATGGAGAACAGGCATCCATTTCACTCAGACTTGCCTGTTTTTCAGATATATTCATATTTCTTCTAGTCCTGTCCATTCCTCAGCAGATGGATCTTTAGATCTGACTTTGGCCACTGTAGAGTTTAGGACCCACAGCTCAGCCCCCCCCCAACCAATCATCCCTTCCTATCCCCAGCATTAACTCCAATCTCATTTGCCACTCATGGAGAACAGGCATCCATTTCATTCAGACTCACCTGTTTTTCAGATATATTCATATTTCTTCTAGTCCTTACTCCTCCCTCAAAAAAAAAAAACTACTTTTTTTAGTAGTATATTCTAATCGTACTTTTTTTTTTCTTTTTAGTTGTGGCTGCAAAACTGTCCAGTATCAAAAAGTGCTTGGCCTGTGGTCATAAAATCCCTAATTCTAATGCTCATCAGAAGTGTGTATATTGTTTGGGTTTGGTTCATCATGATGAGGATTGTACTCTCTGCACGACATTTGGTCAGAGGGTGATCATTTATTTAACACTGCAACAAATTATTGAAGCCTCTTCTCCCATTCCCTCTGGGAAACTTGTCCCAATCTTTAGCCTCTGCTCCTGGAGCCTCCATCTGCAAAGAAGTCCTCAGATAAGCATAAAAAGGAGAAGGGTTATGACAAGCCCAAGGAAAATGGCAGAGAGACTAGGAAGAGCACCACTGGCCACTCTTCCTCTTCTTTGGCTGCAATCCCAAATCTTTCAAAACCTTCTGATCCCGACCCCCTTGTCTGATCCAATATTCATAGAGCCTTGAACTCCAACTTTCCCAGAACCAAGCTTCTCTCTGGAGTCATTTTCCCCTAGACTGTGTTCTGCCTTCTTACAGCTGAGACCAGTGTAGAGATCTTCCAGAACTCCTTTGATGACCACTACTTTCAGATCAGTCTGGTCTGACAGAAGCAGAAGTGGGTAGGATAATAAGGAAGATGTTCTTCGTGTTTCACTGTTGCAGTCATTACATTTGGGTTATCTGCTTGCAGGTAGCTTTCAGTCGGCCTGATTCTTAGTCTTGGGTCCTGCGTCAGTTGCTGTCCCTTCTTCCATGACGTCAGGGGTATAAACTATGCAGCCGACACCATTACATCAGTCTTTCTTGCCGTGCGGTGCCCGAAGCAGTGCCGGTTGGCAGACTCAAGAAATTTTTCGTTTTCAAGTTTCAGAACCGAAGTCTTCAACTAAAGCTAAGTACCCCATTGGGGAAACCTTTTCTTGCTCCTTACCGATGTCAGTAAAAGTTAATTGCATGACTTGTGGAAAGCAAATACCTCATAAAGATTTTCATTTGTACTGTATTCCTTGCCTAGGCCCTGACCACAACCTACTTTGCTGTCGGTTTTATGCTTTATTTAATCAGCGCACTGTCCGTCTGTATATTTTCACCTCAAAATATTTTTGTTCTCTGTTTAATTATCCAGAAATGTTGTTGGTTAGCCATCCGACTACCGGTATTCCGAAAAAACGCAGAGATAGAGGCAGGCCGCCGAGGTCCAAAACTGCTGACTACGCTTTTCCTAAGCCAGTCGCCAGTTCGCTGGTACTCAGTGAGGTGCTTTCACAGCCCCTGATACCTGCTACTTCTGATTCGCAGGCCTCTACTGAGACCCATTCGGAGTCCGGTATGCCGCGAGATGCTTCAACTATGGAACCCCGTGGATGTCTCTACCTTGGATGGGTCCGGAGCTGCTGTGCAGGCACCGGCTTCTGAGGGTGTATTCAGGCCTACGGACTTTTATATTAAACAGACGCCTCCTTCTCTTAGGCCTAAATCTCGAACCATGCTTAAAAAAACAACGCCCAGGCCACATTCTCAGGCCTCTATGCCTAAAAAAAAAGAATGGCATGGCTGAAGATCTAATAACTCTAATTAGGGGTAGCCAACCCCCCCCCCCCTTTCTAAGAGGCCTAGGACCGAAGTGGTTTATGAATCTTCTGACCGGGATTCTGTGTTTTCTGATTCTTCTGATGATCTGGATTTGCCCTTATCTACGTATGAGGAATCTGATGCAGAGGACTCCATTCCCTCTGCTTCCCCTCCAGAGGATTTTTCTTTTGGGGAAGCCTTACATACTCTAAGGGAGCATTTCCACTGGGAAAGCCAGGATTTTTCTGATTCAAAAAAGAGGATTAGGGATTTCTTACTCCTACCTCAGCATAGGCCTTTAGCTATTCCTCCTGTACTAGACATTGATGATGCTTTTTCGGAATCTAGTTTGGCCCCTGATTTTTTGCCTCCTGGTCCCAGAAAATCAGACCGATATACTACAGGGTCCCCGAGTCACACAAGTTCCTTTTTCAAAATCCTATTGCAGATCCAGAGACTATTTCACAGGGGACCAAGGGTATTAAGGCTTCTACTGCTAAAAATCCTACCCCTTCTGATAGAGACTCCAGGGCGCTGGATAGATGGGATAAGAAGGTTTACACTTATGCAACCTTGGCCATTAGGGCTTTAAACTGTCAGTTTCATATTTTAAAGTATCCGCGGCATATTGGATTGCTTAAACAGAAAATTATGTTGATTCCTGACTGCGTGGAAAATAAAGAATTGCAGGATTTAATGCATTCTGCTGAACAAGTTGGAAAACATACTTTGCAGTGTGGTTTTGATTCATTAGAGGCCTCTTGCAGGGCCGCTGTTACTGGGTCTCTGCTCAGAAGGCATGCTTGGCTTAAGGAGGAATCTTTGCCTGATCATGTTAAAGCTAAATTGTTGGATGCTCCTTTAAATCAGGACCACCTGTTTGGCAACAAGGCTGAGAAAGTTCTTAAAAAAATGGAAGATAAAGCTAAATCTATGCAAACTGTTAAAGATTTCTTACAAGTTCAGCCTCTTAGATTTAGTAGGCACTGGCCCTCTAAGAATTGGTCCTTTCCAGCCCCTTCCAGATCTTCTCAAGCCAAACCCAGACACAGCAAAAACCCCAGGTTTCAGTCCCAGGGGACACACAGGACTAAGCAGGGGGGGGCCTCCACTTCCAAATCTGGGAGTAATAAGACCCCCCATGGTAAACTGTCTCAATGACTTCCTTTTAAAATTTCCGAGCATTTATCACCTGACTGCCCCCTTTGGGGGGAAAGGTTGCTCTTCATGCAAAGAACTGGGAACTCGTTACTCAGGACAAATGGGTTTTAAATAGTGTCCCAGGGATACATATTTCACTTCCACACGTTGCCAACACCAAGCAGGTGGCCAGACCTACCCCCAAATCAGTGGGCAGAGGCCCCAAAACAAGTACTTTATCTCTTAAGCATGGGGGTTATTCAACTGGTACCAGAAGAGGAAAAGGGACAAGGTTTTCTACTTGAGACTTTTCCTGGTGCCCAGAAAAGACCATTCATGACGTCCTATCCTGGACCCGTCTACTCTAAACACCTTTTTGGAGATTCCAAAATTCAAGATGCTGACTCTTCAATTACTTCTTATGCTAGGTAAAGATGCCTGGTTGGCAACACTAGATTTAAAAGAAGCATACCTGCACATCCCAATCAGGGAATCTTGCAGAAGATACCTACGCTTCAAAGCAGGCTACACGCTATCAGTTATCTGCACTGCCCTTTGGCTTATCTACTGCAGACAGGGTATTCACAAAGTGCCTAGCTCCTGTTATTGTATTTTGCAGGCAAAGAAATATTCAAATATACCCATACCTGGACGATTGTCTAATTCAGGCAGAAAGCCAGGACATACTTTTGAATCATCTGGCCTTTGTACAAAGGATTCTAACTTGTCTGGGGTACACCATAAACAAAAAGAAATCACACCTGGTTACTCTATCAACAAATTATATTCCTGGGAGCAAGCTTGAATACAACTTCCCATATGGCATACCTCATGCCAGAGAAACAAATTCATTTGACAACCTACTTCAAACAAGTGGCCACAAAAACTCTATCTGCAAGACAAATACTGCAAGCCTTGGGGTTCATGGCCTCCTGCATTCTTCTAATTCCATATGCAAGACTGCATATGAGGAAACTACAATGGTATCTAAAAAGCCTATGATGTCAACATTCTCAGGATGTAGAAGCAATGATACCCATCATACCTTGCCTGTGATTCCTTTGGTGGGCAGAGGCCTGCCACCAAAACAAGAGACCATCTTTCACACCACCCCCTGCCGCCCAAACCCTAACAACAGACTTATCAGACTATGCATGGGGGACTCTCCCGGCAGGGAAGTGCATTCAGGGCAAATGGAACCCAAGTCAAATGCATCTGCATATCAATCAGAAATAAATGTTAGCTGTGCAGAATGCTCTGACAGCCTTCAACGACCACATTTTTCCAGGACAACTAAGGGTAAAGACGGACAACACCACTGTTATGTGGTACATAAGCAGGGGGTTACACATTCTTACCCCCTCTGCAGACTAGCCATGGCATTGTGGAACACAGCCTTGAGCTACCAAGTGCACTTACAAGCTCAATTCCTGCCTGGAAAGTTAAATACACTGGCAGACAGACTAAGCAGAAACCTCATGGACCCACACTAGTGGAAACTGGAACCAAGGATTTTCAACATGTTGACAAGCAAATGGGGGAGCCCAGATATAGACCTGTTTGTCTCTCCCCAGAACTACCAATTGGACATATTTTGCACAAGGACTCCTCACAAAAGCCTGAAAATGAATGCTCTGTCTTTCAGCTGGAAAAACCAATCAGTCTATGCCTTCCCCCCCCCTCTGCTCTCCAAAGTACTACTAAAAACCAAACAGGACAAACCAAGGATGATTTTGATTACTCCAGACTGACTGCGCCAACACTGGTATACCCCCTCCTGCGCAGTGTGTCACTGTTATCCCCATGGCACCTGCCTCAGACTCCTTCCCTGTTTTCTCAGCAGGAGAACCAGATTCTGCACCCTCACCTTCTAACACTGAACCTTGCAGCCTGGCTAATTACATAATTGCTCCTTTACCATTCCTCAGTAAACCTGTGATGGATATTTTAGAGGCAAGGAGGCCTAGCATTAAAAAATCCTATGCTGAAAAATGGAAAAGATTCTGTGCCTGGAACCAGTCTGAAGGGATGAGCACAGCAGCGCCCAATTTACCTCAGATTTTACAATACTTAACTGAGATGCTTCATAAGGGCCTGTCTTTTTTCTCCATTAAAATCCACGCCTCCGCCATTTCAGCTCATTATAACACAGAACCCCTCCTCTTCTCACATCCACTGCTCAAGCAGTTCCTCAGAGGTGCCAAAAATTTGAGACCACCCAGGAGAGCTCCAACCCCAGCCTGGGACCTTAACTTTGTTTTGGAAAAACGCACTCTACCGCCTTTCGAGCCAGCTGCTACTGCAGACTTAAAATTTATTTCGTGGAAAACATCTTTCCTTTTTGCAATCACTTCAACTAGAAGGGTTTCTGAATTACAGGCCCTTATGGCAGTGGAGCCTTTCATCATCTTTCATGCGGACAGGGTGTCCCTCAGAACCAGTCCATCCTTCATGCCCGTGGTGGTATACAGTGTGGCTCTTAATCAGTCCATTCATTTGCCAGCCTTCTTTCCCAATCCACAGAACAAAGGGGAACGGATACTGCATTCCTTAGATGTGCACAGACAACTCAGATTCTACTTGGACAGGACTAAATCTCAAAGGAAATCTGAACAACTGTTGGTAGCATTTGCTGCAGGGGCAGAGGGGAAGGCTATTTCAAAACAAACCATTTATGAATGGATAGGCCATTGCATTAATTTCTGCTATAAGCACCATGGAAATCCCCCAGGCGATCAGACTACACTCCACCAGGGCTGCATCTACCTCTACAGCCTTTCTCAGAGGTGTCCCTACCAGGAACATCCTAGAAGCTGCTACTTGGAGTGATGTACATACTTTCACCAAGCATTACCATTTGCCAATTGCTCTAAATCCAGAGCTGGCTTTGCCACTGCAGTCTTGCAGGGCCTTATAGCTGGTCCTAATGCTATCTAAGTTCCTCCTCCGAACCACAGCTTTGGGAATCTACCCAAGTGTATTGACTACAACAATGAAACACAAAGAACATAGTACAGTTGTGTACACTTACCATAAATGTAGATGTTTGAGTGTATTCACTGTTGCAGTCCTGGTTACCCTCCTTCCAGCCCTCTAACTTTTGACTATACCTCTACTTTCCTTTACTATGCTTAAAAGCCTTTTTGGTGTATTTGCTTTTTTGTTGGAGGTATGTTAGAGTGTATTCACTGTTGCAGTCATTACTCTTGGGTTATCCTGCTGGCAGGCTACCCGCAGTCAGCCAGAATTACAAAGTCTAGGTCTGGCGTCAGTTGCTGTCACCTCTTCCCTGACGTCAGTGCACCAGGGGTATAAAAGATGCAGTTGACGCCATTTTCTTCAGTTTTTCTTGCGCCAGATGGGTGCCCCCAAAATGGATGGCTGAAAGAATATGCCAATAAAAATGCATGCACAATAATATGTCCTTCCTCTACAAGCAAATACACCAAATAGGTTGTATAGGATAGAGAAGTGCAGAAAAGTCCCAGCAACGAAAAGGGGGGATGGTGGGTGGGTAACCTGGACTGCAACAGTGAATACACTCGAACATCTACATTTATGGTAGGTACACAACTGTACTATGATGTTCATCGTGCATACAGCTGCAGTCATAACAGATGGATTCTCCTGCTGTCAGGCGGGT
The DNA here is from genome assembly GCF_019279795.1 of Protopterus annectens. NCBI lineage: Eukaryota > Metazoa > Chordata > Ceratodontiformes > Protopteridae > Protopterus > Protopterus annectens. The sequence continues at coordinate 483,540,751 of NC_056727.1, forward strand.
CCTCGGTCGGCTGAATTCCAAAGTCTAGGTCCGGCGTCGGTTGTCGTCGCTTCTTCCCTGACGTCAGTGCGACAGGGGTATAAAAGAACCAGCCGATGCCATTTTCTTCGGTCTTTCTTGCCGCGCGGTGCCCGAAGCAGAAGCAGTTTGCAAGTGCCAGTTGGCCAGCTCCTGAGATTACGAATATTTTTCAACCGAAGACTTCTTGAAAGCTAAGTACCCCGTTGGGGAAACTTTTCTTGCCTCAGACCGATGTCAGTTAATAATTGCAATTCATGTGGGAAGCAAATACCGCATAAGGATTTCCATTCCCTCTGTATACCTTGCTTAGGCCCAGACCACAACGTCTCGGCCTGTCGTTTTTGTGCTACATTCAACAGATGCACTATTAAGCGTCGGGCGGAGTTTGCCCAACACTATTTTGGCAAAAAGTTTAATTACAACATGTCGGATACTCCGACTCCAATTTTGAGTAAACGACATAAAGATAAGGATCGACATACGAGGTCCGCGACTTCTACCGACACCACGCTAAAGCTGACTACATGTGCTCCGGTTCTCAGCGAGGCGCCTACGCAGCCCCTGACTACCGATGACACTTAATTAGCAGTGTCTTCTGGGCCCGAGGTCGCAGGCTCTTCGGCCCTCACCCCGACTACAGATACCGAAGTTACTCTTGGCGGGGAAACTCTGAGTTCAGACAGGCCTGCCACCTCTCAAGTTGTCTTCAGGCCGCCGCCTTATTTTTCCATTAAGGCTTACACTAAATCTAAAACAGCCATGCATTCTAAAAGACAAGCTCCACAGGGCCCCTCTCAAGGCCCCATGCCTAAAAAGCACTTGCTCAAAATGGCTGAGGATTTGATTACTCTTATCAGGGGTTCTCAACCCCCCTCGGACAAAAGGCCCAGAGTGGAGGAAGAATACCCTTCCTCAGACTAGGCCTCCATTACTTCAGAACATTCTGAGGACCAGGAACATTCTTACTCCCCTTTTGAAGATTCTGATGCAGAGGAGTCCATTCCCTCTGTCTCCCCCCCTGAGGATTACTCTTTTGGGGAAACCTTGCATACCTTGAGGGAACACTTCCACTGGGAAGGCCAAGAGTACTCAGACTCCAAGAAAAGGCTCAGGGATTTTCTCTTGCTCCCTCAGCACAGGCCTCTGGCTATACCTCCTGTCTTAGACATACTAGATGTGTATTCAGAGGCCAGCCTTAACCCAGATTCTTTACCTCCAGCTCCAGTCAAGCCTGACAGGTATTACCGGGTTCCTGATTCACACCAATTCCTATACAAAAGCCATGCGGCTGATCCAGAAACCATTTCACAGGGTCCCAAGGGAATTAAGGCCTCCACTGCCAAAAATCCATTACCTTCAGAGAGATTCCAGAGCTTTAGAAAGGTGGGGGGGGGGAGGTATATACCTCGGCCACTTTAACCATGAGGGCATTAAACTGTCAGTTCCATATGTTAAAGTATCAACAGTTTTTGTTATCTCAGTTGAAAAGCAAAATGTCACAACCTGAACAACCAGACTTGAAGGAGTTGCAGGATTTGTTGCATAGTGCAGAGCAAGTGGGTAAACATACCTTGCAATGTGGTTTTGATGCTTTAGAGGCCTCTTGTAGAGCTGCTGTTACAGGATCAGTCATACGTAGACATGCTTGGCTCAAAGAGCAAACCTTACCAGATCATGTCAAAGCTAAATTACTAGATGCACCTCTTCAAAAAGATGTATTGTTTGGTATTAAAGCTGAGGAGGTATTAAAGAAAATGGAGGAAAAGGCAAAATCAATGCAAACAGTTAGATTTCCTACAGGTACAACCGCCACATTTCAGTAGAAATTGGCCTTCAAAAAAATTGGTCCTTTCCAGCCACGGACAGACCTCAGAGGTAGATACAGGCGCCCAAGAGGTAGAGGTCAATCTCAAGGATCATTTAGAGGCAGACAATAGCAAACACCTACACCAAGAGGGGGTGAGGATAGTTCACAGCTATTCAGAAAGCAGACCCAATGACTTCCCCCTTTGCATGCCAAGCAAGGCTCAAATGGCAGCACCTTTAGGCGGAAAACAGGCATTTTCGAAAAATTGGCATATTGTCACAAAAGACAAATGGATCCTGAACATTATAGACAGAGGCTACAGATTCCACTTTCACACCCTTCCAAAAATGAGAGGCATGCCAAACCTGCCGCACAATCAAAGGGCAGAAGCACAAAAACAAATTTCAGATCTCATGGACATGAAAGCTATTCAAGAGGTACCTGCACAAGAACAGGGTCAAGGTTTTTATTCCAGACTATTCCTGGTACCAAGGAAGGGCAAAAATTGGAGACCTATTTTGGACCTATCCATCCTAAACACATATTTACTCGTACCAAGGTTCAAGATGCTCACATTACAGCAGCTTCTTCCCATGCTGGGCAAGGAGTCTTGGCTGGTAACATTGGACCTCAAGGAGGCATACCTGCATGTCCCAATCAGACAAGATTGCAGAAGATACATCAGATTTCTTGCAGGTTAATCCCATTATCAATTCTCTGCATTGCCCTTTGGCTTATCTACTGCGCCCAGAGTGTTCACGAAATGCCTGGCATCAGTAATTGCCTTCTGCAGACTTCAAGGGATACATATATACCCATATCTGGACGACTGCCTGATCCAAGCGGACAGCAAACACTCTTCTGAAACACCTGGCATTTGTAATAATGTTGTTGAAATCTCTGGGATACACAGTCAACAAAAAGAAGTAGACTAATACCCTCTCAAACAATTTTCCTGGGTGCCAGCTTGGATACAAACACCCAGATGGCTTACCTCACGCCAGAGAAACAAGGGCAATTAACTCAATACTTCAGAAAACTGGCAGTCTTCACCAGGCTGACTGCAAGGAAAATCCTGCAGGCTCTGGGATTCATGGCATCTTGCATCCTGCTAATCCCATGTGCAAAGCTGCATATGAGGAAACTTCAATGGTACCTAAAAAACTTATGGTCTAAACACAGCCACAGTTTGGAAGCAGTCATACCACTGATTCCATGTCTTCTAAAGGAATCTGTGGTGGGCTCAAGCATGCCAAAGAAACAGGTCTCCCATTCTGCAAGCCTCAAGCAAATCAAGTCATCACAACAGACGCCTCTGACTACGCCTGGGGGGGGGGGCGCACATGACAGATCGGTGCATTCAGGGCAAATGGTCACAAAAAGAAAAGCACCTACACATCAATCAAAAGGAAATGCTAGCAGTACTAAATGCTATTATGGCTTTCAAAGACCTACTGCATCCAGGACAGCTATTGATAAGAACAGACAACACCACAGTGATGTGGTACATAAACAAACAGGGAGGAACTCATTCATATCCCCTGTGCAGAATGGCCATGTCCCTTTGGAAACACGGCTCTGGAATTGCAAATCCAACTTCAAGCACAATTCCTGCCAGGGAAGGAAAACACACTGGCAGACAACCTGAGCAGAAATATAACAGATCCACACGAATGGAAGTTGCATCCTCAAGTTTTTGCAATGATAATTCAAGCATGGGGAAGGCCAGACATAGATCTTTGCCACCCACAGAAATTACCAATTGACAAAATTCTGCTCAAGGACCTTTCATCCACCGGCCTGGAAAGTGGACGCACTCTCAGTTGGACAACAATGACAGTTTGTCTTTCCACCTCTTCCACTACTGGCCAAAGTTCTATTAAAAGCCCGAGCAGACAGACCAAAGATGATTCTCATTGCTGCAGACTGGCCAAGACAACACTGGTACCCTCTTCTGAGGAGCCTGACTCATTCCCCACCATGGATCCTGCCTCTAATGCCTCTTCTACTGACTCAGCACAACTTCAGAACTCTTCACAGTCAGCTGAAAACACTCAATCTAGCTGCATGGAGGATTCCTTAAATTCACAGCAGGCCCTACTCTCCAAGGAGGTGCAGGATGTCATTTTGGAGGCCAGAAGGCCTTCTACTAGAAAAGCCTACTCCACAAAATGGAAACTGTTTTGTGTCCGGAATCAGAAAAAGGGTCAGAATCCTGGAATACTGAATTTACCTCAAATACTACAGTACCTAGCCGAGCTGCTAGGCAGTGGACTTTCATTCTCCTCCATCAAAATCCATGCCTCAGCCATTTCTGCAGAGTACAACACTGATCCTCCTTTATTCTCTCACCCTCTCAAGACAGTTCCTCAGAGGGGCTAAGAATATAAAACCCCCAAGGAAGCAACCAGTACCTGCTTGGGACCTCAATTTCATTCTAGAAAAACTAACCCTGCCTCCTTTTGAGCCAGCTGCTTCAACAGATCTGCAATATATGTCATGGAAAACAGCCTTCCTTCTAGCTATCACCTCAGCATGCAGGGTTTCAGAACTACAAGCCCTCATGGCTGTGCAACCTTTCATCATTTTCCATCAGGACAGAGTTTCCTTATGAACCAATCCTTCATTTATGCCAAAGGTAGTATCCAGGGTAGCTTTGAATCAGGCTATCCACTTACCTACCCTTTTACCCTAATCCACAAAACAAAGGGGAGAGGCTACTACATCCCTTGGACATTCACAGACAGCTCCGTTATTATTTGGACAGAACAAAGCCTTTCAGAAAATCAGAGCAACTCTGTGTCCTATGCTACAGGTGCTCAAGGGAAGCCTATTTCCAAACAGACAATCTCAAAATGGATAGCCCATTGCATACGCTTTTGTTACTCTCTTCATGGTAAAACTGTACCTACAGGCATCAGACCTCACTCCACAAGGGCCACAGCTACCTCTGCAGCTTTCCTCAGGGGGGTTCCTACCAAAGATATTTTGGAAGCAGCCACTTGGAGTTCTGTACATACTTTCTCCAAGCACTATCACCTACCATTATACTCCAAAACTAGAGCGGGGTTTGCCACTGCAGTCTTGCAGGGCATCCTGGCTCCACCTAGTTCCACTTAATGCCTACCACCCCTTTATTAGCTTTGGGATTCTACCCATCTGTTATGACTGCAGCTGTATGCACGATGAACATAGTACAGTTTTGTACCTACCATAAATGTAGATGTTCGAGTGCTAATACAGCTGCAGTCCAGGTTTCCCTCCCTCCTTCCCCTCTTGGGACAGGCCTTATGGCTAATACCTCCTCATACAACCTCATTGGGGTATTCTTTTATGGTGTATTTGCTTGCAACTACTGTTTTTTGATTATATTGCATTTGCTTTATTATATAAATTTATGTTTTGCCTTCCTTCTGGGGGCACCTGACATCTGGGGCAAGAAAAACTGAAGAAAATGGCGTCTGCTGGTTCTTTTATACCCCTGTCGCACTGACGTCGGGGAAGAAGCGACGACAACCGACGCCGGACCTAGACTTTGGAATTCGGCTGACCGAGGACCCGCCTGACGGCAGGAGAACCCATCTGTTATGACTGCAGCTGTATTAGCACTCTAACATCTACATTTATGGTAGGTACAAAACTGTACTTTCATCGTGTTTCACTGTTGCAGTCATTACTCTTGGGTTGAATCCCAAAGCTGAGGAAGGGTGGCTGGGCTAAATAGGATTAGGAGAGTCTGTGAGGCCCTGCAGAACTGCAGTGGCAAAGCCTGCTCTGGACTTAGAGTAAAGAGGTAAGTGGTAGTGCTTTGTGAAGGTGTGCACTGAACTCCAAGTTGCAGCCTCTAAGATATCTTTGGTTGGGTACTCCTCTGAGGAAGGCTGCTGTTCTGGTGGAATGAGGCCTAATGCCCTTAGGCACTGATTTGCCATGTTGAAGATAGAAACAGATGCAATGGCCTATCCATTTAGAAATGGTCTGTTTTTGAGATAGCCTTTTCTTGTGATCCTGCAGCATATGACACTAAAAGTTGCTCAGTCTTTCTGAAAGCTTTAGTTCTGTCCAAATAGAATCGTAACTGCCTGTGTATGTCCAAAGAATGCAGAATTTTCTCACCCTTGTTCTGTGGATTAGAATAAAAGGTAGGCAAGTGAATGATTTGGTTGAGGACCACACTGGACACCACCTTAGGCATAAATGTAGGGTTTGTCCTCCGAGAAACCCTGTCTGGATGAAAAATGATGAAAGGTTCCACAGCCATGAGTGCTTGTAACTCCGAGACTCGCCTTGCAGAGGTTATTGCTAGGAGCAGAGCTGTTTTCCAGGATAAGAATTTTATATCTGCTGTTGATGCTGGCTCGAAAGGAGGCAGTGAGAGTTTTTCCTAAACAGAATTGAGGTCCCGGGTCGGAATTGGTGCTCTCCTTGGAGGCCTAATGTTTTTGGCCCCTCTGAGGTACTGCCTTATTAAAGGATGAGAAAAGATAGGTGGTTCCATATTGTAGTGGGCTGAAATGGCAGAGGCATGAATCTTAATAGATGAGAAAGAAAGGCCTTTGTTTAGCATCTCAGTTAAGTATTGTAAAATCTGAGGGATATTTGGTACACACGTGTCAATGCCTTGTTCCTGGTTCCAAGCACAGAATCTCTTCCATTTTTCTGCATAAGATTTTCTGATACTGGGCCTCCTGGCCTCCAAGATAACATCCATAATAGCTTTTGAAAGAGGAGTGTTCTGAATAACTACATTATCCGCCATGCAGCCAGATTTAAGGTCCTGAGTTGGCTGTGTAGGATCGGATTGTTTTGTTGGGTCAGCAAGTGAGAAGTTTGAGGCAGTATCCATGCTGGACCTTGAGACAAGCTCTTTAGGATATTGGGTACCAGTGCTGGCGTGGCCAGTCTGGTGCAATCAGTATCATGTTTGGCTTCTCTTGTCTGACCTTTAGGAGTACCCTGGGAAGGAGAGGCAGTGGGGGAAAAGCATATACTGTTAGATTTTTCCAGCAGAAGCATAGGGCGTCCACTTTCCATGCTTGCTTGTGATAAATCCTTGTGCAAAATCTCTGCAATTGGCAGTTGTGAGGGGAGGCAAATAGATCTATGTCTGGGCATCCCCATTTCCTTATGCTGAAGTCTTGTGGATCCAGTTTCCATTCGTAGGGATCCATGAGGTTTCTGCTTAGTTCGTCTGCCAGAGTATTTGTTTTTCCTGGCAGGAATTGTGCTTGCAGGTGAACTTGAAATGCCAATGCTGTGTCCCATAAGGTCATTGCTTGTCTGCAGAGGGGGTAGGAATGTCTACTTCCCTGCTTGTTTATGTACCACATAACCGTAGTGTTGTCTGTCTTTATCAGTAATTGTCCTGGATGAAGCAGGTTCTTGAAAGCTGTCAGGGCATTTTGTACAGCTAGCATCTCAATTTGATTGATGTGAAGATGCATCTGGTGTGCAGGCCGTGTGCCCTGAATACATTTTCCTGCTATATGGGCTCCCCAGGCATAATCTGATGCATCCGTTGTTAGTGTCTGGCTGTGGGTAAACTGAATGGCAGACCCTTGTTGTGGTGACAGGCTTCTGCCCCCCATCGAAACTCCTGTTGCAGGCAGGGGATGAGTGCAATTACTGTCTCCAGGCTGTGGCAATGCTGAGTCCAAACACTTTTTAGATACCATTGTAGTTTCCTCATATGCAGTCTGGCATATGGAATTAGTAGAATGCAGGATCCCATGAAACCCAAGGCCTGCAGGATTTTTCTTGCAGATAAGTGGGTTTTCGTTGCCAAATTCTTGAAGTAAGTAGCCAGTTGCTTTTGTCTGGCGTGAGATAAGCCATCTGGGCAGTTGTATTTAGGCTAGCACCCAGGAATATTGTCTCTTGAGAGGGCACTAGTTTTGATTTCTTTTCATTTACTGTGTACCCTAGGCCAATTAGTAATCTTTTTACAAACGCCAGATGCTTTAGAAGAATGTCTTTGTTCTCTGCTTGAATTAGGCAGTCATCCAAGTAGGGATATAGTTGAATTCCTTTTTGTCTGCAAAACGCAATTACTGGTGCCAGGCATTTTGTGAATACCCTGGGCGCAGTAGATAAGCCAAAGGGCAGTGCAGGGTATTGGTAATGCATTGAGCCAGCTATGAATCTGAGGTATCTTCTGCAAGATTGTCTGATTGGGACATGCAGGTATGCCTCTTTTAGGTCCAAAGTTATGAGCCAAGCCTTCTTGCCCAGCATGGGCAGTAGCTGCTGTAGAGTCAACATCTTGAATTTTGGAACTTCCAGAAATGTATTTAGAATAGACAGGTCCAGTATAGGTCTCCAGGTGTTGTCCTTTCTGGGTACTAAGAAAAGTCTGGAGTAAAATCCTTGCCCCTGCTATTGTTGCGGTACTTGCTGAATGGCCCTCATGTCCATGAGGGCTGTAATTTGTTTTTGTGCCTCTGCCCATTGATTGTGTGTCAGGTCTGGCATACCTTTTGACCTTCGTAGAGTGTGGAAATGAAACCTGTAGCCTTGGGACACTATGTTCAGGACTTATTTGTCTTGGGTAATCCTTTGCCAATTTGATGAAAAAAGTGCTAGTTTTCCCCCTAAGGGGGCTGCCAAAAGAAATGTGCTTGGATGTGGTAGAGAAAAGTCATTGGGACTGTTTCCTGTAAGGTTGTGCTTTGTCTTCTCCACTTTTGGAGGTAGGAGAACCCCATTGTTTAGGTCTGTATGAGCCTTGGAGCTAACCTCTGCCTCTGGGATGCCTGTATCTGACTCTTTGTGGTCGGTCTGACGCTGGAAAGGACCAATTTTTAGAAGGCCAGTTTCTGATAAATCTGGGTGGCTGTACCTGTAAGAAATCCTTGACTGCATGTATTTTGCTTTATCGTCCATTTTTTTCAACACCTCTTCTGCTTTAGTACCAAACAAAGTATGCTGTAATGGTGCATCTAACAATTTTGCTTTAACATAATCAGGCAGATTTTGTTCCTTTAACCAAGCATGCCTTCTAATAACAGAACTTGTAACAGCGGCCCTGCAGGAGGCCTCCAGTTAATCATAACCACATTGCAAAGTATGCTTTCCCACTTGTTCAGCTGCATGCAATAAATCCTGCAATTCCTTGTTCTCTGAACATTCAGTATTTGTCAACATTTTCTGTTTAGGCAGTGACATTAAATATTGCTGATATTTAAGCATATGAAACTGACAATTTAAGGCCCTTACAGCCAGGGTAGCAGAAGTGTAGACTTTTTCCCCCATCTGTCTAGAGCCCTGGAATCCCTTTCAGAGGGGACAGGGTTTTTTGCAGTGAAAGCTTTAACCCCTTGGGACCTTGAGCAGCGGGGTTTTTATACAGGAATTTGAGAATCCGGAACCCTGTACTATCTGTCTGGCTTAGCAGGTGCAGGGGGTAGAGTCTGGGGACAGGCCAGACTCTGAGAATATATCGCCCACAATGTCTAGAACAGGTGGAATAGCAAGGGGTCTGTGCTGAGGAAGTAGCAGAAAGTCTCTGAGCCTTTTCTTAGATTCAGAATAATCTTACCTCTCCCAGTGGAAATGTTCCCTCATGGTATGCAGGGTTTCCCCAAAAGAATAATCCTCAGAAGGAGAGGCTGAAGGAATGGATTCTTCAGCATCAGAATCCTCATAGGGAAGCATGGAGAAATCTGGTTCAGAAGAGGAATCAGAGGAAATAGAAACCTGACCAGAAGAATCATACTCTGTCTCTTGCCTAGGCCTCTTAGGAGGGGGATGGGAACCCCTGATCAAAGTAATTAGGTCTTCAGCCATTTTGAGCATCTGTTTTTTAGGCATGGTAGTCTGAGTAGGAGAATGCTGTACTTGTTTCTTTGCCTTTAATGCTGCTTTAGTCTTTATCTTTGAAGCTGAGGATGGCTTAATATATATTTGTGTAGGTCTGAAGAACCCTCAGAAGCTGATACCTGCTCAGCGGCTCCGGACCCATCTGAGGGAATGATTTCCTAGTGTCCAATACCTTGAGTATCCAGAGGCCCAGTTGGCTCCACGTGGGAGTCGGAAGCGGCCTGTGTCTCTGAGGTAGTGGGCGCCAGGGGATGCAAAGTGCCTCACTGAGAACCGGCGACTGGCCTAGAAGAGGCTTCGTCGTCAGTTTTGGACCTCAGATGCCTATCCTTTTCCTTGTCCTTGCGTTTTTTGTAAACTGCGGTTGTCGGCTGATCCGCCTGCATTATATAGTTAAATCTTCGGCTAAAGTAATGAAATGCAAAATCAAACCAACGCTTGATAGTGCGTTGATTAAATCTAGCACAAAACCGACATCTAGCAACGTTGTGATCAGGGCCTAGGCAAGGAATACAGTAAGAGTGAAAATCCTTATGAGGTATTTGCTTCCCACAAGAAATACAGTTGTTAACTTTTTCTGACATCGGTCTGGAGCAAGAAAAAATTTCCCCAACGGGGTACTTTGCTTTAATGAAGACTTCGGATCTGAAATTCTGATTTGAAAATCTCAGGAGTTGGCCGACCGGCACTTGCGAACTGCTTTTGCTTCGGGCACCGCACGGCAAGAAAGACTGAAGAAAATGGCGTCGGCTGCATCTTTTATACCCCTAGCGCACTGATGTCAGGGAAGAGATGACAACAACCGACGCCGGACCTAGACTTTGGAATTCTGGCCGGCTGCGGGTAGCCTGTCAGCAGGATAACCCAAGAGTAATGACTGCCACAGTGAAACACGTTGAACATCTGGGGCAAGAAAAACTGATGTAATGGCGTCGGCTGCATGTTTTATACCCCTGATGACCTGACGTCATGGAAGAAGGGACAGCAACCAACGCAGGACCTAAGACTTTGTTAATCAGGCCGACTGAGGGCTACCTGCAAGCAGATAACCCAAATGTAATGACTGCAATAGTGAATACACTCTAACATCTGCATTTATGGTAAGTGTACACAACTGTACTTTCCTCAAGACCCAAATTCAGTTGGGTTCTTACGGCTCTGACCCCTGTCAGGTATGTGAGCTTTCAGTCCTTCACTTCCTTTGGTCACGCCTACCCCAGTCTGTCTTCTGGATTTGGAGACCTTGGATCTAATTGTCACCCAAAGATTGTACTCGGATATGAAGACTTGGTCGTTCTCCACTCCGGCAACATCTCTGATCCATCCATTTCCAAGTGCCTGAGATCTGGAAGGTTCTCACAGTCAAAGTGTCCTCCCAACCATAGCTTTGGGAATCTACCCAAATGTAATGACTGCAACAGTGAAACACGAAGAACATAGTACAGTTGTGTACACTTACCATAAATGTAGATGTTCGAGTGTATTCACTGTTGCAGTCCTGGTTACCCTCCCTCCACCCCCCCCTAGTTTTTTCTGGCTATACCTTTACTTTCCTTTACTATGCTTAAAAGCCTTTTTGGTGTATTTGCTTTTGGTTGGAGGTATACGTTTGTGTTTTTATGTTTATTTGCTTCCCATTAGGAGATGAAAAACTGATGTAATGGCATCGACTGCATGTTTTATACCCATGACGTCATGGAAGAAGGGACAGCAACCGACGCAGGACCTAAGACTTTGTTAATCAGGCCGACCTGCCAGCAGATTACCCAAATGTAATGACTGCAACAGTGAATACACTTGAACATCTGCATTTATGGTAAGTGTACACAACTGTACTTTCCCTTTCCCACATTGGCATATTAATTCTATTCCTGCGCTGGTGTTTATCTGCATGGCATCAAATAACTTCATACAAGTAGGTTCTAAAAATCAGAACCATTTTCAGGGAATTTCGCCGCCGCCTTCAAACCAAATTTCCCAGATGTTCGTGTTTCACTGTTGCAGTCATTACACTTGGGTTATCCTGCTGGCAGGCTACCCGCAGTCGGCCTGAATTCCAAAGTCTAGGTCCGGCGTCAGTTGCTGTCACCTCTTCCCTGATGTCATTGTGCCAGGGATATAAAAGATGCAGCTGACGCCATTTTGTTCAGTCTTTCTTGCCGCGTGGTGCCCGAAGCAAAAGCAGATGTTCATCGTGTTACACTGCTGCAGTCATCTCACTTGGGTTATCCTGCCATCAGGTGGTCCCGCAGTCGGCCAAAGTTCCAAAGTCTTGGTCCGGCGTCGGTTGCTGTCGCTTCTTCCCTGACATCAGAGCACCAGGGGTATACAAGAGGCATCCGACGCCATTTTCTTCAGTCTTTCTTGCCGCGTGGTGCCCAAAGCAGAAGCAGTTCGCAAGTGCCGGTCGGCCGACTCCTGAGATTTTCTAATCGAATTTCAGACCGAAATCTTCAATAAAGCTAAGTACCCCATTGGGGAACCTTTTCTTGCCTCAATCCGATGACAGAAAAAGTTAACAATTGCATTTCTTGTGGGAAGCAAATACCTCTTATCGTATTCCTTGCCTAGGCCCAGACCACGACGTCACAGGTTGTCGGTTTTGTGCTAGCTTTAACAAACAAATTATTAAACGTCGGTTTGATTTCGTCCAACATTATTTTGGTAGGAAATTTAATTATACCATGCCATCGGAGCAACCGACAACCGGAATGCATAAAAAACGCAAAGATAAGGAAAGGCAGCCGAAACCCAAACCAGACCCTGAGGCCTCTGATAGGCCAGTCGCCGGTTCTCCGGTTTTCAGTGAGGCACCTACGCAGCCCTTGACGACCGCTGATTTAGAACCCCAGGCGGCATCCGATTCCCAAGCGGAGATTGCTAGGCCTCCACAACCTTTACCTTTAGGCCCTTCCGACTCCATGGCTGAAGGAGATTCTGGTGTAGTTGAAATGCCCTCAGTTGCAGAAGGTGTCTTCAGACCGACTACACTCACTATTAAGTCATATGCAAAGCTGAAAACCCCTTTAAAAACAAAGAAGACTGTACATCAGTCTCCAGTACAAGGCCCCATGCCTAAGAAACAGATGTTTAAGATGGCTGAAGATTTAATTACCCTAATCAGGGGTTCCCATCCCCCTCATGATAAAAGGCCAAGACAGGAGGAGGACTACGCTTCCTCTGACCAGGCTTCAATTTCCTCAAATTCTTCTGAGAAACAGGAATATTCCTTTCCCCCTTATAAAGAGACTGATGCTGAAGAGTCTTATCCCTTCAGCATCTCCCCCAGAAGACTACTCTTTTGGGGAAACTTTACATACCATGAGGGAACATTTCCACTGGGAAGGCCAGGATTACTCTAATTCTAAGAAAAGGCTCCGAGCGTTCCTTTTACTACCCCAGCACAGACCACTTGCTATTCCACCCATGTTAGACATTGTGGATGATGTTTATTCAGAATCTAGCCGTAACCCAGATTCACTACCTCCTGCACCAGCCAAACCAGACAGATACTACAGAGTCCCTGACTCTCACAAATTCCTATATAAATCCATGTTGCTGACCCAGAAACTGTTTCACAGGGTCCCAAAGGGGTTAAGGCCTCTGTTGCTAAAAATCCTGTACCCTCTGAAAGGGATTGTAGAGCACTAGACAGATGGGGAAAGAAAGTATATACCTCAGCTACTCTAGCTATGAGGGCCTTAAATTGCCAGTTTCACATGCTGAAATATCAACAATATCTGATGTCTCAAAACAAAAAATGATCACACATACAGCACAGCCTGATTTACAAGGAAATGCAAGATTTGTTGCATTTAGCTGAACAAGTGAGAAAACATACTTTGCAATGTGGATTTGATTCATTGGAAGCTTCTTGTAGAGCAGCAGTGACAGGGTCTGTCATACGTAGGCATGCTTGGTTAAAAGAACAAACTTTACCTGATCCTGTTAAAGCAAAGTTATTGGATGCACCTTTACAGCAGGATGTTTTATTTGGTGTAAAAGCAGAAGAGGTTTTAAAGAAAATGGAGGATAAGGCAAAATCTGTGCAGATGGTCAAGGATTTTTTTACAGGTTCAACCCCCTCATTTCAGCAGAAATTGGCCAACCAAAAACTGGTCCTTTCCAGCTTCTGCTAGACCACAGAGGGGCAAATACAGATACCCAAGGGGCAGAGGTCAGTCACAAGGCTCTTACCAGCCTCGGCAATGGGGTGCCGCAACCCAAAAAGGAGGAGAAGACAGGTCTCAAACTATCAGAAGACAAACACAATGACTTACCCCGCAGACTACCAAGCAAATCCCTCTTGGCAGCTCCCTTGGGAGGAAAACTAGCACTTTTTGCAGACAACTGGCACATCATCACAAAAGACAAATGGGTCCTAAATATTGTATCTCAAGGATACAGATTCCACTTTCACACTTTACCAAGGATAAAAGGAATGCCAAACCTGCCACCAAATCAATGGGCAGAGGCTCAAAAGGAAATTTCAGCTCTCATGGACATGAGAGCCATTCAACAGGTTCCTACACACGAGCAAGGACAAGGATTTTACTCAAGACTCTTTCTAGTCCCCCGAAAGGACAAAGCCTGGAGACTCATTCTGGACCTCTCAATTCTAAACCCATATCTGGAAGTACCCAAATTCAAGATGCTAACACTACAGCAACTTCTTCCCATGCTGGGCAAGAAGGCTTGGCTAGTAACGTTGGATCTCAAGGAGACATACCTGCATGTCCCTATCAGACAAAATTGCAGAAGATACCTCCGATTTATAGCAGGTTCAACCCATTACCAATTCTCTGCACTGCCCTTTGGCTTATCTACTGCACCCATGGTCTTCACAAAATGCCTGGCACCAGTAATTGCATACTGCAGACAAAGAGGAATTCAAATATAGCCATACCTGGACTACCTTATTCAAGCAGAAAGCAAGGACATTCTTTTAAAGCATCTGGCGTTTGTCAAAAACCTATTAAGTTGCCTAGGGTACACAGTAAACAAAAAGAAGTTGAAACTAGTGCCCTCACAAGACATATTCCTGGGTGCCAGCTTAAATACAATGGCCCAGATGGCTTATCTCACGCCAGACAAGCAAGGACAACTGACTCAATGCTTCAAAATGATGGCAACAAAGACCCAACTCCCTGCAAGAAAAATTCTGCAGGCCTTGGGATTCATGGCATCTTGCATACTACTACCATTTACAAAACTGCATATGAGGAAATTACAATGGTATCTGAAAAGCGTATGGACTCAACACAGCCACAGCTTGGAAACAATAATTTCACTCATTCCCTGCCTTCAACAGGAGTTTCTATGGTGGGCTCAGGCATGTCACCTCAACAAGGGTCAGCCTTTTACCTTACCCACAGCCAGGCAAACTATAACAACAGATGCATCGGATTATGCCTGGGCAGCACACATGGCAGGACAGTGTATTCAGGGCAAATGGTCTGCAGATCAAAGGCATCTACATATCAATCAAAAAGAGATGCTAGCTGTACAAAATGCCCTAACAGCTTTCAAGGACCTCCTACATCCAGGACAACAACTAATAGACAACACCACAATGATGTGATACATAAACAAGGGGACACACATTCCTTCCCCCTATGCAGGCAAGCAATGACCTTGTGGAACACAGCACTGACCTACCAAGTTCAACTACAAGCACAATTCCTGCCAGGAAAGAAAAACACATTGGCAGACGATCTAAGCAGAAACATCATAGATTCTCACGAGTGGAAACTAGATCCACAAGTATTCGCAATGATAACTAAAAAATGGGGGAGCCCAGACATAGATCTGTTTGCTTCCCCCCAAAACTACCAACTACGGAAATTCTGCACAAGGACATACCACACACTAGCTTGGAAAGTGGACGCCCTCTCGTTCAATTGGAAAACATTGACAATGTATGCCTTTCCTCCATTGCCTCTTCTGGCTAAGGTGCTGCTGAAAGCCAGATTAGAGAGGCCACAAATGATACTCATTGCTCCAGACTGGCCACGCCAACACTGGTATCCACTCCTAAGGAACATGGCTCAAGGCCCACCATGGATTTTACCTCCAATTCCTCACCTGCTCACTCAGCAAAACAATCAGATTCTACACAGCCAGCTCAAGACTTTAAATCTGGCTGCATGGCAAATTACCTAAACAACCAGTCAACACTTCTGTCTAAAGCTGTGATGGATGTCATTCTGGGGGCCAGGAGGCCCAGCACCAGGAAAGCCTAATTCAGACAAATGGAAAAGATTCTGTGCCTGGAACCAGGCTAAAGGCCAAAATCCCCTTGTCCCAAATATTCCTCAGATTCTTCAATATTTAACTGAGATGTTGCACAAAGGACTTTCCTTTTCATCTATTAAGATCCACGCCTCAGCTATTTCAGCTCAATACAACATGGATCCTCCTATATTTTCACATCCATTACTATGACAGTTCCTCAGAGGGGCTAAGAACATAAGACTGCCCCGGAGAGCACCAACTTGGGATCTCAACTTTGTTTTGGAAAAACTAACACTTCCGCCCTTTGAACCAGCTTTTACAGCTGATCTACAGTTTCTATCATGGAAAACTGCCCTGCTGCTAGCAATAACTTCAGAACGAAGAGTCTCAGAGCTAAAGGCCCTAATGGCAGTGGAGCCTTTCATCATTTTTCATCAAGACTGTCTCTCTTTATGAACTAACCCTTCCTTTATGCCAAAGGTGGTATCCAGTGTGGCCCTAAACCAAACCATTCATTTGCCCACCTTTTATCCAAACCCCCAGAACAAAGGGGAAAGGTTCCTACACTCTTTGGACATTCACAGGCAATTACGTTACTACTTGGATAAAACTAAGGCTTTCAGAAAATCTGACCAGCTCTTTGTATCCTATGCTGCAGGATCACAAGGAAAGGCGATCTCAAAACAGACCATTTCAAAATGGATAGGACATTGTATCTGTTTCTGCTACACACACCATGGGAAACCTGTACCTGGTAACATCAGGCCCCATTCCACCAGGGCTACAGCAACATCAACAGCCTTCCTCAGAGGGGTACCAACCAAGGATATTTTGGAAGCTGCAACTTGGAGTTAAGTGCACACCTTCATCAAGCACTATCACTTACCTCTATACTCTAAAACCAGAGCTGGCTTTGCTATTGCAGTTTTGCAGGGCCTACTAGCCTCTCCAAGCCCTGTTTAGTTCCACCACCCATCCTTAGCTTTGGGATTCAACCCAAGTGTGATGACTGCAGCAGTGTAACACGAACATAGTACAGTTTTGTACCTACCATAAATGTAGATGTTCGAGTGTTCACACTGCTGCAGTCCAGGTTACCCTCCCTCCATCCCCTCTGACCTAGCCGAACTTTTCTATACCTTTTCTATCCTGTACAACCTTTGTGGTGTATTTGCTTGTAACTGAAGGTATTCCTTTTATTCCTTTTACATGTTTTATTAGCAATATGTATTGCCTACCTACTTGGGGGCACCTGACATCTGGGGCAAGAAAAACTGAAGAAAATGGCATCTGATGCCTCTTGTATACCCCTGGCGCACTGATGTCAGGGAAGAAGCTATAGCAACCGACGCCAGACCAAGACTTTGGAACTCTGGCCGACTGCGGGACCACCTGACGGCAAGATAACCTAAGTGTGATGACTGCAGCAGTGTGAACACTCAAACATTTACATTTATGGTAGTTACAAAACTGTACTTTCGCAAGTGCCGGTCGGCCGACTCCTGAGATTTTCAAAATCGATTTTCAGATCCGAAGTCTTCATTAAAGCTAAGTACCCCGTTGGGGAAACTTTTTTCTTGCTCCAGACCGATGTCAGAAAAAGTTAACAATTGTATTTCTTGTGGGAAGCAAATACCTCATAAGGATTTTCACTCTTACTGTATTCCTTGCCTAGGCCCTGATCATAATGTTGCTAGCTGTCAGTTTTGCGCTAGATTTAACCAACGCACTATTAAGCGTCGGTACGATTTTGCCTTTCATTACTTTGGCTGAAGATTCAATTATATAATGCCGTCGGAACAACCGACCGGAATTTATAAAAAGCGCAAGGAAAAGGACAGATGTTCATCGTGCATACAGCTGCAGTAATCACAGATGGGTTTTCAGCCGTCAGGCGGTCCCTCGGTCGGCCGAATTCCAAAGTCTTGTTCCGGCGTCTGTTGTCGTCGCTTACTCTTCTGACGTCAGGAAGGCCAGAGTATATAAGACACAGCCGACGCCATGTTCTTCAGTCTTTTTTGCCGCGCGGTGCCCGAAGCAGAAGCAGTTCGCAAGTGCCGGTCGGCCAGCTCCTGAATTACGAAAATATTTGGAACCAAAGTCTTCATTAAAGCTAAGTACCCCGTTGGGGAAACCTTTCTTGCCTCAGACTGATGTCAGAAAAAGTTAATAATTGTATTTCTTGTGGGAAGCAAATACCGCATAAGGATTTCCATTCCCTTTGCATACCTTGTTTGGGCCCAGACCATGACATCTCGGGCTGTCGCTTTTGCGCTACCTTCAATAAACGCACTATCAAGCGTCGGGCGGAGTTCGCCCAACACTATTTTGGTAAAGCTTTTGACTATAAAATGTCGTCGGACACTCAGACTACTGCTTTATCCAAAAAACGCAAGGAAAAGGACCGACATGCGAGACCCGCGGTCTCCACCGACACCACGCCGAAACAGGCTACACGTGGTCCAGTTCTCAGCGAGACGCCTTTGCAGTCCCTAACTACCGACGACACTCCTTCGGCGGTGTCTTCTGTAACCGAGACCGCTGGGTCATCGGCCCTTTCCCAGACTACAACCGAAGCCCCAGCTTATGTCGAGCCTACTAATGTGGACAGATCTACCTCCACCCATGGTGTATTTAGGCCTTCATCTTCTTTTTCTATTAAGGCCTTTACTAAATCCAAAGCGGCCAGGCATCACACTTGGCTGCTGCTCAAGGCCCATCTCCTGGACCCATGCCTAAGAAACAGATGCTTAAAATGGCTGAGGATCTAATAACTCTTATCAGAGGTTCTCAGCCCCCTCCTGACAAGAGACCCAGAGTGGAGGAAGAATCCCACTCTTCTGATCAGGGATCCATTTTATCAGAGCATTCTGATGCAGAAGAACACTCTTACTCCCCTTTTGAGGATTCGGATGCAGAACAGTCCATTCCTTCTGTATCCCCCCCTGAGGATTTTTCTTTTGGGGAAACCTTGCACACATTGAGGGAACACTTCCATTGGGAAGGCCAAGACTTTTCAGACTCCAAGAAAAGACTTAGGGAATTTCTTTGGTTACCTCAGCACAGACCTCTGGCTATACCCCCTGTTTTGGAGGTACTGGATGATGCCTATTCAGAGGCCTGTCTTAATCCTGATTCTCTGCCTCCTGCACCAGTAAAGCCTGATAGATATTACAGAGTACCCAGTTCTCACCAATTTCTCTACAAAGGCCATAATGCTGACCCTGAAACCATTTCACAAGGCCCTAAGGGAATAAAGGCCTCCACTGCCAAGAATCCACTTCCTGCAGAAAGGGAATCTAGATCTCTAGAAAGGTGGGGTAAGAAGATATATACCTCGGCCACCCTAACCATGAGGGCCTTAAACTGACAGTTTCATATGATTAAATATCAACAGTTCCTGTTATCACAATTAAAAAACAAAATGTCTCAACCTGAACAATCAGATTTAAAAGAGTTACAGGATATGATGCATAGTGCAGAACAAGTGGGTAAACACACCTTACAATGTGGTTATGATGCCCTAGAGGCCTCCAGTAGAGCGGCTGCTACAGGATCAGTCATTCGCAGACATGCCTGGCTTAGGGAACAAAATTTGCCTGATCATGTGAAAGCTAAACTTCTTGATGCTCCTTTACAAAAGGATGTACTTTTTGGTACTAAGGCTGAGGATATACTACGAAAAATGGAAGAAAAAGCCAAATCTATGCAAACTGTCAAAGCTTTCTTACAGGTCCAGCCACCACGATTTAGCAGGAATTGGCCTTCAAAAAACTGGTCCTTTCCAGCCACTGACAAGCCCCAAAGAGGTCGATACAGACGTGCAAGGGGTAGAGGGCAATCACAAGGTTTATATAGAGGCAGACAATGGCAATCTCCAGCACCAAGAGGTGGTGAAGACAGTGCACAACAATACAGGAAGCAAACCCAATGACTCCCTCATTTCCATGCCAAGCAAGTCTCAGCTGGCAGCACCTTTGGGAGGGAAACTAGCATTATTTGCAAGCAATTGGCATATTGTCACAACAGACAAATGGATACTGGACATTATAAACAGAGGCTACAAATTTCAATTTCACACACTTCCAAAAATGAGAGGCATGCCAAACCTACCACAAAATCAAAGGGTAGAGGCACAACTGCAAATTTCGAAGCTCCTAAACATGAGAGCTATACAAAAGGTACCTACGCACCAACAAGGTCAAGGTTTTTATTCAAGACTTTTCCTGGTACCAAGAAAAGGAACCGACTGGAGACTCATTCTGGACTTATCCATCCTAAACACATTTCTACTGCCAAAATTCAAGATGCTCACATTACAGCAACTTCTTCCCATGCTGGGCAAGGAGTTTTGGCTGGTAACATTGGACCTCAAGGAGGCATACCTGCATGTCCCAATCAGACAAAGCTGCAGAAGATACCTCAGATTTCTTGCAGGTTCAATCCACTATCAATTCTCTGCATTGCCCTTTGGCTTATCTACTGCGCCCAGAGTATTCACAAAGTGCCTGGCATCAGTGATTGCCTATTGCAGACTTCAAGGGATACAAATTTACCCTTATCTGGACGACTGCCTGATCCAAGCGGACAGCAAACATATACTAGTAGAACATCTGGCATATGTAACACGGTTACTGCTTTCTCTGGGATACACCATCAACAAGGAGAAATCAAGGCTAACACCATCTCAGAAAATAACCTTCCTGGGTGCCAACTTGGACACAAACACCCAGATGGCATATCTTACAAGGGCAATTATCTCAGTACTTCAAAACACTAGCAAAATGTACCAGGCTTACTGCAAGGAAAATCCTGCAGGCTCTGGGATTCATGGCATCTTGCATTCTTCTAATCCTGTGTGCAAAGCTGCATATGAGGAAACTTCAATGGTACCTAAAAAATCTATGGTCTCAACACAGTCACAGCTTGGAAGCAATTATACCAATAATTCCATGTCTGCAAAAGGAATTCCTATGGTGGGCCCAAGCATGTCAAGTAAATACAGGCCTTCCATTCTGCAAGCCTCAAGCAAAACAAGTCATAACTACAGACGCCTCAGATTACGCCTGGGGGCGCACATGAAGGACAGGTGCATTCAGGGCAGATGGTCCCAAAAGGAAAAGCACCTTCACATCAATCAAAAAGAAATGCTAGCAGTCATAAATGCAATTACAGCTTTCAAGGACTTCCTGCATCCAGGACAATTACTCATAAGAACAGACAACACCACAGTAATGTGGTACATAAACAAACAAGGAGGAACTCACTCATACCCCTTGTTCAGACTAGCCATGACTCTTTGGAACTTGGCTCTGGAAAGACAAATTGAACCTCAAGCACAGTACTTGCCAGGAATGGAAAACACACTGGCTGACACTCTGAGCAGGAATATGACAGATCCACACGAATGGAAGCTACATCCACAGATGTTTACGGAGATAATCCAAGCGTGGGGGAGGCCAGACATAGATCTTTTTGCCTCCCACAGGAACCATCAATTGAAAAAGTTTTGTTCAAGGACCTTCCATCCAAAGGCCTGGAAAGTGGACGCCCTTTCATTCAGTTGGACAACATGGACAGTTTATGCATTCCCACCTCTGCCTCTTCTGCCCAAGGTGCTTTTGAAAGCAAGAACAGACAAACCGAGGATGATACTGATTGCTCCAGACTGGCCAAGGCAACACTGGTATCCACTCCTGAGGAGCCTAACACATACTCCTCCCTGGTCCCTGCCTCTAATACCTCTTCTGCTGACGCAGAACAGCTACAAAACCCTTCACAGTCAGCTGAAAACACTCAACCTCACTGCATGGAAAATTCCTTAACACCACATCAGACTCTACTCTCCAAGGAGATGCAGGATGTCATTTTGGAGGCCAGAAGACCATCTACTAGAAAGGCTTACTCCGCAAAATGGAAGTGGTTTTGCTGTTGGAATGAGAAAAGAGGACAGGACCCTAGAAAATTGAACTTGCCTCAGGTTTTACAGTACCTAGCTGAACTGCTGAGCAGTGGACTTTCATTTTCTTCAATTAAAATACACGCCTCAGCCATTTCTGCAGAATTCAACACGGATCCTCCTTTATTCTCTCACCCACTCCTACGGCAGTTCCTCAGAGGGGCTAAGAATATAAGACCTCCAAGGAAGCAACCAATACCAGCCTGGGACCTTAATTACATACTAGAAAAATTAACATTGCCTCCCTTTGAACCTGCTGCTTCAACAGATCTGCAATATTTGTCCTGGAAAACAGCTTTCCTTCTGGCCATCACTTCAACTCGTAGGGTTTCTGAACTACAGGCCCTCATGGCGGTGCAGCCCTTCCTCATTTTCCATCAGGATAGGGTTTCCCTTCGTACCAACCCATCTTTTATGCCAAAAGTGGTATCCAGGGTAGCCTTAAACCAGGCCATACACCTTCCTACCTTTTATCCTAACCCTCAGAACAAAGGGGAAAGGCTGCTTCACTCTTTAGACATCCATAGGCAGCTTCGTTACTATTTGGACAGAACAAAGTCCTTCAGGAAATTAGAACAACTTTTTGTGTCCTATGCCATAGGGGCTCAAGGGAATCCAGTTACCAAACAGACCATTTCCAAGTGGATTGGCCACTGCATATGATTTTGTTACTCCTATCATGGGAAACCTGTCCCTTCTGGTATCAGATCTCACTCCACCAGGGCCACAGCCACCTCTACAGCCTTCCTCAGAGGTGTGCCTACTAAGGATATTTTGGAGGCAGCCACTTGGAGTTCTGTACATACCTTCACAAAACACTACCACCTGCCCTTATATTCCAGAACAAGAGCAGGCTTTGCCACTGCTGTTTTGCAGGGCATTCTGGCTCAACCCAGTTCCTCATAGTACCTACCACCCTATGCATAGCTTTGGGACTCTACCCATCTGTGATTACTGCAGCTGTATGCACGATGAACATAGTACAGTTTTGTACCTACCATAAATGTAGATGTTCGAGTGCTAATACAGCTGCAGTACAGGTTTCCCTCCCTCCTTCCCTTCTTGGTAAGGGCATGGGGCCTAACAACCTCTTCATACCTCCTGACTGGGTTATCCTGCTATGTTTTATTTGCTTGCTTACACTGTTTTTGCATTACATTGCATTTCTTGCATATGTGGATAAGCTTTACTTATGTATTGCCTTCCCTTTGGGGGCACCTGACATCTGGGGCAAGAAAAGACTGAAGAACATGGCGTCGGCTGTGTCTTATATACTCTGGCCTTCCTGACGTCAGAAGAGTAAGCGACGACAACCGACGCCGGACCAAGACTTTGGAATTTGGCCGACCGAGGGACCGCCTGACGGCTGAAAACCCATCTGTGATTACTGCAGCTGTATTAGCACTCGAACATCTACATTTATGATAGGTACAAAACTGTACTGCATCCGAGGTCCAAAACCAACGAGGCTTCTGCTAAGCCAGTCGCCGGTTCTCAGTGAGGCTCTTTTGCAGCCCCTGACGCTCACTACCTCAGAGC
Organism: Protopterus annectens; assembly: GCF_019279795.1. Lineage (NCBI taxonomy): Eukaryota > Metazoa > Chordata > Ceratodontiformes > Protopteridae > Protopterus > Protopterus annectens. Next base: position 483,564,129 of record NC_056727.1, read on the forward strand.
CACAGGCCGCTGCCGATTCCCACGTGGAGCCAGTTAGGCCTCTGGATACTCAAGGTATTGGGCACTCGGAAACTATTCCCTCAGATGGGTCCGGAGCTGCTGAGCAGGCATCTGCTTCTGAGGGTGTGTTCAGACCTACACAGTTATATGTAAAGCCTTCTTCAGCTTCTAAAGCAAAGACTAAAACAGCTTTAAAGACAAAGAAACAAGTACAGCATTCTCCTGGACAGACTTCCATGCCTAAAAAACAGATGCCCAAAATGGCCGAAGACCTAATTACCTTGATCAGGGGTACCCATCCCCCTCCTGATAAGAGGCCTAGGCAAGAGACAGAATATGAATCTTCAGATCAGGTTTCCATTTCCTCTGATTCCTCCTCTGAGCAGGAATACTCACTTCCTCCCTATGAGGATTCTGATGCTGAAGAATCCATTCCTTCAGCCTCTCCTCCTGAGGATTTTTCTTTTGGGGAAACCCTGCATACCATGAGGGGGCACTTCCACTGAGAGAGCCAAGACTACACAGATTCAAAGAAAAGGCTTAGAGATTTTCTTTTACTACCTCAACACAGGCCACTTACTATTTCCCCTGTGTTAGACATTGTAAATTGTGTTTTCAGAGTCCGCCCTTTCACCTGACTCTTTACCCCCTGCCCCTGTAAAACCAGACAGATATTACAGGGTTCCAGACTCATACATTTCTTTATAAAAACACTGCTGCTGATCCAGAAACTATTTCTCAGGGTCCCAAAGGTGTCAAGGCTTCTACTGCAAAAAACCCTATCCCCTTTGACAGGGATTCTAGGGCACTAGACAGATGGGGGAAAAAAGTTTACACTTCTGCTAGTTTGGCTATGAGGGCCTTAAATTGTCAATTTCATATGCTTAAATATCAGCAATACTTAATGTCACTGCTTAAACAGAAAATGTTGGCAAATTCTGATTGTGCAGAAAATAAGGAAATGCAGGTTTTATTGCATGCAACTGAACAGGTGGGAAAGCATACATTGCAATGTACTTTTGATTCTCTAGAGGCCTCTTGCAGGGCCGCAGTTACGGGTTCTGTCATTAGAAGACATGCTTGGTTAAAGGAACAGATTCTACCTGATCATGTTAAGGCAAAATTACTAGATGCTCCATTACATCATAATACTTTATTTGGTGTTAAAGCAGAGGAGGTGTTGAAGAAAATGGAGGACAAAGCGAAATCCATGCAGACAGTAAAGGATTTCTTACAGGTACAGCCACCCAGATTTAGCAGGAACTGGCCTACAATGAATTGGTCCTTTCCGGTGTCAGACAGACCACAAAGAGGCAGATACAGATGCTCTAGAGGCAGATCCCAACCCCAGGGCTCATACAGGCCTAAACAGTGGGGGCGCTTCTACCTCCAAAAGCGGAGAAGACAAATCACAGCCATACAGGAAACAGTCCCAATGACTTCCCTCTGCCAGCACCAAGCACTTATCTTTTGGCCGCCCCCTTAGGGGGAAAACTAGCACTTTCTTCTCAAAACTGGCACATGATCACCCAGGACAAATGGGTCTTGAATATGGTGTCCCAGGGCTACAGGTTCCATTTTCACACCCTGCCAAGGTATGCCAGACCTGCCACACAATCAATGGGCAGAGGCACAAAAACAAGTTTCATCCCTCATGGACATGAGGGCCATTCAGCCAGTACCACAGCAAGAGCAGGGACAAGGATTTTACTCAAGACTTTTCTTGGTACCCCAAAAGGACAAAGCCTGGAGACCAATACTGGACCTGTCTTTTCTAAATACTTTTCTGGACATCCCAAAATTCAAAATGTTGACTTTGCAGCAGCTTCTGCCCATGCTGGACAAAAAGGCTTGGCTTGTAACTTTGGACCTAAAAGAGGCATACTTGCATGTACCAATCAGACAATCTTGCAGAAGATACCTCAGATTCATAGCTGGCTCAATGCACTACCAATCCCCTGCACTGCCCTTTGGCTTATCTACTGCACCCGGGGTCATCACAAAATGCCTGGCACCAGTAATTGCATATTGCAGACAGAGGAATTCAAATATATCCTTATTTAGACTATTGCCTAATTCAAGCAGAGAACAAGGACATTCTACTAGAACACCTGGCATTTGTAAAAAGATTATTGATATGCCTAGGGTACACAGTAATCAAAATTAGTACCCTCTGAAGAGATAATATTCCTGGGTGCAAGCTTAAATACAACTGCTCAGATGGCTTATCTCATGCCAGACAAAGGCAACTGACTTCTTACTTCACAATGTTGGCAACAAAGACCCAGTTAACTGCAAGAAAAATTCTGCAGGCCTTGGGCTTCATGGCATCCTGCTAATTCCATATGCCAGACTGCATATGAGGAAACTACAATGGTATCTAAAAAGTGTTTGGACTCAACATTGCCACAGCCTGGAAACATTGATTACCCTCATTCCTTGCCTTCAACAGGAGTTTCGATGGTGGGCACAGTCCTGTCACCTCAACAAGGGACAGCCATTCAACCTACCCCCAGCCAGGCAGTCAATAACAACAGATGCTTCAGATTATGCATGGGGGGCACACATGGCAGGAAAATTTATTCAGGGCACATGGCCCTCAAGACAAATGCATCTTCATATCAATCAAAAAGAGATGCTAGCTGTTCAACATGCCCTGCCAGCTTTCAAGGACTTACTTCATCCAGGACAACTACTGATAAGGACGGACAATACTACAGTCATGTGGTACATAAACAAGCAGGGAGGCACACATTCCTAACCCCTCTGCAGACAAGCCATGACTTTGTGGGACACAGCATTGACTTATCAAGTACATTTGCGAGCACAATTCCTGCCAGGAAAGAAAAATACTCTGGCAGACGAACTAAGCAGAAACATTACGGATCCCCACAAGTGGAAACTGGATCCACAAGTCTTCAGCATGATAACAAAGAAATGGGGATGCCCAGACATAGATCTTTTTGCCTCCCCTCACAACTACCAACTACAGAAATTCTGCACAAGGACTTATCACAAGCAAGCATGGAAAGTGGATGCTCTATCATTCAGCTGGAAAACCATAACAGTATACGCCTTTCCTCCTCTGCCTCTCCTTCCCAAGGTACTCCTAAAGGTCAGACAAGAGAAGCAAAAATGATTCTGATTGCCCCAGACTGGCCCCGCCAGCACTGGTACCCAATCCTAAAGAGCTTGTCTCAAGGCCCAGCCTGGACATTGCCTCTGATTCCTCATTTGCTGACCCAATGAAACAATCAGATCCTGCACAGCCAACTCAAGACCCTAAATCAGGCAGCATGGCAAATAATGTAGCCATTCAGAACACACTTCTCTCTAAAGCAGTGATGGATGTTATTTTGGAGGCCAGGAAGCCAAGTACCAGAAAATCTTATGCAGAAAAATGGAAGAGATTCTGTGCTTGGAACCAGGCACAAGGAATTGACACGCTGGTATCAAATATTCCTCAGATTTTACAATACCTGAGATGCTGGACAAAGGCCTATCCTCATCAATTAAAATCCATGCCTCTGCCATTTCAGCTCATTACCATACGGAACCACCTATTTTTTCTCACCCATTACTAAGGCAATACCTCAAAGGGGTCAATAACATGAGACCTCCAAGGAGAGCACCAATACCTACATGGGATCTCAACCATGTCTTGGAGAAACTTACATTGCCACCTTTTGAGCCAGCCAATACAGCTGAAATAATTTTTTTATCTTGGAAAACAGCTCTGTTCCTAGCAATAACCTCTGCAATACGAGTTTCAGAGTTACAGGCTCTCATGGCTGTGGAACCTTTCATCATCTTCCATTCAGACAGGGTTTCTCTGAGGACTAACCCTACATTTATGCTTAAGGTAGTGTCCAGTGTGGCCCTTAACCAAACCATTCATTTGCCAACTTTTATCCAAACTCGGAGAATAAGGGTGAGAGACTCCTTCATTTTTTGGACATACACAGACAGCTACGCTTCTACTTGGACAGAACTAAAGCTTTCAGAAAGGCTGAGCAACTTTTAGTGGCATATGCTGCAGGATCACAAGGAAAGCCTATCTCAAAACAGACTATTTGAAAATGGGTAGGCCACTGCATTTGATTGTTATTCACAACATGGCAAATCAATTCCTAAGGACATTAGGCCACATTCTACCAGAGCAGCAGCCTTTCTCAGAGGGGTACCAACAGGGCCGGCCTTAGCCAAAATGGCACCCTAGGCGAAGTAGTGCTCCGGCGCCCCTTAAGCCCCACCCACACCACACATAAAATGCCCCTATTTGAGCCACACCCACTGGGTCATTCCCCAAGAAAGCCACTCCAGTCATTTCCTTAAATTATTTAAATGCTTAGGAAGAAAAAGATACCTTGAAATGTAGTTAAACTGCAGCTACCTTTGCATATGTATTTTCTACTTGAAATACCAGAGCCAGATCATGGTCAGGTAGAGTCCTAGGAAGGGTAATAGACCACCACCCCAGAGAAACCCCCAGCAGCAGCCCCCTCCTCAGCCATTCCAGTGTTCCATTATTTGGTTATCTCACCAGTTACCATGCATACTGTTCTATTTGCCTCTACAATGATTACAGATATTGAAATAAAGTAGCATAAACACAGATAGCCATTTGCTAAACAAACATTACAGTCTCACAATGAAAACAGACTTAGCACGAGCAGTAAACTTCTCTGTCCTTGAAACTTACATTCATTGAAATGGCAAAACTCACATTCATTGATACAGCATGAAAACCCACATTCATAGAAATGCATCTGGTTTGTTGAGAATTAAATTTACCTTTGGGCTGTTTTCAAAACAGACTCCTTGCACACATTTTTTTAGGGCCATGCATACATGTATTTATTTAATTTACTTTCCTGATTGTATCGAATTATATTCCTTGTATAATACAGCACCACTTGTTAGAATATGTTTTAAATTTGTAGTTTTAAACATTCTTTTAATAAGCAATGAAACATCAGTACCTACAAGCAGCTGTGGTTCACCTTCAGTCTCACTGCTACAGGGTAGCTCCCTCCCTGAAGTAATTACCTCACCAGTCCTGGCTACAAGTATGTCAACTGTCTGGGTCTCCCCCAGGCTGCCAGACCCACATGCTTGTCTTCAAGCCTGACTGTGTGTAACTGCATGCACACAAGGTATTGCATTATCAAAATTATTCCCTATCAGGACATCTGCTGGGATATCGTTAAACACACCTACTTGCTGACTTCCTTTAGCACCCTCCCAGTCAAGGTGAACCCTAGCCAAAGGTATTTGGAATGCAGTCTCTCCTAAAGCTCTGACTGGAGTAGACTGCCCAAGCAAGTGGTACTCCTCTTTAACCACTGCAGGCTTTACAATGGTTAGGTCAGAGGCTGTGTTTCTCTTAGCAATGGCCTCTTTCCCATTTACTAAGATAGGATATAACCTCTTGTGGTAGTTTGGTACCCTTGTCCCGAGACAACTTACTTCTGGCATTCTGTCAATCCCACTTACTGGCTCTCCCTTTTGTTCCCCACCTTACCTCTGTGGACATCTATATGCTACATGCCCCCACTGGTTGCATTTAAAGCATGTAACCCTTGGTCCTGGTTGTGTACCTGGACTAGTGGCTTCCCCTGCTACTGGCAGACTCTGTTGAGGTGGTCTAGGCTGCCCACCATGGGTTCCCTTAGGCCCATGAACAGCACTGGGTATCCCTTCCCTGTACAGTGATGCTCTGCTTGCTAGGTATAGGTCTCCCTTTTTCCCCCCAACTCATCTGCCGTGTTACATTCTGTATCCGCTAACCAAACTGTCATCTCCTCAGGCAAAGTGCTAAGGGCTTGTTCCCTCACCAAAAGATCTGTCAGCCCTTCAGAAGTGGTGACCTGACATCCACTCACCCTCCTATGAAAATAAGTGTTTAGTTCAGCAATATATTCAGACACACTTTCATCTGCCTTGCATCTATGCTCACAAAAACTTTTCCTATAAGCTTCAGGTATTAACTCCAAACATTCTAACAGACAGTTTTTTACAGTATTATAATTTAAGCAATCAGTATCAGACAATTTAGAAATAGCAGTTACAGCTTTACCATGGTGTAAGGGGGTCAGGGACCCCGTACCCAGAGCCCTTGGTCAACATTATATTGTTTACATACCCTTTCAAACATATGAATGAAACTATCAAAATTATCCCCCTCTGTAAATTGTGGAAGAAATTTACTGACCTTTGTTGCTTCTGGGGTTTGGTTATTCTCTTCCCCATTACCTTCATGACCCTAGTGAAGAGTCAGCATCTCCTTCTCATGTTGCCTCTGCCCCTCATTCTCCTCAGCTTCCAGACATCACAGTTTCTCATTTTCCTCAGTCTCCAGACATCTCAGCTTCATATTCTTTTTGCCTCCAGGCATCTCAGTCTCTCTGCTGATTCTATTTCCAAATGTTTGGCCTCCAGTTCAAGTCTCTAACTCCAGATGGATTTTTAAGTTCTCTGTGGAAAGGCTGAATTGTCCATTTTCTGAGAGTTGTACATTCCCAAGGCCAGTCTGATTTTCCTCCTGGTTGCTGTTCTGTGATGCAGCTGTGACTAAAGCTGTAATCATTTCTGCTTTAGTCAGGTTGGCATACACCAGTCCTTTAGCCTGGCATATCTCAGCCAAAGGGCTCCTTGTCAGCTTGCCATAATCCTTGCTGACTTGCTTGCCTGCTCTCCGTGACTAAGCTAACAAAAACAAAATAAAACAATTGTGATATGAAACTCTGAATGTTCACCGTGTGCACAACAGTCTCAAATAAATAAAGAAAACGTCTAAGCTATACTTTGCTATACTCCTACCTGAATCTAAAATGATCACTATGCCCTAAAAACCTACTTTCAGAACAACGAGCAGGCAGAAGTGGTGAGTGGAGATTTCCAGGTCAAATACAAAATGCACCATCACTCTCGCAAAGAGTTCTTAAATTAATGTCAAATATTACTGCTGGGATACTTGCATGACATCACTTTTTGTCTCCTGACTTCACTTTCCATGCTAAACCCCCACTGCAGCTAGGAGCATTTAACATCTCTCTGTGAAAATACATAGCCTTCAGATGTTTGCAACTGCTAGAAGACATAAAACAATAAAATACTTACAAAATAACACAGAAAGTCCCCTAGTATAGACATCCTGTCTCCTGTTGATGGAAACTGAAAGATAACTTCTCTTGTTTATGGCCCGTCAAAGTACTTCAATCTCAACTATTCTTAAATTTTGCAAGATAATCTTCTGTTAAAATACATACATCTAAACAATTACAATAGTGGATAAAAATATTAGTGGATAAAAATATCTCTTCAGCATACATGTCTATGCAATATGACATACAGTTCTAATATAGTGGTAACATAAGCAATTGCATCCTGCTGATATTCACAAATGACATATAACTATTTACACAATTCCAGATACCTGGCTGGGCTGGCAGTATCTCCTTCTGTGACACTTCTATATAAATCATATTAATGTTTTCAAATAACGTAATTATTTACAAAATTCCAGATAGCTGGACTGACAATGTGACAAGTACCAACAACACGCAATCAGGAAACTACCTTAAAACATCAGCCATTGTCAATAAGCCAATACGTATCATTGATGCTGCAAATATATTTCCTTGTTGCATATTTAAACACCCAGCTTGATGTAATATTACTGATAAAACCAAATGATAATTTGCTTTGCATATATACTACCTAGTGTTTTTTACAGAGACATTTTTCATCTAAACCATAGCCTTAGTCTTAACACATAAAAATTAAATATTGTCTTCATTCACTCAATGATGTTCTGGCCATCATAAAAATAGCTTCATTCCCCAGTAGTGATTGCTTACTAATATAGTAATATCAGTGTGTGGATTTCAGACAAATGGGCATCACTAAATCTATGTCCCCTAATACTGCTGAGAAACATATTTGTGTCTGGCGGAATCATTCAGTCTGCACTTAAATTCATGTAAAATAATGCTGTCTTTCATATCTTAAGATATTTTTGCCATATTCTGAGAATCAGCTGATTAACAAACCATTTGTTTTACCGATATGTATCTTTAGCATGAGTCTTTGGATTCTATTAGTCACTGTAGGTATATTTTTTCAGATGCAAGGTAGAAAGCTGTAAAGGATTCTGGAAGACATTCAATGCCAAATTTGTTCTTTTACTCACTCGTGTTCTCCGATTACTTGATTAATCCATTTTAGAGCTGTAGGGGTACCACAGCCTATTCAGGCATTCAATGTGTACAGGAAGTAGGAACTAATTCTAAATGAGGTACCAACTCCTTACAAAATGTATACACTCATTCACTGTCACACAACAAACACATACAGACAGCCAACACTAATTAAACTGTAATATGTCTTTGAGAAGTGGTAAGAAAGTATAACTTCCAGAAATCGTAGGAACTGAATTGGAGAACCAAATGCTTTGGGGCATCTGTTCTAACTTCTGCTTCACTATGCAGCCATACTCCTCCTAAAAAGCCTGTAAGAAACAATGCAGAGAGTAAGTTATTTGGGTTCTGAAATTCTCCTACTGAAAAAAATGTGTTGTATTCTCTCAAGTACAGTAATGGATACTTTATCTAAAGTACTGAAGGAATTAATATACTCAGAATTGGCCTAACAAAATGTTCACAGTTAATAAATCTTGATTCCTACTTACAGAAATCCTGACTACACTAAACACAGCACAACATGTGTTTTCCTTACAGAAGACTATCTAAATGTGACATGACTATCTAAATTAAAATACGAATACTCTATTACTGTATGGGATGTTTTATAATCTTCACTTTTTTAAATAAAGTATTTGTTTAACGTGTGTCCACTATAAGCAACTATACTTTTTATAAATCAGTACGGAGCCTTAAGCTAAACAGAATGTAAAACGGAGCCTTATGTTGTCTAAGACTCTGTTTTACATTCTGCTAAGACTCCGTTTTACATTCTGCTTAAGTTAAGCAGCAGAATGTAAAACGGAGCCTTAAGCTTCAGAATTTCAGTAAAAGTAAAACGGAAGCTTACATGTTGTTGTTTTGAGTCTGGCAGGCAGTAATGACGAAGGGCACACTTTCGTATTTAAATTCAGCGCATGCATCCATTTTGTTACAGGTCTTGCAGCTGTATGGTTCTGGAGCGGCGGCACCCGTGCCCATCCCCAAAACATAACATACAGTAGACTCTCTTTTTTTTTTTTTTAAACTGTCCTAGTAAGTGAGAGGACGCTGACCCCCCTCCCCCATAGTTCTGGCTTACAGCTACACTTCAGCAGGGCGCCGAGAAGAGCGCAAACCTTTGTTAATTAAAATAAATACAAACTGCGCCCTTTAAGAAGCTGGCTTTTACGGTGCCCTAGGTGGTCGCCTAGTTCGCCTATGCCTAAGGCCGGCCGTGGGTACCAACCAAAGACATTTTAGAGGCTGCAACTTGGAGTTCAGTACACACTTTTACAAAGCACTACCATTTACCTCTCTACTCTAAATCCAGAGTAGGCTTTGCCACTGCAGTTTTGCAGGGCCTTATAGCCTCTCCTAATCCTATTTAGGCCCAGCCCCCCTACCTCAGCTTTGGGATTCAACCCAAGTGTAATGACTGCAGCAGTGAAACATGATGAACATAGTACAGTTGTGTACCTACCATAAATGAAGATGTTCGAGTGTATTCACTGTTGCAGTCCAGTTTACCGATCCACCATCCCCCTTCTCATTGCTGGGACTTTTCTGTACTTCTCTATCCTATACAACCTATGTGGTGTATTTGCTTGTGGATGAAGGAATTGTTTATGTTTTTGCATGCATACTTATTGGCATAAATTTTTAGCCTACCCTTTTGGGGGCACCTGACATCTGGGGCAAGAAAAATTGAAGAAAATGACGGCTACATCTTTTATACCCCTGGCGCACTGACGTCAGGGAAGAGGCAACAGCAACCGACGCTGGACCTAAACTTTGGAATTCAGGCCGACTGCGGGTAGCCTGCCAGCAGGATAACCCAAGTGTAATGACTGCAACTGTGAATACACTCAAGCATCTACATTCATGGTAGGTACACAACTGTACTTTTCCTCCAATGTCTTTGAGCAAATTATGTCTCTAGGGATCATAGAACAAGTTACCTCAGAACTAACAGGGAAAGGATTTTATTCAAGAATCCTGCTGGTGCCAGTGAAAACAGAAACTTGGAGACGAGTCCATGACCTTTCTTTCCTAAACCTTCACATCAAAGTTCCAAAGTTCAAGATGCTTTCCATTCAGTTTGTAACTCTATTTTTAAAAGATGCCTGTCATCATATCCCACTTCGGAAGGTTTTTGTTTTTTTTAATATTTTCTGTCTCGTATGTTTAGCTCTCTTATTTTACACTTTGGGTTGTCTGCAGCTCCAGGGGTGTTTAGAAAGCATGTGGCACCAATAATACCTCATTGCAGGTTGCACGTCATTCACATTTTTCTATGTTTAGATATATTTACAGACTGTTTCAAATTGTTAGGAATCTCTTGTCTGAGTAAAGGACCTTCTCCTCAGTCTGGGGTCCCTTGTAAACATGCATAAGTCTCTCATTGCCTCGTTAGTGTTTTGGGGATGCCTGCTGTATATATCTCTGATGAGGGCTTTTCTTCCTTAAGATAAAAACCTTTAAAAGAAATTGTTTTTGATTCTGGGTTTCATGACATCCACAGTTGTGATTCCTTTGAACAGACTTTGTGAGAGAAATTCATTGGAGTTCTCAAATTGTTTCAGACCAAGCATCTGGCACCCACTTTCTTTTCAGATCCCAGTGGTAAGGATTGTCAAAAGGGGATTACATGGTGGGCGGATCAGTTCTTTCTCAACCCGGATCTCCCCAGCTCCCTCTTGGTCTGTAACCACAGAATCCTCAGACTGTGCTTGAGAAGCCGTTTCCTAAGGAGTGAAAGTTCAGGATCTGTGGAGCAAGCAAGACAGATTAAAACAAAATTTCAAATAAATGAAGGCAGTAATAAAATGCTTTCAAATCTGTAAACCATCTTTGGACTCCAGGCCCTCAGCCAGTAGTCACAGACACCACCACAGCGATGTGGTACATAAATATGGGGAACCAAACCATGCCGCCTTTGCAAGCTAGCCGTGGTAGCCTGGAAATTAAAAACTCAGATGTTTTTAGTGTTTCACTGTTGCAGTCATTACATTTGGGTAATCTGCTGGCAGGTTGCCCTCAGTCAGCCTGAATTCCAAAGTCTTGGGTCCTGCGTCGGTTGCTGTCTTCTCTTCCATGACGTCAGATCGACTCGTCAGGAGTATAAAACATGCAGCCGACACCATTTTCTTTAGTCTTTCTTGCCGTGCAGTGTCCGAAGCCGAAGCATTTCTCAAGTGCCGGTCGGCCGACTACTGAAATATTCGAGTTTGAGTTTTAGAACTAAAGTCTTCACTAAAGCTAAGTACCTCGTTAGGGAAACGTTTTTCTTGCTTTTTACCGATGTCAGAAAAAGTTAATAATTGCATTACTTGTGGGAAGCAAATACTGTATTCCGTGCCTAGGCCCTGATCACAACGTGCCTGGCTGTCGTTTTTTTGCTAGATTTAACCAACGCACTATTAAGCGTCTGTATATTTTTGCATCTCAGTATTTTGGAAACAGATTTAACTACCCAGAAATGTCAGATAGCAATCCAACTACCGGAGTACATAAAAAACACAAAGAAAAGGACAGAGAAAGGCAGTCGAGATCCAAAACCGATGACCAAGCTTCTCCTAAGCCAGTTCACCGGTACTCGGTGAGGTGCTTTCGCAGTCCCTGATACCCACTACCTTCGAGTCGCAGGCCTCTACCGACACCCATGTGGAGTCCGGCATGCTGCAAGATACTCAAGGTATTGGACCAACGGATGTATCTCCCTCAGATGGGTCCGGAGTCGCTGAGCAGGCACCGGCTTCTGAGGGTGTATTCAGACCTCAACATTTATATATCAAACCGACGAAAGCTGCAAAACCAAAGGCAAAGACATCTTCTAAAACTAAAAAAAAAGACACCTGAGCCACGTGCACAGGCCTCTATGCCTAAAAAACAGATGATCAAAATGGCTGAAGACCTTATTACCTTGATCAGGGGTACCCATCCCCCTCCAGAAAAGAGGCCTAGGCAAGATACTGACTATGAATCTTCACATCAAGTTTCTATTTCTTCTGATCAGGAATTATCTTTACCTCCCTATGAGGATTCTGATGCTGAGGAGTCTATTCCATCTGCATCTCCTCCTGAGGATTATTAATTTGGAGAAACCTTGCATACTTTTTCACTGGGAGAGTCAAGACTTCTCAGAATCAAAAAAGAGGCTCAGGGATTTCCTCCTCCTCCCTCAGCACAAGCCTTTAGCCATTCCCTGTTTTAGACATTGTGGATGATGTGTTTTCGGAGTCAAGCCTGACCCCTGACTCCTTACCGCCGGCTCCCAATAAGCCTGACAGATATTACAGGGTCCCTGACTCTCATAAAAACAGCAAAAAACCCTACCCCCTCTGTCAGAGATTCAAGGGCACTGGACAGATGGGGAAAAAAGGTTTATACATCTGCAACCTTGGCAATCAGGGCCTTAAACTGTCAATTTCATATGCTTAAGTACCAACAACATGTTATGGGATTGCTGAAACAGAAAATGATGTTGATTTCAGATTGTGCAGAAAATAAAGAATTGCAAGAATTATTGCATGCAGCTGAACAAGTTGGAAAGCATACTTTGCAATGTGGTTTTGATTCTTTAGAGGCCTCCTGCAGGGCCGCAGTTACTGGATCTGTGATTAGGAGGCATGCCTGGTTAAAGGAACAAAATTTGCCTGATCATGTTAAAGCTAAATTGCTAGATGCACCTTTACAGCATGACTGTTTGGTATTAAGGCAGAAGAGGTTTTAAAGAAAATGGAAGACAAAGCTAAGTCTATGCAAACTGTTAAAGACTTCTTACAAGTGCACCCACCAAGATTCAGTAGACACACTGGCCTACAAAAAATTGGTCTTTCCTGTGTCAGACAGAGCTCAAAGGGGCAAATCCAGACGTGCCAAGGGTTACAGATACCAGGCACAAGACTCATACAGGTCAAAGCAATGGGGCGCATCCACCTCCTATTCTGGAGGAGATAACGCACAAACCTACAGAAAGCAATCCCAATGACTTCCCTCTGTCTACACCAAGCATTTATCTTTTGGCAGCACCCATAGGGGAAAATTAGCGCTTTTTGCTCAAATTTGGCAGTTAATAACCCAGGACAAGTGGGTACAAAACATCGTATCACAGGGATACAGATTCCATTTCCACACACTGCCAATGGCAAATGGTTGGCCAGATCTGCCAAAAAATCAACAGGCAGAGGCACAGAAACAGGTTACGTCCCTCATGGATATGGGGGCCATTCAGACAGTACCAGAACAGGAAAAAGGACAAGGTTTTTACTCAAGACTGTTCTTGGTGCCCAGAAAAGATGAGGCCTGGCGGCCAATACTGGATTTATTGATTTTGAACACATACCTGGACATTCCAAAATTCAAAATGATGACTTTGCAGCAGCTTCTGCCCATGCTGGGCAAAAAAGCTTGGCTGGTGACTTTAGACCTAAAAGAGACATATCTGCATGTCCCAATAAGACAGTCATGCAGAAAATACCTCCGATTCAAGGCTGGCTTAATGCATTACCAATTCTCTGCAGTGCCCTTTGGCTTATCTACTGGGCCCAGGGTCTTTACAAAGTGCCTGGCACCAGTAATTGCATTTTGCAGACAAAGAAGTATACAAATATATCCTTACTTGGATGACGGTCTCATTCACGCAGAGAACAAGGAGACACTTCTTCGACACCTGGCATTTGTGAAAAGGCTTCTAACATGCCTAGGGTACATGATAAATGAAAAGAAATAACTGGTACCCTGTCAAAAGATAACATTCCTGGGTGCAAGCTTGAATACAACTGCCCAGATGGCTTACCTCACGCCAGACAAACAAAGGCAACTGACTGCTTAGTTCAAACTGATGGCAACAAAAACCCAGTCTTCTGCAAGACAAATTCTGCAGGCTCTGGGCTTCATGGCATCCTGCATCCTGCTAATTCCATATGCAAGACTGTATATGAGGAAACTTCAATGGTACCTAAAAAGTTTCACACCTTTACAAAGCATTACCATTTGCCTCTCTACTCTAAGTCCAGGGCAGGCTTTGCCGCTGCTGGGCCTTATAGCCGCACCTAATGCTGTTTAGCTCCAGCCTCCCAATCATAGCTTTGGGATTCTACCCAAATGTAATGACGGCAACAGTGAAACATGAAGAACGTAGTACAGTTGTGTACACTTACCATAAATGTAGATGTTCGAGTGCATTCACTGTTGCAGTCCAGGTTACCATCCCCCTGTCATTCTAAAGTTTATCTTTCCTTCTCTGTCTTCTACAACCTATGTGGTGTATTTGCTTGTAGATGAAGGTAAAGTTTATACTGATGCATGTATATTTATATATATTTAATATTGCTACCTTTTTGGGGGAACCTGACATCGGGGGCAAGAAAAACTAAAGAAAATTGTGTCGGCTGCATGTTTTATACCCCTGATGACCTGACGTCATGGAAGAGAAGACAACTGACGCAGGACCCAAGACTTTGGAATTCAGGTCAACTGAGGGCAACCTGCCAGCAGATTACCCAAATGTAATGACTGCAACAGTGAATACACTCGAACATCTACATTTATGGTAAGTGTACACAACTGTACTTTTAATCTATCCCTTCAATCTACCCACATTCTGTCTGAGCAAGACATTGTGGCGCAGAAGCCAAGCAAGCCAGGACAGACCCTCAAGTGGAAACTGTATCAGGGTGTCTTCCAATATTTGACCTAGCTGTTGGAACACTTTCTATTTGTTGGCTTCCATTTGCAGTAGAACTGCTGCAAAATTCTGCTCCAGGACTCCTTGCAAGCAGACCTGGAAAAAGATGCGTTTTCATTTCCATGAATGGGAATGTTCGTGTTTGCCTTTTCACCCTTTCCTTTGGTGTCCAGGATTACTCTGAAGATGCAGAACAGCTTTCCAAAAATCATTGTGGTGACTCCCTTCTGGATCAAGCAACACTGGTTCCCCTTTCTTTTCGAAATGGCTGGGTGTCCTCACATACTGGACCTATTCATGGGTCTAGTTTATATTATTGACTTTTCAAAATTACAAACCTTAAATGGTCAAGATCATGAGTTTTTTTAACTTAAATGTTTGTTCTGAGATTGTAGAACAGTGGGGATGTGGGAATTTGCCCCTTTACCTCGTTGTAGTACAATTCTGCAGTCGGTGTATGTAGTTAACAAGGGATGTGGTGGTGAATGTTTGCATACTGATTTTTTAAAACATTGTTTATATTGTCTTGACCATATGAGGTTCAATGTTTTAAAAATTCAGTAATGTAAACTAGATAGCCTACTCTCACAAGGCAGGGTGGTTTGATGCACCCCAGCTTGAAACAACTTCAGTTAATTGCATGGGTGATAGAATTGAAATACTTTTTAGGCATCTATTTTTTTGAAGACATGCAGCAGATATTAAAGGAGGCAAAAACACCTTCCACAGGGAAATTTTCTATTTGGTGCCACATTAAGAACTAAGACTCTATAAGGGTAGCATTTCTTTGGTTCTACAATATTTTTGAAAGTTTCTAACCTCTGGCTTTTCTTATTCCTGTAACAATCACTAATTTTCTCTTACCTTATTTGATCTATTGATGCTTTGGGTGCCTGGAAAGGTACCTGTAAGCTTTGGAAGTTGCCCAGCCTTTTGTTCTAGGCCAAATACAGCAAATATAGCTAAGGCTACTGCAGCAGTGATCTTTTCAAACATCTACAGATATGGTGAGTTGTAGCTTTATTTAACTTGAAAAACAGCTTTGCTTATTGCTCTGACTGGTCTGTATTATCTTGCTGAAAGCTGTTTACAGCGAATATGGCAACACTGAACAATAAACCTTGAAATCCCACTAATGCAAATGTGTGCAGTTCACCGATTTTTTTCCTAGGGAAAAAAATCTGTGTACCAACCAAACACAACAGACCGCCTGAATCATTAGAGTGGGGGGCTGTGCCCACCACACATCCGTAACTAAACATACCAATTCCGAGATCACAATACAGTGGGGTAAACGGCAATTTCATGGCGAGAACCAAGAGATTTTTTTTCCCTAAGAAAAAAAATCTGTGACCTTGCCATTCGCGTTAGTGGGATTTTGCGGTTTATTCGATTTTGCCATATTCACTGTAAACAGCTTTTGGCAAGGTAACATAGTCCTGCTCTGACATCTTGCAAGAAGATTGTCCGAGTTAAGAACTCTTACAGTGAGTTAATCTAAGTTTTTATAAGGGTAGGATATTTCTTTGAGGACAGGTCTTTCGTTTCTGTATAAAGTGGTTTCAGAGTTTACTCTGAATCAAACAGTTAATTCCTTTTTTCCAAATCCAGAAATTGGGGTGGGGGTGGGGGGTGTCCACGGGCAATGCAGATACTATCTTGCCAGGACTGAAACAGTCAAGAGTTCTTATCAGCTGTTTTATTTCCTAAGTCAGAGCCTATTATACCAGGGCTTTGGCTTTCTTCTGTGACTTTTTGGAAAGGAGTGGAGACTCTAATCTAGAGACAGTAACTTTGCCCTGTGTGTATGTTACAGATTAGTTTGCTTTTCT
The DNA here is from genome assembly GCF_019279795.1 of Protopterus annectens. Classification (NCBI taxonomy): domain Eukaryota; kingdom Metazoa; phylum Chordata; order Ceratodontiformes; family Protopteridae; genus Protopterus; species Protopterus annectens. The sequence goes on from NC_056727.1 coordinate 483,580,835, forward strand.
ATGTCAAGAGCATGTTTTGCTAGGAACAATTTCCTGTGAGTCATGGACTCTTCATAGATATTTATCTGTGAGGATCTTAAGAAACCTAACCTTTCATTCCCATAGTAATTATTAGCCTTTATAGTTTGTAATACAAGTATCCAAAGTGGACCAGGCACACACACATGGGGGGGTAATGACTTCCTATTTCCTGTATTTCTAAGCTGTTGTGATCTCCTATAGCTTGAACTACTGTCTATAACAGTGGTCTAGTGATGAACATAATACAGTTCTGTACGTTAATTTGCCATAACAGTATATTTTGAAATAGACGATGGTTACAGTAGACACTCCTACTTTCCATTCCGTGTTTGTGTTGTATTTTTAACAGGGCATGGATATTGTTTACCTTTTTCCTAATATATGCCTAATTGACAGGGCTGTAGTTTCCTTAAACTTTGAAGGAATTTCTGAAAGTTCGATGACCTAAGGACTGATTTTATATAGCTCTCCTCGAGCCCTTCAGGGGTTATGGTGCATGGAATGTACCCTGAAGTTTTGGATGCTAACCAGTTAAGTCCTTAACAGGGACAATAATACATGTAGCTTATGCTACCGCAAAAGTGATCTGTTGTAATATACTGTTAGGTCAGCTTGCATAACTGTACTTTCTCAGATCTTTAGGCTGACACTCCTAGCCTGTGGTTATCTGTAAATTTGCAGACAATTGTAAACTGGGTCTTGTTGATTTTCTATTGAATCACAATTGATCCTTTCTAAATTAGACCATGTTAACGGATGGTGCAAAGATGATTGTTTCAAGTTAAATGTGAAGAAATGTATCATAGGTCATTTTGATAAACATAACATTTTCCCTGTACCATAAAGGTGACACACTTCACTCAGACATTGTTGTAAGGGATCTAGTTACTCTCATTCCTTATCTTTTGACCATGTCACCAAAGTAGTTCTGAAAGCTTTCTGTCTGGTTCATCTCAATTCCAGAGGCATCTCCTGTAGACATCTAAAGTTTTAATTCCCTTTTAGTCATACCTCATCAGTCCCATTATTAAATATAATGTCCCTTTTGGCAAATGGTTGTCTGAACATATAAGTCAGCTTGATAGACCTCGGAGATTCATAATTAAAAGATTGGTAGCCTCAAAAATCTTAGTTTTCAGGAGAAATAGCCCTCTATTTGTGTTTAGTTTCTTATGGACTCTGTGAACATCTGTATCTAGCTTTCCAAAGAAAGAGATGACGGTCTTTGACCCTCCTGTTCCTTCACAGAGCAAATAGTTCCTCAGATACCTGGTTAATGGAATTAAATCATCATCAGTAGATACATAATATACGATGTTCTTCATCTCACATTGCTGCAGTCCTTACACTTGGGTATAGCGCTGTCCTCGGTCGGCCCGAATACCAAAGTATATGGCTGACGCCGGTCATGGCGCATTAAACTGACGCCAGGACGTCAGGGTATAAATGCGCATGACCGACGTCATATCCTCAGTCTTTTTTGCCGCGTGGTCCGATGCAGAAGCAAATTTGCGAGTGCAGGTTGGCGTCCTGAGATTTTCGAAACGGAGTTTCAGACCGAATCAAGTTGGCTAAGTACCCGTTGGGGAATATTTTGGTTTTTCTTGCCTCAGTATTTTACCGGATGTCAGAAAAAGTAAATAACTGTATTTCTTAAGGGAAACAGATACCACATAGGGACTACCACAGCTTGTGTATACCGTGTTTAGGGCCTGAGCACGACGTTGTTGGGTGTTCCTCTTGCGCTAGATTTAACAAACGCACCATAAAGAGGAGATTAGACTGCGCTAGGTTAGTCTTGGAAGCGGTGCAATTACAAAATGCCGTCGGATGCTCCGGCCCGCCACCTCAAGAAGCGCAAGGACAAAACACCTAGGCCTAGGTTAGAGGCACCAGCCGACCGGACGCCGGTTCTTTAGAGGCGGTTGTGCCAGAGGCCCAAACAGAAGTTTCCCTAGAGTCCCAGGGGAGACTTTGTTGTTACAGGATGTGTCTTCACAGGAGGTAGGCCAGGCTGAAGGGACTTCTCAGGTAGCTGTTCTCCCCTCTCTGCCTAAGGTGGTTAGGCCTTCCCCTACTGTTACAAAGGCTTCTTCCAAGAGTAGGGCAGGTTCAGCTGTAGCATGTGCTCCTCCGAGTACTTCAGGCCCTGTGCCCAAGAGACATATGCTTAAGATGGCTGAAGATTTAATTACTATGATTAGGGGTTCTATGCCCCCTCCTGACAAAAGGCCTAGGGTGGATCCTGAAATTGGGAATTTTGAACAGGATTCTGATATTTCTGAGTCTTCGGCTGAGGATTTACAGGAGTTTTCTCATTATTCTGACTCTGATGTGGATGACTCCACCTTCTGCTTCTCCTCCTGAGGATTTTTCATTCTCAGAGACTCTCCATTCCATGAGGGAACATTTTAAATGGGAAGGTCAGGATTTCTCTGATTCCAGGAAAAGACTTAGGGAATTTTGTTTCTACCTCAGCATAGGCCTTTAGCTATACCCCTGTTCTTTCTGTGGTGGAAGATGTTTTGCAGAGGCTTCCCTTAACCCTGATTCTTTACCTCCCGCTCCTGTTAAACCAGACAGATACTATAGGGTGCCTGAAGCTCACAAGTATCTTTTAAAAGCCCTAGGGCAGATCCAGAGACAGTTACTCAGGGGCCTAAAGGGGTTAAGGCTTCTGTGGCTAAAAATCCAGTTCCTCAGGACAAAGAGGCAAGAGCTTTAGACAGATGGGGTAAGAAAGTGTATACTTCTTCAACTTTAGCCATGAGGGCTTTAAATTGTCAATTCCACATGCTGAGATATCAAATCTATCTCCTTTCACAGTTAAAGTCTAAGGTAGATGCTCTGGCAGAAGGTATTGAATGTAAGGAGTTACAAGATCTGGTACATGTGTCTGAACAGGTGGGTAAGCATTCCTTACAATGTGGTTTTGATGCTGTACAGGCCTCTTCCAGGGTGGCTGCCACTGGTACTGTCCTTCGCAGGCACGCCTGGTTACGGGATCAGAATTTAGCTGAGCATGTTAAGTCAAGGATCTTGGATGCCCCTTTACAATCTGATGTGTTGTTTGGTTCGCCTGTGGAAGCAGTTTTAAAGAGAATGGAGGACAAAGCTAAATCTATGCACACTGTTAAAGATTTTTTACAGGTTCAACCACCAAAGTTTAGCAGAAACTGGCCAAGCAAGGCGTGGACATACCCTTCTTATGATTCCCAGTCTAGGGGTAGGTCTAGGCGTGCTAGGGGCAGAGCTCAGGGTTCCTTTAGATCCAGGACAGGGGGCTCACCTGCACAGTCTTCAGGGGAGGGCAGGGGTCAGCCCTTTCGTAGACAGACACAATGACCTACCTTTTCAACTGCCAGAACCTCCGTCGCAGCACCTTTAGGAGGAAGACTGACACTTTTCAAAGAGAACTGGAGTTTAATTACCCAAGACAGATGGGTATTGGATATCATTCACCACGGTTACAGGTTTTATTTCCATACCTTACCACCGCTCAAGGGCATGCCAGACATTCCGCCCAACACAAATTGGAAGCTCACAGACAAATATCCATATTGACACAGATAGGGGCCATACAACGGTGCCTATGGCAGAAAGGGGCCTAGGATTTTACTCTCGCCTATTCCTAGTACCAAAAAGGGGAACACGTGGAGACCAATTCTGGATTTGTCTATCCTCAACACCTTTCTGGACATCCCCAAGTTCAAGATGCTGACATTGCAACAGCTTTTACCCCTCCTGGGCAAGGATCACTGGATGGTAACTTTGGATCTCCAAGAGGCTTACCTTCATGTCCCTATCACTCTAAGCTGCAGGAAGTATCTGCGTTTCGAGCTGGAGATTCACACTATCAATTCTCTGCATTGCCCTTTGGCTTATCCACTGCACCCAGAGTATTCACAAAGGTCCTGGCTCCAGTGATAGCTTTCTTCAGACGGAAAGGAATACAGATCTACCCTTATTTGGACGATTGCCTGATTCTGGCTCAGGGCAAGGACGAACTTCTACAGCATTTAAAGTATGTGATAACAGTGCTAAGATGCCTAGGGTATTCTGTGAGCGAAACAAAGTCCAGTCTAGTACCCTCTCAGGACATGTGCTTTCTGGGTGTGAGACTGAATACAGCAGCCCAGATGGCCTTCTTAACCCCGGACAAACAAAAGAATCTTTCCCTTTACTTCCAACAACTATCACATCAGTCCGGGCTGACTGCAAGGACAGTCCTTCAAGCCTTAGGGTTCATGGCATCTTGTATTCTGGTGCTTCCCAATGCCAAACTGCATATGAGGAAGCTACAATGGTATCTCAAGAATCTATGGACACAGCACTGCCACGATCTGGACACTGTCATTCCAATAATACCTTGCATCCAAAAGGAATTCTTGTGGTGGGCTCAGCAATGTCACCTAAACAAGGGACTTTCTGTGACCCGGCCGGAGGCAAGTCAGATTCTAACAACAGATGCCTCAGACAAAGCTTGGGGGGCTCATCTCAATGGAAAATGGATACAGGACAAGTGGGCCGCCAGACTACAACATCTACATATCAACCTAAAGGAGATGTTAGCAGTCCAGTTTGCATTAACAGCTTTCAAGGAATTACTTCTTCGGGACAGGTGTTGATTCTAACAGACAACACAACTGTCATGTGGTACATCAACAAGCAAGGGGTACACATTCTTACCCTCTATGCAGACAAGCAATGATTCTATGGGAAACGGCTCTCAGTCTACAACTGGATCTTCAGGCAAGGTTTCTGCCGGGGTGCAGAACTCCTTAGCAGATGTGTTAAGCAGGCAAATCATGGATCCCCACAGTGGAAACTGGATCCTCAGGTATTTCAGCAATTAACAGTGTCATGGGGAACACCAGACATAGATCTGTTCGCTTCTCCTCTAAACCACCAGCTGCCAAAGTTTTGCACAAAAGGATACACCAGGCAGCTTGGAAAGCGGATGCTCTTTCTTTCAGTTGGAAAAATCTTCATGTATATGCCTTTCCACCACTTCCTCTACTTCTAAAGGTTCTGCTAAAGGTAAGCCAGGACAAACCAAGAATGATCCTGATAGCTCCAGATTGGCCCCGACAGCATTGGTACCCACTACTGAGAAATTTAATAAGGAAACCACCGTGGCCCCTGCCTTTAATTCCTCAACTGTTGTCTCAAAAGGACGGTCATTTACTCAATGTCAAGCTTCTCTCTCTTCATCTCACAGCATGGCATATCCTGTTTTAGCTCATAGCAGGGCTCAACTTCCTCAACAAGTTTTGAATGTGATTATGGAAGCTAGGAGACCTAGTACAAGGAAAGTGTATGCAGACAAGTGGAAGAGATTTTTTTTGGAGTGCAGCAAAGGGTGTGGATGTTTCTGAGCCTGATTTAAGTGTGGCTCTTCTATATCTTACTGAACTATTGGACAAGGGTTTGTCCTTCTCTTCCATTAAAATTCATGCTGCAGCAATTTCAGCTCACTATGACTGTGATCCACCTTTGTTTTCTCATTCCTTGTTCAAGCAATTTCTCAGAGGAGCAAAGAACATAAGACCTCCACGAAGAGCTCCTACTCCAGCTTGGGACCTCAATTACGTGTTGGAAAAGCTCACTCTGCCACCTTTTGAGCCTGCAGCTACGGCTGAGTTAAAATATTTGTCATGGAAGACTGCTTTTGTTGGCCATTACCTCTGCAAGAAGGGTTTCTGAATTGCAGGCCCTTATGGCTGTTGAGCCTTTCTTGATCTTCCATAAGGATAGGGTATCTTTACGCACTAACCCTTCCTTTATGCCTAAGGTGGTCTCAAGTGTGTCTTTAAACCAGTCTATTCATTTACCTACCTTTTATGCAGACCCCCAAAACAAGGGGAAAAGATCTTGCATACTTTGGGGCGTGCACAGACAGTTACGCTACTACTTAGATAGGACTAAGGGTTTCAGGCAGAACAGTTGTTTGTTTCTTTTGCTTTAGGTACTCAGGGCAAGCCTGTGTCAAAGCAAACTCTTTCTAAATGGATTGGGTTTTGCATTTCCTTTTGTTATTCTCAGCATGGCAAGCAGATCCCAACAGGGATCAGACCTCATTCCACTAGGGCTACTGCCACCTCTACACCCTTTCTAACGGGGGTGTGAACTAAGGACATTTTGGAGGCAGCTACTTGGAGTTCAGTGCATACTTTCTCTAAGCACTACCACCTTCCTCTCTACTCTAAATCTAGGGCTGGGTTTGCCACTGCTATTCTACAGGGCATTTTGACAGCTCCTGCTTCTATTTGATTTGCCATCCTCCCTTACCTCTGCTTTGGGAATCTACCCAAGTGTAAGGACTGCAGCAATGTGAGATGAAGAACATAGTACAGTTTTGTACCTACCATAAATGTAGATGTTCGAAGATCCACATTGCTGCAGTCCAATCCCCTCCGTCCCTCTGTGTTTAGGGGTGGTTGTGTGGTTAGGTTAGTACTTTATTAGATAATTGTTAGAAGTTGTACATAGTTTGGGTGTGGGGGTGTTCAGTGTTTGGTAATTTTTTGATTTTACCCTGTTTAGGGTCTTCTGACATCTGGGGCAAGAAAAGACTGAGGATATGACGTCGGTCATGCGCATTTATACCCTGACGTCCTGGCGTCAGTTTAATGCGCCATGACATATACGAGCATATACTTTGGTATTCGGGCCGACCGAGGACAGCGCTATACCCAAGTGTAAGGACTGCAGCAATGTGGATCTTCGAACATCTACATTTATGGTAGGTACAAAACTGTACTTTGGCATGCTTGATTCATATTCCAACTTATCCCCTATCTCTGGAGCAAACTTCCATTGTATGTCAAGCAGCATAGCATTCTTGCCACCTTCAGGGTAAGCCTAGATACTTGGATTGGCAACCTCAGATTCTCCCCAGTCTTTCTTGTATTGCCTTCTTTGTGGCCGGAGGTAACTTTTGAATATGGGTTATTGGCCGGACTTGTAATGATCTGTAGAATGGCTAATACTTATGAACATATAAAAACATACCTGTTATAGCCACCACTGAGGGAAGCTCCTTCATTTGGGTCATTTTGATTTTGAGTCATCCTTTTATTACATTACTGCTTATGCCCATTTGTTAACCACACCACAGGGTGCACAGTCCCTTTTCAGGGATGACCAGGGAACAGTGTCTGGTCAAGTGACTTGCTGAAGGTCACACAGTAGGTAAATGAGAGATGAAATTAAACCCTGTACTACAGGATCAACAGCTCACAGCCTTAACCCTCTGTGCCAGCTTCCAGAGGATTGTCTTCTTTGGAAGACCCCTTATTTGAGGAGTGCACGTGATGACACTGCCAACTGTAATGGTATAAACCAACAGCAAGAGCACAACTAATGCTAGATCCTTCTTATTTGTCATTGTTGTACAATTAGGACTGCAGTTCTCTGTCAAATTTCCTGCATAGAAGTATTCTGTGTATCTTTAAGGCCACCATATTACCACTTAAAATCCACACAACTGGCACATAGGCAATCCACAACACTGGGTTACTGCCTATGATAAAGGCAGTGCTTTATCATAGGAAGTAACCCAATGTCACAATCTTAGTACCAGAGGAGCAGTTCTACTCCTTGATACTGGAGAGAGAGGTTTTGGCCTAGTAACCAGAGTGGTGATGGTGGTTGGGAGCTCCCTTCATAGAGGTCAGTGTGGAAGGTCCACCCCACAGCCACAGTTATCAGTTGAGGGTCAGTCTTGGCAGAACTCTTCTGACAGTCTTTTCCATCATGCAGTTCATACTCCACAGATGTTGAGCTGTGCCTCAAGTATTTGAGGAAAGACAATGAAGTCCAGAGGAGGAGTACCCTCTCTCCACTACTACCACTCTAGGGTGTGCTGCTTAGGATTCTGGCACCACCTCTCAACTGATTGAACAGAGCTTGTGGCTCACCACTCTAGTCCTGGAGACCCTCTTTATGAATCTCCTAGTCAAGGGTTAGAAGTACTTGAAATTGAGGTGTCCCCTTTCTGGCCTTAGCCTCAGGGTCGGCTTGGTCTGTCAGTATAGTAGGTGGTGTTGGCCATCCTATGCTAGGATTTTAGGCTGAGGGCTCAGATTTCTTTCTGTATCATCTGTTTGACCATCATTTATACTGATCAGTCCTTGTCTGGAGTAACCTCATCACAAACCAAGTAACCAAAACACAATCCGGGCTGGGACACACGGAGACCAGCGCAACATGAAATAGATACAAATGTATTAAACGTTTTAGCGTTTTTGTCAGAGTATAATGTAGACTTCGTCAGAAACAAAGTTACAAAAGTCAGTCCCTCATTTAAACCTCTCTCCAAAAGATCATCGCATCACCAAGACAACCAATGAATAAGGAAATCCAATTAACATTAAAACCACAAACATTTAAAAATTTAATAACAATGTTACAAACTCTCATTAAAAAAGTTCACAATTACTATAAGTAAAAAAAATGATATATATGTACATATACGCATACAAACATATGTATAAATATAGCATATATGTGTAAAGATTACAAAACACAGGATTGAAGCTTCTAAACACTCATAGACATCATTAAGGAAGGGTAAACACAAGCATTCAACCTAATCTGCCACTACTTTATAAAAAAATTATCAAGGTTTGGAGGGTCCCAAAGGGACTATATTAGAAATTTCCGAATGGTTTAACACCCTTTTGTGTCATGAGTTAGTGGTGCTATTTGATTGACAGGGGTGTGAACTATTGGAGGTTTTTATCAAACACAAATAGTGATTGATGTGTTAATGGCGGAAACTACCACTTTGGAGGGGGATATTACAGGTGATTTACTTTTTGAACAGTACAAAGATAGGTTTTCCAACATGTTTAGTTCTCTGGATAAAATCATTATGAATATTAAAGGAGGGAAAGAAAGTTTGAATGCAGTCGAACTGATTATTCGAAGGGTCTGGCTTATACCAAACAGGCTGGACTATCGGCTCTGTACAATGATGACTTTTCCACCAACGAAAATCCTGGTGGTGGTGTAACTAATAGCTCTGCCCCTTTAGGTTCCAACTTTCACAGGTGGTAGGAGAGGATCAAAAACCGCTGTTACAATCAACAACCTCAGCAGAATGTAACCGAGGGTGAGAATGGTCCCCATCATCACCAGCATTGGAGGAAACCTATTAGAACGAGGAATTAATCTTTTTTTCAGCATCTGATGAAGCTGATTCACCAGTGAATGACGTTGGTAGTTTGGACATTATGAACACTCGTGGTGACTTTTTTCTTTATAATTACACTGAGAATTCATTTGATATTAAAATGGCTGATTTATTGAGTTAGAGGCTTTACTTTTGTCCCCACGGTCAGATGGTAGATTTGAAGACTTGGTCATTGATTTGAAAATTTTCTTAAAGTTAAATTTTAAAGTATTCAAAAATAGGGATGTTGACAATGCATATAACGTATTTAGTAGGAGCTGCTTGTTCAACCCCCCCCCCCCTTGTGTTACCATTATTTATCTTTGAGAAATTATTTGGATTCGAGTTTAGATCTTTGTTAAAAACATATTAAGATAATTAATCTTTCTGACACTGAATTAAAACTTTTGAGTGAATTAATTAAGGACAAAAGATTAATGGTGATGAAACCTGACAAGGGTGGGGGGGTTATTATGAACAACGCTGACTATTTGAATAAGATGTATGAATTTCTGTAAGATGGGAATTTTTATGAAGAAACCTTTTTTAAATGTGGTACATATTTCTTATGCTAAGATTGAATGGTTACTTCAAGACAAGTTAGACCAGGGTCAGATAGCCCAAGATGAATGGAATTTTTTTGGTGGTTAGACATCCTATTATGCCATCTGTTTTTGGTTTATGTAAAATTCATAAAGATTTGAGAGATCCCCAAATGAGATGTTGTGAATGCATCTAGTTCGAAGACACATCCACTCACCAGATACATTGATTTAAAAGTGAAAAAAGCCATGGATGGTTATGCGGACACTTGTAGGGACTCTTGGTATTTCCTTGACAAACTCAGGAAAGTGAGGTATGGGTATGACTTCATTTTCTGTACAGTTGACGTAGTTAGCCTTTTTAATGTGACACCTCATGACACTGGTTTGGATTGGTTTCATGACTTTCTTGTTGAGTCAAATGATTTTTCTAATGACAACACTTTAGACAATCTTATGGAGTTGGTGTTAAACAATTTTGTCTACATTGGGGGGGTCATTAATTCCTACAAAAGAAAGGTGTAGCTATGGGGGCAGCATGTTCCCCCATATTCGCCAATATTTTTTTTTGATTTGTCTTTTTTTACCTCAAGTAATTTTTATTTTTAAACAGTAATTTTGAATCATTCACAAATATATATATATATATATATATATATATATATATATATATATATAAATAACAATTTGAAAAACTATATACAGTATTTACATTCAGCCTGACATAAGTAAGAACATTAGACATTTATAAACATACCCCCAGATTCACTAATCTTCCGTGCAGGACTAGCTTAGTCCTGCATGGAAGCGCCAGTTTAGGAGGACGGCAACACATCATGCATATTAATGAAGGTGTGCTGCCCAACCTCCTAGGCTTACACAGAGCATGTATGAGTGCCAGGGGCATGTCTGAGAGCAGAGCTCTCAGAATAAACATGCCCCTGCAATGTAGAACAGCACAAAGTGGAAATAAATGAGAAAGGCCGCTCATAGGTGTCTGCATATCCCCACCAACAGCCCCCCATGTGTACAACAGCAACAGGACATAAAAATCAAGAGAGGAAACCTCTTTATTTTTTTTTTTTTAAATCTGAGTACAGTTAACCGTAGTTGCATGGGTATGCCCATTGCTTAGCTATGGTTAAAGCAGATTAAAAGGCTGAAGAGGATAACAAAGACGATGCAAATAATGCAGCAGCACAGCAATAGTGTAGTGGGTAGAGAATTCGCCTAATGAGCAGGCATACCCGGTTCGAGTCCCACTGCAGTACAGTCTATTTTACATGGAAAAGCATAATCTAACCAATATTTTTATTGTAAAACCCGCTAAATAACATATATTTATGAATTGGAGTACTGCCAGAAATGCACATGTGAAGAGTCAGTGTCATAATGAATAAGGCAGTAGTAAGGAGGTGTAAGCACAGCTCAGCAGTAGTAAGCATATGTAAGCATGTTTAAGTGTGTTTACATGGGGGTAAGCATTGCCTACACAGATTAAGAAAAGTAGAAGCTGAGTGTAAGAAACTATAACCTGAAATAAGTGCTTACCACCATGCAAACCCGCTTACAACTGCTTTAAAGTACCTTAATCACTCTGTATCCAGTGGGCCTTTGCCCAGCAACAAAATAAACAGCCATGCAGGTCTCGAACCCAGGACCCTATACACCATAGTCCCAGTAGCTATTCACCAAGCCATCACAGAAGTATGGAAGAATGAGGTAGTTGTAAACGTGTCCTCCCCATAGTATCACCAAACTGAACCTGTGAAAGGCATCAGTATACAGTCATATGTGCCAAAACCGACTACATAACATAAATATGTGAACTAGAGTACAGCAGTAAACCCAGAAGTGAGGTGTACTTGTAATAGAGTGTCTTAGTCCCGAATAAAACGCAAGGACCTCATAGAGTGTATGTACACTTCAATCAGGGATACTAGGCGTACATATAAGGTGTAATGAATAATAACACAATGCCAAAAAGGCATTATAACAAATGTCTACTGTAGGCAACACCAAGCATTGCACAGGCCAACTTAGTAAGTGTGAGCAATGTGTAGACAATCTTAACTCTTTGTGCCCAGTGGTATACCTCTTTAAACAATGCCAACTTTAGGTAATCAGGTTTGCCCATAGCTTAGCCTTTTCAAAACTGGCCAATCACGGAAAAGTGCAGGAAACTGACCCTACTTAAACCCAAGAGGTGGGAATATAGCTCATAACTTGTTGTAGCTTCCCCTTGCAGGCACTATGGCAGTAAGGGGAGGAGTGCACTTCCAGGCACAGTGCTGGTGCATACAGTAGTCCAAGATCATGGCTGGACTCCTAGTTCAAGACCATGCACAGAGACTGATGCAGGGCCAGTACCAGGGCTCCCAATGTAAGGCGGAGGCCTGGGACCATCTCACCCGCGACCTCACCAGTGCCACTGGCATACCCCAAACTGGTGAGCAGGTCAGGCACCACTATGCCAACCTGAAGCGGTGGAAGGGGGGACCTCTTGGAGGAGTGGCTCCAAGAGGCAAGAGCATCAGGGGATGTCCCAGCCATGTGTATCAGTCCACTACATGTTTAATAATTGCCAGCTCATGTATATCATAGATAGGTATGGCTAAATATTCCTCTTATGTCCCCCACAGCTGCAATGGCACAGGCCACGATCCAGGAGGCCCACATCTGCCGCCTAGCACTGTTGCGATGCGAGGCAGGTTAGTAATACTCATGCTTTTACTGTCATAGGAAATAAAAATAAAAGTAGTAGTAAAGTAATTGCTAGCATAAAACCTGTATTGTTCAAGGCAAGTACTGCATACACTAGGGAATATGGCAGGAAGATTCTGATATTGTTAGTATGGCAATAAAAGTGTAATACCCTGACAAAGCAGGTCTAACTGCTGGACTGTGTGTGTATATTCTGGTATATGGTAATGTAGATTTGCAATCATGTAATAGTACTTTAGTATTAAGCGCTGTTACCCACACCATGCACCATAATGTGAATGTGTAGGAATGCCTGTATATGACAGGTGTAATCCCCAGAGGCCATTTAGTTCAACTGAGAGACGCATAGTAAACAGGGGAAATGCAGACAACAAAACCCGAATAGCACATGCAACTGAGATGTGAACTGTTGTTTTATTGGCACACACAGCCATGGTTTGAATCCTGCCAGTGGTAGAAGTCTGCATACAAAATTATACACCACAACTGTACAGATATGTCCAGACTGCCTATTAAAGTGGCCCATATCTAATGCCTATCAACTGTCCCCCTGGGAAATCAGCGGGATGATCACAGACGTATAGGCAGCAAACAGGAAATACAACTGATTGACGCACATCTATGACAACATACTTGGCACACTAACAACTTCCCAATACCTTATGTGACTTAAGAAGCCACGTATGTCCCATTTACACCCCAACATGTTAAGCTGTGGTCAGTGTGTGTACAGTAACAGAGTGAGATGTATGTGCATAATACTAATGTGTAATGTGGAACCTTGTGTGTCAACAGTCAGGTAGTGCTAAGAAACATTGCTCCCACAGGTACGTTGGATGCGAACACTGTGCTGTGAAAAACAGACCAATATAACCTGTACTGGTACCGTCCACCCTGGTATTGTAGGGGATGGAGTGTTTTAGTTTCTCTGAATAATGTATCACTGGTCAGTGTCGCCCACACTGTGCTACATAATATAACTGTGTAGGAAAGCATGTATGTGTGTGTCAGGTCACTAAAGGTGGTAGAGGGCAATATTCTAGATATGTCCAGGCATACCAGCATGTGGTCAACACATGGCCAGTGTCTGTGCAGAAAGAGTTGTATAGCATAGTGCATCTGGCCATATGTGTACAAACAGTTAGTGTTAGCATTCCCTCAACAGGTATACCAGGTAAGAGGTGTATACTGCAGGTAAAACTGGTTCATGTGTAATGATGTTGACAGCCATATTGTTGTCCAATATAGGTGTATAGGGTAGTGTAGTAAGACCTGTAAGGTTCAGATAACAGCACTGACTGGGAAAGCAATGTGAAGTACAGGAATATACTACTTGTTAATTGACATCTTTCTCTCCCCCCCCCCCACCTTAACTCCTGCAATAATCAATATACCCACCCCAACTGGGATGTACTGACTCCGATAATGGCCAATCGTTTGATAAATATTCTAATGGTTCCCATGCATGTGCCATATTGAATTATTCCAACATTGTTGGCATGGTGCCATCAACGTACCTGAATGCTGTTCTTATTACCATTGTGGTCCCATATATGCATGTGTTCTGTTTGCTAAGCAACTGTTCCGTATCTGGTGTCTGGGTTAATGGGAATATCTATGTATGCTGTTGTACCTAACCCTGGAATGTGTTGACTATTACTAACCCGTATATGATGATGAAATCTAAACACTATAGCATGCTTGGGAAGGCTGGTCCCAGCAGTCCCACCTCAGCTGGCCAAGGCACCGGGCACCAGCATGTCTGGGGCCCCACCCTGCACCTCCCTGTCCATTGGTCCTGCACCACCTTCAGGTGGAAACCGCCTCAGGGGATGAGGCTTGCCCCCCCTGGGAGTGGGCACGGACAGGCACCTGTCACCAGGTCGAGGTCGTAGTGCATAGAGCAATCAACAACCAGGTCGGTGATGATCTACACTAGCTTGAGGGCTGCATGTCGCGATTAGAGAGTCAG